>NC_086298.1:7984087-8329087 GCF_963924245.1 Chroicocephalus ridibundus | reverse complement strand
TCCCCCGGCAGGAGGGAACGCACGGCTGCTGCACAAAGGTCCTGTGTCTCCAGGCAGCCCCTCTGGATACTTTAAACTGAACAAGACAGTCCCCATCCTCTCCTCCCTGCCCGGGATGGCAGGTTTGGGGCGGGGGGGGCACAGAGCTGCCGCAGCACAGAGAGGCCGCAGGGAGCTGCCGGCTACGGGGCATCGCTGCGCCCTGCAGCTGCCAGGGAGGCCCCAGCCCACACATCAACACACGCGTGATCGCGTGCATGTTTGCACGTGTGCTGGTGTGTACACGCAGGCACGGGTATAAGCGTCCACAGCTACGCTTCCAACGAAACGCCTGCAACTGTATGTAAGAAGCTCGAACCGGGACACAGCCTGCAAGGACCTGCAAAGGTCTCGTGGGAACGCCGGTGGGCTGCAGGCGGCACCAGCGACGGGCAGGACGAGCTGCCAGGGCCAACAGCTGCGTTTAGCAAAACAAAGAGCCCTGCCAGGCCCCGGTGCCCAGAGTCGTGGCGGGACACGGGGCACGCTGCTCAGGGGGCACGCTGCTCAGCTGCCTTCCCCACCGCCCCACCGAGAGCTGCCACGGGTCACCGGCTTCATCCCCTCGGCACTGCTCTCCGTGGGACCCCAACTCGTTTCAGCAAAGAGCAGAACGCCCCCTTGCCCAGAGCTCCCCTCTCCTGCAGGGCTGGTGTAGGGAAAGGGCCGGGGGTTATCAGTAATACTTCCCCGCAGAGCAAATTCAGCGCCAGCAGAAGAGCTCTGCAGTGCCATTGTGCTCGCTGCCTTTAATAGAAGGAAGACAGATGCAGTATCACAGGACTGGATAATACCCTCGTTTTGCTGAAGAGGCTGCAATAAACCAGTGCTGGGAGATTGCAAAAGGAATAGAAGTCAGATGAGAAAGAGCTTTATGGTCTCGGAGCCCGGCACTCCTCGCGAGCCGCCGGGATTTGTTTCTCAAGTGCGGTGGGTGGTCAGAGACGGAGCGCAGCAGCGCGGGGAGGGAGGTGCGGTGCAGAAGGCAGCGATGGTGGCCGGGGTTGCGGCGCCTGCTCCTGCCCGACGGCACAAAACCTGCCTGCAGCGAGGTGCAATGGGGCTGCCAAGGCCGGGCTCGCCACCACATCGCCCAAACCGCTGAAGAAGCCACAGTACACAGCCCAGCAGTACAGACTGTGGGGTTTCTGTTCAGCTGCTGAACAAAGAACAGGGGAAAATCTCATTCTGCATCAAAACAAAATGGACATTTTCTGCACTCGTGATGACCTCTGCCCCAAGGCAAGTGGCTGGCTCTAACCGCACGCTGCCAGCCCTCGCAGGGAGCTGGGCTCCAGCTGTGGCAGCACGCTGCCAGCCCAGCCGCACGCTCCCGGCCAGTGCCGAGCTCCTCCGCTCTGGCTGAGTCGCAGCGTTGTTTTGGAAGCGCCTTCCTGTGGCTCATTCCTGAGTGGGACAAGCTCCGGAAGGGACAGACTGAAGGTTTTGCCCTGAAAACGGTTTTAAAAAATTCAGCTTTTCCAAAAGGAAGCATTTAAACTATTTTGAAATCTTCTTTTCTTCCTTTAAAAATTACTTATCAGTTTCTCCCAAGCTCTGCAGGCGGGTTCAGCTCCCTCGGCTGAGCACCTCCCTCCATTCCATCAGCAGCACATTCCGCGCTGTGTGGCTGCTGCGTGGCTGCTCCCCGGCCCACACGCTCCGGTGTGCCGCAGCCTTTCCTGGGACCATCGCGGTGCACCGGAGCCATGTCGCCAGGGCACAGGGAGGACGTGGTTGGGAGCGTGACGGGGTGGGCTGGGCATTCTGGGGACTGGTCAGGGCTTGGGGATGTCTCCGGGGACCCCAGCCCTGCCTGCACCCCAGCACCAGGCTGGGTGTTCCCGTGCGCCAGGCTGGCACAGAGCACGGGGACATCCCCCCGTGGCCCCGCTCCGGCAGTGCGGCTCGGCTGCAAGGGGGCTCCCGGCTGGAGACCACCCGCCTGTGCCCAGCACGGGCCTGGCCCCCAGGAGCAGAGGCTGCTAATGGACGGCCACTCAGGGTCAATCAATCCTCCGGCGAGGCAGCACACACGCACCCTCGCCTTTAAAAGTTAAGCAAAGGATCTTCCTCTTTTAATGTCAAGGCTTTTCAACGGAGTGCTTTATCAAGGACCTGATGCAAGCTGTCTTTAAGAGGTGATTTTTTTTTTTTTTTTTCCAAAGCAAGCATTTAACCCATTCACAAAACATGCAGCAAAATGCTCCCCATGCAGGCAGAGCACTCCCCTGCTGCCCCGCTGCCGAAAGCGCCTTGCTGCTGAAGGTCTGTGACCCACAGAGAAATGCATTTCCCTGCAGCAAATGGGCTGGGACCCAGGGCTGGATGTGGGGCAGGGTGTGCGGGGGCACGCATGGTGCTGCCCAGACGCAGGGCTGCAGGACCTGCAGGCTGATGTAGTTTTAAACCTCCTGCAACCCTCCCTGTGCGTTCATAGGCACAAGGGGAGGAAGCCCCTGAGAGTGTTTGGGCTCCTTAAAATGTGCCCAGGCCACCCCAGTGCCTCAGCACCCCGAAGCCAAGCCCCCGTGGGGACGGCACAACCCCACTGCACGCGCTGCCCCCTGCACGTCTGGTCCAGGGCA
The DNA here is from genome assembly GCF_963924245.1 of Chroicocephalus ridibundus. Lineage (NCBI taxonomy): Eukaryota > Metazoa > Chordata > Aves > Charadriiformes > Laridae > Chroicocephalus > Chroicocephalus ridibundus. The sequence goes on along the minus strand of NC_086298.1, from coordinate 8,326,460 downwards.
TCCCCCACCTCGGGTACCGCCATCTGCCCTCGAACATCTCTGCAGCGTTATGAAGCAGAGTCACCCACCAGCAATCCCACTTTGCTTGGAAGCCCTGAGATGGTCCCAGGACGTTGATCCCCAGCCTCTCCCCACCCAGCTTCAGCACGCCACAGGCACGAGGAGCGGTCAGGTGCCCCCAGCCTGGCTTCACCCCCGGGATGCTCTCGGGCCTCCTCCCAGATCACTGGTGCAGGATTTGCCCCAGCAGCTCCCACGCAGGTGCACGGCACACACCAGCGCCCCGAGCCGCAGCCCGGGCAATTACTGGGTGCGAGCAGGACCCGTCACCTTGGCTACCGAGAAGTGCGAAAGTGGTTTACTGTCCGCCAGCCACCCGCAATTGAAACCCCACACAAGTCTAAGGTGTTAATAGGCAATGCAGGCCCCCATCCTCCTGCCCAGATGCCACCATGATGGGCATCTTAAAGCAAAAAAAACACCAAGACCAGTGCGGCAGGGCTGGGATCCCATCTCCCTGCTGGCAGAGCATGCTGCTGTGCCCAGGCTACCGCTTTTTGCTGATGCTCACAGGCAGCTGGCTGCAAGGCTGTGTGAGCATCATGGCTCTGCATGTGCCGGGAGCGAGGGCAGGGCCGTGCCAGCTGGGACGCCGGCAGGCAGGGAAAGCCGTCACATTTCCCCCAGTGCATAGGATGCTAAACATTGCTGCAGCATCCACAACCAGAAGGAGATTTTAAATCTGCCAAAAACGCTCTGGCTGTTGGCCAGGAGATGGGGTCAAGATGACCCACGCATGCTAAAGGCAGAGAAGCAACTGACTGCAAATAGGCTTCCTCGTGGCTCCCAGATCTCTAGCGAGAAGCGAGGGAGAGCAGCCCCACAGACAGACCCAGCGACCCACAGGAACCCCTTTGTCCGTGGGAGCGGTGCTGCCCTCAGCGTGTGTGCCCCCCGCCATGGGTGCTTGCCCATGGATGGCAGGGTGGTTTGCCCCGGCCCCACAGCGAGGAGAGGCCGAGGAGGCGGACCGGCATCAACCCATCTCCCCACGGCCCCTCCACCAGCAGTAGGGACCCGCCGCACGCCCAGCACAGCCCGGCCTTCAGGGTGAAACCGTGGCAATTTGTTTAGCATTCCTGACTGCTCATCCCAATCTAAAGGTCACTGCACCCCTGAGTGCACGACATTTATGTGTACATATGGCAGTAACACGTATATAACCCAGGCTGTGCAAGGTAAGTGTATATAAACCAAACCAAAACCAGACACAATGTGAGTGTGTAAGTGTGCGTGTGTATGCACATCTCTCTGTCTGTCTCTCTCCATATATATATAAAAAAATTACATCTGAAAGGACAAAGTTGCCTGAGACTCACGACCCAACAAAATATATTTCACCCCCGGCCCATATTTTTCTTCCTGAAGAGATGCTGCAAATCTTCCCTCAGTCCTGACACATCTCATCTAGACTCAGTTAAAGTTCGTATTTATGGGCGTCAGCGCTGACCTCTTCCACCTCCGCCCGCGCGGCCTCGCGCCGCGGCTGCCTGGCCGGCCCTCGATAAACAAGTGGGCCCCCAAATCCCTCTCTGCCGCGCGGCATTATTAGTCTTGCCTCCGAAGGCCAGCGCAGTCCGTAATTCTCTGTCTGGTGACACGAGATGAACGCGGCGACATCAGTCTCCCCGGCGGATTGGCATGGGGACCCTCGTTTGTCAGTGGCAGACTGACAGAATTACTGGCCCTTAAATGAAACGATATATCTGGGAAGTTAAATCTGTTTTCAATCTGACTGCCCCGCGCCTGCGGGCGGACGTGGCGTGTGAGCCGATGTCAAGAGGCCATTAGCCCACCTCCCCCCTCCTTCCCCGGGCACAGCAGCGGAGCCGGGGGGGCTCCCACCACAAGGGCCCCCACCCCGGCAGGAGGAGACGGCAAAGGGCCTGCTCTGCCACTGCCCCCCGCCGGGCTGCTGGGACTGGGAATGGGAACGGGAATGGGAATGGGAACAGGATCTGCCGGCTTCGGGGGGAACCTGCTCCTGCTCCCCCCAGGCAGGGAGCAAAGCCTTGTCCTGGCCAGGCGTGAGCTCTCCCGCGCCCCCGAGGGTTTGCTCCCTCCTCTACAGGCTCCCTGCGAGGCGCCCCGCAAGAAGCCGGCTGTCTGCAGAACTGCTCTGTGCAGCTGGGAGTGCTAAGATGGGGCCACTGTGCATGGAGGCATCTGCTCACATCCCCTTGTCACCCATCTGCACCCCCTCCCCGCTTGGCATCAGCCCGGCAAGATGCCCCGGCACGATGCTCTTCCAGCCTGGAGCCCAGCACTGGCCTCAGCCAACAGCCCTTCCCGGCTGGGGATGGAGACCCTCACCTTCGGGCAGCTGTTCCCAAAGGACGGAGGCGGCTGCCAGCGTCCCCTGCTCCCAGGAGCCCTGAGCACCCAGCAGGGACCGCCTGCATGATGGCCGTCGATCTCTGAGATCGCGATTTTACTCCGTGCTAGTGGGCTTCAGCGTAAAGCCATAAACTCTGCACTAGCGGGAGTTCATTTACCGCCCCAGCAGCTGTTTGCTTTTACGCGCCGGCAGGAGCAGGAAGGGGGTTTCAGGAGCTGCAGACCTGCTTCCACTTCCCAACGGCTTCTCTCCACATGCCCAAGGGAAAGCCACCGCCCCGGCACTGTCCCCAGGGGTGACACGCACAGAGGGGCGCGGGCACCACAGCCCTGTGCCGGGGGCTCAGAGGGAGCCAAGGCCAGCGACAAGCAGACTTTCTCACGCTCCCTCTGGAGTCAGGGCGGGACGCGGTGTCCTGCAGTCCCTGGCCCTGCGAGATGCTGGAAATCTGCCCCACACTCGCTGCACGGACGAAGGCAAAAGGCACGAGGCCCCGGGGTGGTAGCGATGGACCCAGACAAGGTCCTGTCCCGGGGGCACCACATCCCATGTCCTGGGCATGGTGGGGGATGTGCCCCACTCCCGGCAAGACGCCAGTGGCCCTGCCCAGGTGAGACCTCTCCCACTGCTGTCCCCCTGAGAGCCCCGCGGGAGGAGGAGCGCCCGCCGATGCGGATTCACATGGAAACAGCCTGTTTTGGTGGCGCAATCAGGCTGACAATGGAGTTACAAGGCTACGCAGCAATGCAGCCGGGAGCTGAATTTACACTGTTTACAATATCTTCTGCAAAACAACAACCACCCTGTTCCCAAAATCCAGGCTGGACACTGATATGATTGAAATGAGCCCAACCCACCCCCACAATGCCATTTCCTGACACTGTTCTGGCAGCTGGGGGCTATTTTGAGCCGCGAGGCTCTGCCACACTCAGCCCCATGCACCCTGTGGGGTGGGCACGGAGAAGACCCTGGCCCTGGCCTGGCCATGGCCCCCACAGCACCGTGGTAGGAAGGTGATCTTGGGCAGAGACAGGTAGCACAGCCTCACGCTCAGAGCACGGGAAGGCACCCAGGTCTCCCAACCACCCCGGGACATGGCTTTTTGTCTTTTGACCATGTTGCAAAATTTTCTCTCCCATTTTTGCACCAGTTTGGGACTTTAGATCAGCCCAAGACACAAATGGGAGATGTCTGAAAGTTTGGCAAGGTTTACAGGATGGCAGAAGCCTCCCCACCCCTGCTAATCCACCTAGATGGGGTGGCCTGGCAGGACGGGGGTCAGCACCACGTCGCCCCATTGGGCACACTCGTGGGCTGCCAGCAGCAGAAGAGGCTTCAGAGGAGGCTTGGTGATGTCCGCTGCCCCAGCCAGCCCTGCCCCGGCTGCCTGGTGCTAATAGGCACCCACCTGACAGCATCGATTTTCCTCCTAAAGGCGGAGGAGAGAATTGTCTCAACTATAATTCCTCAACGTTACATTTTTCAATTATATCTTGAGCTTGACACCGCAGTCACTCTGCTGGCGATTGCCTCCACACCTGCCCCCACCGTGATGAATCTGAAATCATTAGCCCCGCGGCGACAGCGGGGATCGCTCCGGCGTTACAGCTGGGCCCCGGTGCCTCCAGCCCTGCCGTGCGGGGAGCTGGGAGCGGGACAGGGACACACCAGCACATCTGCAGCGCCGGGCTCGTGGCCACAGGCATTGCCCAGTCCTCACGGCATTTCTGCCCCAATCCTGCCCATGGCAACATCCCATCCTCACGGCGTGTCAGCCCCAATCCTACCTGCCCCCCACCACCCGCCCAGTGCAGCATCCTTCTCCCCCACCCAGGCTCCTACCTCCAGCTCCTTGAAGAAGATGCAGCTCCGTGCCCACTCCACGATGGAGAAGAGGGTCTGGTCAGCCATCTTGCACATGAGGCCGAAGGTGCTGAGCTTCTCATGCCGGCCTTTGCCTTGCTCTTGCTGCAGGCAAGCCAGTATCCGCGCCTTCACCTGGGCCTCGTCGGGCTCCAGCTGCAGCAGCTTCAGGATGACCTCGGGGATGTCCGGAGGGGAGCTGCTGGGATAGATCTCTGGGTAGACGTAGGTGGGCACAGACTCGTGCGCGTTTGTGTAGTGGTCTGGGTACTCGGACTTGATGGTGCGGTTGGGGAAGGAGGGGTAGTGGTAGCCAGTGAGTGGTGCGTGGCTGGGCATGGTCATTCCCAGAGAGGGTGTCCCATAGGGGCTGCGCTCGTAGTCGACGGGCGTCAGGGCGGCAGGGTTGGGCGGCAAGGTCTTGGACATGGCGTGGATGCTGTGGATGGTGGAGGACAGGCTGTAGTCGTTCTGCACCGGCGACATGATCTGAGGCACGGTCTCCAGCTTGAAGCCGTTGGCACGGATCAGGGCTTTCTTCTGCTGCTTTAAGGCACGGTCCCTCTTGTACATGGGTCCAAACTTGTTCCTCCCGCCGCGCATCCGGTCTGCACGCACAGCTGGGGGCAGAGAGGACAGGGGCTGCAGAGAACCCACACGGATGGAGACCAGCACCTCCATGCAGCATGGAGAAAATGATGGGGGGGGGCGGATTTGGTGGCCAAACAGGACTGGGGGACACTGGGGAGACCTTCCCAGAAAGCCACCAGCAGGACCATGCCCCTCCCAGCCCAGCCGCACACACGGGGGATGTGACATGGCAGGTTCGGGTGCCTGGGCCCAGCTCCTGCCGTGCTGGCATAGCCCTCAGAGCCTCTGGGCACTTCAGGATAGGAAGAGATTTTGGCTTTAACTACAACATGGGCTGGGGGATAAAGCAGCTTGCCTCCCTCACGGACTGGGGGGGCAGCCCATGAAGCCCAGGCAGATGAGGGTCTTGACACCCACTTTCATTTTTGCAGCCCCTGACTCTGGACCAGCCCTGGGGTTTCCTTGTTTCTGTAGAGCCTGGGACCCCCACAGCCCCCTCAGGTCTTTGGTTCGCCTGCAGCCAGGCTGCACAGGCTTCTTTTCTGCAAATCTGTGTCCCTCTTACGGGCAGCATGGCTGGCAGACCCAGCCGGGTGCACTGCACCCCGCGGCAGCGCTGTGCCGGCTTTTGGGCCCGAGGCTGCCAGTCCCGGCCAAGTATCAGCTACGGCGGAGGGGCTCTGCTGGAGCATCCCACTGCTGGAGTCACTCTGACTCATCTCGCCATCTCACGGCTGTAGCAAAGCAGATGTTCCCTCCGGACCACCAAAGAAACCCAAGAATGTGTCAGAGCACAATGGAGCAGGTGCTTCTCTGCAGCGCCAGCTCATCCCACCGCACCGCCCTGCTGTGCTCCCGGGGGCTGCTGCCCTGGCCCACCCTTGGAAGAGCCACAGCTCGCTGGACGCTGGGAGCTGGACGGCAGTGCAGAGGGATGAAGGAGAGTGTGCCAGCGAGCGCAGCCCGCAGACTTAGCATCAAAGGGGAAAAAAAAAATCCTCTGCTAGTTTGCGTCCCCGCTGACAGCAGGCGGGTCTTGCTTTTGTGTCTCAGCTGTTACCTCTGTCTCTCTTTTGACTGCTTATCCTGGGGCCGCTGGAAGCTCAGCCAAGCACCCCGGAGAGCCAGGCCACCTCCCAGACTCTCCCCAGGCAGGCTGGAAACACAGGAGCATCGGCCGGCAGCAGCAGCATTTCCAGGGCGAGCAGGAATGTGCTCCCAGGGGAGCTGCCCTGCGCTTCCTCCCTTATTCTGTATTCATGAAAACAGCATTTCGCAGGGAGCAGGGCGGCCAGAGGCATCCTCTGAGGTGGGGGGTGCTGTGCCCCCCGCCATCCGGCTGCCCACACGCTTCTGGGCAGCAGACAGCTGCCCCGGGGCAGTTCCTAACTTCAGGGGTACAAGGGAGATGGCCGCACTCAGCATGGGTGCGTCCCCCTGCTGGGATCCCCTGCAGGCAGACCCCCCCACGCAGCCCAAGCGGGCAGTGGCAGGTCTGGGGCCCCTGGCCGCACCCCCAGCAATGCCAGAGCCCACCGAGAGCCCCAGTCTCCCACCCACTCAAAGTAGGGTGTTTCCACCACCGCTCAAGGCCGGGCCCAGCGATGCCCAGGGTTCTCATACCAAGCAGACCCCTGTGACCCAGGGCACAGCAGGGACCCCACTGTTCTGCCTGCACACACCCCCCACAGCGAGAGGGGCTCACGGCCCAGTCTCATAAATGCTCCGCAGGCGACTGCTAGTACACCTCCTTCCCTCTCCCGGCAGGAACACAAAGGCAGAAGAGGCCTTTTAATTCCCTCTTGCTCCCCTTTTCCTGCCTTTTCTGCCTCACTTGGGATTGGGAACAACTTGCCATTTGCCTCGTCCCAACTGGCGGCTGGGAAGCAACCGATGCAGCCCGACCTCCAGGGCAGGGGGGCCCGAGCAGAGCTGCCCAGGAAGCGCCTGCACCCCCAGCATCCCCCCAGTAAAAGCATCTGCAGGCGGTCCCCGAGCCACCCATGCAGGGTGCAGTCAGCCGGCACGGTGGCAAGAGCGGGCCCCCAGCTCCCTCCACCTCATCTGCCCTCGTCCCCAACACAGATCCCTGGCTGCTTCAGTGCCCCCCGAGCTCTGCCTGCCCTCACCCACCTCTCCCTGCCCAGGGGGTGCCTGGGGGGGTGCCCAGGCAGGCTTGGGCCGGGGCTGTGCTGTTCTCCCCAGCCAAGCTTCATTGCAACATCCCTTTGGACAGTTTGAGGAGGGCCTGTGTCAACACTTTGTCCACAAAATAAACCACCTCGGGCTCGCTTTTGTCCTGCGGAGCTGGAGGCTCGCCTTCGAAAGGTCACCTCAGACTCCTTGCCCAAAAATACTAGGAACTGAGGAAAGGTGGGCTCCAGGTTTTACAACAAAAGAGATGGTCCCACAGGAATATCACCCTCCGCTGGGTGGTCCCCCCCTGGCTGCCCAGCCGCAGGACTCCGCTTAAGGAGCTAACAGTAGGAAAATAAACAAAAAATCCCGGCAGCTGCCTTCATCAGCTACGGAACCAAATGAGCTCCAGCGTGAGCAAAAACTGCTGAAAATGGCCAAAATGAGAACGTGTTTGTCCCGTCCCAGCCACCCCAAGCACTGCCTCTGCCTGTCTTCCCCCAGAGCGCCCGGCCCCTGCCCAGTGCCCAAACTCCCCTGCAGCACTAGTCAAAACTGCCAGAGCACGCATGGATTGATCTGGGACACCAGTAACTCCAGTCCGGAGAGGAGGGCGAAACTGGGATCTGTTCGGAGACAGGGCTGGAAGCCAGCCCACACCGGGAGTTTTGCAGGGGCTGATCTTGCAGCTCGATGTTGTGTCTTACTCCTGCGCCTCTGCTCGCAGGCTCTCACCCCGCTGCTGGAAGCGAGCGGCCGCTGTGCGAGTACACGCAGTACTTTCTGATGAACCCGCACCCTGCCCTGCACCCCCGGGCGAGCAAAGCCCCGTGCAGCCAGCCCGGCCGGGCCAGGGGGCTCAGCCCGGCCAGTGCATCTGCCCTCTTTCATCTGCTGCGAAAAGTAAACGATTTCAGGAGAGAAGGGGTGAGGGGGGCGGCTGACTCGGGGGAGGGGGTTCTTTTCCGTGTCTGCTTTTGCTTTGCAGTCCCTTGCCAGCAATCTGTCCGTCCCCCCCGCCCCGAATGTATTTTGTGGGCCCGTGGTAAGCGTTGGAGAAACCACAACACCCGACTCGGGGATGGTGGGGCCCGACTCTGATATCTCAGTCGGGATCGACTTCTCCGACATGAGCGAGGTGGCGGCTGCGGGGGCTGTAATTGCGCTCCCCGAGAGTCAGACGAGAAATCTGTTAAACGAAATGTCACCAAGAGGAAAAATATAATTCGTGGTGGGTCTGCAGCAGTTATTGCAAGCCCCATCGTTTTTAATGTTTTCCTTAAGTCTCGGCTTCTGGAATTATGTGCTTAAGGAAAACAATAATTTCTGCGCTATTTCCCAACCGTTCTGCCAGCAAAGAAAATCCTGGAAAGTTGAAACCGCGGCAGCCAAAACCCCCGGGGAAACACAACAAAAACAAAAAAAGGAAAAGCAGGAGGGGACGCGAAAAAACGAATTTTTTTTTAACTTGGGAGGGAAAAACGGAATCGAAGCGGCCGCGGGAATTACCGGCCCGGGGAGGCGGCGGGGCGGCGGCGGCGGCGGGGACAGCGCGACGGCCACGGGGGGACCGCGCAGCCCCGCGGCCGCCCCCTCCGCCGCCCCCGGCCCCCTCCGCGGCCGCGGAGCCCGGCCGTGCCCGCGGCGAGCCCTACCTTCCAGGCGCATCCCCACGGTGAGGCACTTCTGGAAGCGGCAGTAGGGGCAGCGCTTGCGCTGGGTCTTGTCGATCTTGCAGTTCTGGCTCTCGGTGCAGGTGTAGTGTTTGTTGTTCTGCACCGTCCGCTTGAAGAAGCCCTGCGGCGGCGGCGGCGATGCGGCGGGCACCGGCACCGGCATCCCGACATCCCGGCATGGGCATCCCGGCACCGGCATCCCGGCCCCGCGCCCCGCTTCCGACGGCGGCTCCCGCCGCCCCCGCCGCCCCCCGCCGCAGTCGGGGCTCCCGTCGCGGCCGCGCTCCCGTCCCGCCGCCGAGCGCGAATCCGCCGCTAACGAAAACGGGCGAGGAGCGCCCCGCGGCCGGTCCCGTTGCCCCGGCCCCTGCAGAGCCTCCTCCCCGCTCCCCGCACAGCCCTGGCCCCCTCTCCCCCGTGCAGCGAACCCCCGCACAGCCCCGGCTATATCTCCTGCACAGCCCCGGTCCCCGCACAGCCCCTGGTCCCGCACAGCCCCGGCTATACCTCCTGCACAGCCCCGGTCCCCGCACAGCCCCTGGTCCCGCACAGCCCCTGGTCCCCGCACAGCCGCGGCCCCGTTTCCCCGGCCCCGCACGCCCCGGCCGGGTCCTACCTTGCAGCTCTCGCAGGTGAGCAGCCCGTAGTGGTACCCGGAGACCTTGTCCCCGCAGACCGGACAGAGCTCGTCCAGGTCCTCATCATAGGAATAGTCCATCCCCTCCAGCGGCCCTGCTGCGGGACAAGCCAGCGGGTCAGCGGGACGGGGCGGGCGGGGGACGGGGACGGCGGCCCCCAGCCCCTGCGCTGGGTGCGGAGCGGGAGCGCGGCGCGGCGGAGACCGAGCGGCAGGTGCCGGAGCCGGAGCCCTTTATAGCGCCTGGAAGAGCATCTCCATGTTGGTGCGGGCGAGCGGCCAGCCCCCCGGGGGCTGGGGAACCTCCTCTGGGGAGAGCGGGCGGCTCACGGCGCCGGGGACAAGTGGGGGGGGGGGCGCGGAGGGACCTGCCAGCCCGGGGACAGGGGGACACGGGGACGGGGCCGTTCTCTACCCCGCTGCCGGCCCCGGCACGGCAGGCCCCAGCGGGCACGGTACCCCGGGCCGGCAGCTCCCGGCAGCAGCCCCGGGCCAAGCAGAGGGGGCAGGAAGGGAGCTGGGGCTGGGGGGGCCGGGGCAGGAGCAGCCCCCTCCTTCCCCTGCTGCTCCGTGCTGGGCAAAGCTGCTCAGACAGGCCTCAGCAGCACCAGGGTCCAGCCCCGGCCACCCCAGGGGTAGGCACAGGGCACGTCTCTGCAGGAAGGGGCTTGAGACCCTCCCTGCCCCCCCCGGGGCTGGTGGAGGTGCCCCGCGCCATCCGTGGGGATCAACGAGCCCCCCACCTCCCCAGGCATCCGGCCTGCGAGCAGCAGGACCACCACGGGAACCAGGAGTCCCAGGGGCTGGAGCACAATTAAATGTGTCTGAGGAAGAGTAACACCCCACAGCCAGCCCCGCTCAGCACAGAGCCTCCAGACCCCTGGGCCCTGCCAGAGCCACCCCTGTTACCCCGCACCAGGCAGTCCTGCCAGCCGCTGGCTGCGGGGGGTGCTCACAGAGCCCGGGGAAAGCTGCGTGAGGAGCACTGGGGGGGTGCAGCAGCTCCTGACACCTCCTCTGGGACCACTACTAACGAGATGACGGTTCAGACCTAGTGCTGGCCACCCCATGTGGAGCAGCCACTGCCAATGGTGTCCTGGTCTGCCTGTCAGACAGCAGTTGTTCACTGCCAGTATTTAATTAATTGCTTCACATTTAGAGATTCTTAACGAAATATTCCATGACGACAGCAGACCGGCAGAGGAGCACCCATGCTCCCAGTGCGTCCTGTTTATTGGGATGCTCCCAGGCCTGCTGGCCATGCGCCACGGCCCAGGCACTTGGCCACAGGGAGCTCGAGGCTCCGGCTCTGAGCCGGGCACCAGGACTGAACCCATCCCATCAGGGATGAACCGCTCTGTCAGGAGACGCTTCATGGCTGATGCAGAGTCACAGCCTGTCCCAGCACGGGCAGGGTCCCTGCGAGCTTGCAGTGCCTGCGGCTGGCAGGAGCTGCACAGCCCCAGGGAGGGAGCTCCAATTTGAGGCATTTTGATGCCGATGGAGGGCAGTGGTGTGGGGGCCCTGAGGCCGTGGGCGCCCGGAGCTCCGATCTGCTGGGGGCTGTGCTGCTGGCAGAGCCCTGCAAAGGGGAGCCACGGCTGCTAGCCCCACATGGCTCATCCCACACAGCTCATCCCGCGCGGCTGATGCCACACGGCTTGACTCGCACAGCTCATTGCACGCAGCTCATCCCACCTGGCTCATCCTGCCCGGCTCGCCCCACGCGCCCACTGCCTCCCGTGGGTGCGGCGGGTAGGAAGCGGCGCTGGCAGGGAGAGCAGCAAACAGGAAACGGGCTCAGCAGAGCATCGCTCCAGAGGCACTAGGAGCTGAGCCCAGGCTAAGAATAGCAGCAGAGCAGCCCCCAGTGCGGGTCAGCCGCCGTTTGGCCGGGAAGGAGTGCTACCACCACCGGCAGAGCCCCTCGGCCACGGCCCCCGCACTCACCGTGAGCTCCCGGGGGAGCTGCCGGGCAGCTGCGGAGCAGGAGTTGCCATCCCAGAAGAGGAGCCCAGGAGGGACTGCGGGTCAGGAGAAGAGCTGAGCAAACACCGCAAGGAACAAAAGCAACACGGAGCCGAAGGCTGCGGTGCCTGCTGGTGTGGGATGGGGAAGGGACGCGAGCTCAGCCGACCCTGGATGCCAAGGGGTCCCGGCCACGTCCCACGCGTGCTCCAGGGTGCAGGGGCTGCCTGCACTCCCACGGGTAATACACAACACTGGGGTGACTGTGGACCCCCCCGGCCAACGCCGATCAGCAGCCAAATCCGGCATTTCTGGGCAGCAGCATGGCCGAGGGGCCAAGGCTACGGCGAGGCCCCGCTCAGCTGCCCGCGCTACACAGAGCCTCCATCCCCACGCCCGCTGATGGGGACGGGACGGGAAGCGGAGGCCCACGCATGGCTCCCGCTTCCTCGCCAAGCCCTGCCACGTCCCCAGCTCCGGCCTCGGCGGCTGCCATGCCAGGGAATGGTGGCAGTGGGTGGGAGACGGGTGGGACAGAGGGACCGCGGTTCTCCCCACAGCCACATACTCACCGCGAGGCGGCTGTGTGCCCCGCTGTGCGTGGGGCCAGGGCGGCAGGAGAGCCTTGCTTGTTCTGCTGACCAGGAGCTGCTGCCCGAGGAGCCTTCGTGGGGTGCTGGGTACCGCTGCCCTGTCCGCAGTGAGCTGGGGAATTTATGGGACCCGTCTCCGCTGGGAAGGTGTTGGGGCTCTGGCTGCGCACACGCCGTGCTGGGCAGGACACCGGCCAATCTCCTCCCCGCGGGGGCCAGGCTCAGCCGGGATGGACCCACTTTGGTGCCTTATTGGCTTCTGCGGCCACGTGACCGCGATGAAAAACATCATAATTAAGCTACAAAACGCTGCCCATAAACTAGCATTAGAAAGTGACAGCGGAGATAAGTGGGACCCCCACAGCAGATAACGCGCCAGGGGAGAGAGACCCTGTGGGGAGGCGGGGGGGCACTGGCGGGCGGCGGTGAGTGCGCCAGCACCCACGGCCATGCTGATTTACAGCCCAGGGCGGGAGGGAGGGGGCCACGGGCATGGGGCAGGATGCCTCCGGGAGGAGGACAAGCCCACAGCACCCACCCTGCCCCGGGACCTGCAGCCGGGACCTCCCCAACCCCAAGGGGTCTCCTCGGCAGAGGAGGGTGGGAGAGGGCTCCTCCATGCATGGGGCCCTGTGCCCAGGGTCCTTGCAAGCTCACAGCGCCCACGCTGGCAGCTCCACATGAGCCAAAATGGCACCGGAGAGAAGTGGGACCCCTTGGGCCAGGGAGGTGGCAGGGCAGCCAAGCTCCTGGCAGTGGAGGTGTGTTTGCCGCATGGGTTCTCCCACTCGCCATTGCCCGGTACAGTCCTGACCCGCGAGAACCCCACTGGCCGCAGAGCTCGGGTTTCCCATCGCTCTGCGAAAACACAAGGGCAGCAAGGCCAGGCACTGGGGTGAGAGGCTGTGCACGGCACCTCCTGTCCTGCCAGGGCGGGGGTTTACTCCCACCGCCAGCCCCACGCTCCAGCCATCCATCACGGCGGCATCTCCCGGCCTGTTGCACACAGGGACCCGCTCTGTGCCTTGTCCCACAGCGACGACAGCCCCGAGGACGGGCTGGCCCAGCCGGGGGCCGCTGACACCGAGGGCGGCATGGCGGGACACACAGTCCTGGGCTCAGGGGTCAGGGAAGGGCTCGTCCCGCCCTCGGCATTGACGCAGCCCTGACACGGCACGACAGTGGCGGGCCCTGCAGTGTCCCCACACCGAGTTGGGGGTGGCAGGGACGCCCCCCCCGGTGCTGCAGCCAAGGGGAGAGGAGCGGGAGCAGCGAGCTGCGCAGCCCTGCTTGTTTTTTCCTCGCTCTTCAGCTGAAGAGAGGAGAAAAACTAATGAAAACAGAGCTCTGGAAGAAGCGCCAGGCCCGGAGCAGCTTCCGCCCTGATCCCCAGCAATTATCAGCCGCATGCCAGATGTTCCGACGCAATGCCAATGTCAGAGAAAATAAATCTGTGGCAGGTTCAAGGTCCCTGCCGGGCCAGCACGCAGCGGCTCGCGGCTCAGCACCGCGCGAGGCAGGGATGGAGCTGCGGGGCGGCCGCGGCCACTTCCTCCGGCCGGGCATTGTTCCCCTGGGAAGCCCCGGCTTCACGCCGGCCGCTTGCTATTTTTGCAGCAAGGTGCTTTCAGGGGCAAATACGTCCCCGCCGGCCTTGGGCACTTTCCTTTGCACGGGCCCTTGCCAAGGCCGTGGCCCAGCTTCTGCAGCGGGCGTGCGGCCCTGGGTCAGGGCCAGTGCATGGGCCATGCTGCAGCCCGGCAGGTCCCGGCCAGTGGTGTAGGGAGGGCAGATTTGGGAAGGCCGCTCCGGAGTGGCCACGCAGGGGCTGGGCAGAGCTGGCTCCCAGCAGGGCGGGCATGTGGGGCTCCAGCACCGGGGACACCCAGGCCCCTCTGCCACATGGCCACCAGCCACGTGCCACCACCAACACCAGGGCCCCCTGCAGCGGCAGCACCGGTCTCCTGGCCAGGCTGCTGCTCTCCTTCCCTGCCCTGAGTTGGGCTTGTGCTGGGACATGGGACCAGCAGTGCCCGAGGAGACACGGGATACCCCAGGCAGCGCGTGCCCGCACAGGCAGGAGTGGCCAGCACATGCCGAACCCATCCTGAAGGCTGTGCACAGCCCTAGGGCTCCCTGGGGACAGGGAGGAGGTGCAGACTGGGGTGACATTTCGGTGGTCACAGCACCCAAGAGGGAGGGACAAAGTGGCCCTGGGCTTCCAGCCTCACGGGTCTCCAGGGATGCGCTGGGGAGGGGATGGCTAGTGTTCAGGGATGAGGATGGACCCCAAAGTCGCTGCTCTGCCACAGCATTGTCACGGCCAAGAGACCAGCACAGCCCCTGCTTCGTGCTCCCAACGGGCCCAAGCACCGGCACATCCATCACCAAAGCCCCAGGGTTTGGTCCAGTGACTGCCCTGCCCCATCTCCTCCTGGCCAGGCCATGGGGCCGGCATGGCCATGGCACAGCCGGAGCCCATGGAGCTGCACCACCGTCTGCAGGCTGCAGCCATGCTTTGGCTCCTTGCTGGTGCGTAGCCTTGATGCTCAGCAAAGCATATCTCCTGCTTGGATTTTATCTCCATCCACTCAGCTTATCGGCGGCGGGGCAGCCCTCCTGCCTGCGCCACGTTCCTGGAGCGTGCCTGCAGCAGGTGTGGTCAGCACTACTGTTTGCCAAATCTCGCTGCCTGCACCGCTGGCTGCCCGCAGTCCCTGACTCCGGGGCCCATGCCGATAATGCATGCGCGGCGAGGACTTTGGCGATAGCATTCCTGATGACATTACCTTGTCCTCTGCATTCTTCCGATGCCACGCACGCCTTCGCTCGGGGGTGCGGGCAGGCCCGGTGCATGGCGGCGTGTGCAGATGGTGCGCAGGCAGCGCCGGGAAGTGCTGGTGGTCTCCTCCCGGGAGGACTCATTGACATATCAGTCACATAGTTCTGCATAATTGGGACTTGGATGCAGCCTCTCTTTATGTTTCCTCTTGGCAGTTGCCAACAACATGAAGCACTCCTGGGTCAAAATGACAGCCTTTTGTTTACTATTCCTGCTTATGTGCCTCATTTTCTTCAAGGATAAGAGCTCTTTATAGGAATCTTTATTGTGATGAGGTTAGCAGAGAGAAAGATTTCTCTCCAGCTTTCTCTCTCTCTTTCACAGCTGATTAGCAGGGTCAGCCCGCGGGGACAGCGACGTGGAGCTCGCATCCAGCACCCACCTTGGGGTCCCTCTGGCCACGAGCCCCGTCTGCTCTGGCACAGTCCTACCCCGCCGGCCCCACCACCGCACAGCCTCAGGCAGGGTGTCCAGCCCGTCCCGCACCCCCACGGCACCGCTCCCCTCCGGCTTGGGGGGGACTGCATGGAGGGGATGCCACCAGCCAGAGCAAAGGTACCATGAAACCCAACCACCTCCCAGAGCTTGGGCAGGAGCTTACCGGGAGCACGCACCTCTCCAGCATGCAGCCGTGGTGGCCCGTCCTTCA
Source organism: Chroicocephalus ridibundus (assembly GCF_963924245.1). Classification (NCBI taxonomy): domain Eukaryota; kingdom Metazoa; phylum Chordata; class Aves; order Charadriiformes; family Laridae; genus Chroicocephalus; species Chroicocephalus ridibundus. The sequence continues at coordinate 8,311,107 of NC_086298.1, read as the reverse complement.
TCTGACCTCCACGACGGTGACCAACCCCTTCAGAAACGCTGAAAGAAAATCTTGCACCTGCACTTGACAAACCGAGACATGAGACTCATGATGGTCCAGTAAAAGGAGACCCAGCAGTCTACTGCAAGCAATAGACTGGTTTCCAGCTTTGCACTCCAGAGGGACAGAGACTGGGCAAAAGATGAGGAGAAATGTGAGAGCAATTGGTGACAAGATGGGGAGAAGTTCAGGGAAGAGATGTGGCTGGTGATGGACATCAGTGGACCCCAGCCCAGACCCAGCTCTTCAGGACACCCCACAGGACCATTCCAGCAGATCCTTCTCCCATCACTGGGTTGACACCACCACCATGACGTGGTGACCCAGCCTCACCTCGCAGCCCTGTCCTGGCTAGTGGCCGTGGGGTGACGCTCCTGGGAACAGCAACTCTTTCCAAGAGGAAAGCGGCTTATCCTTGAAAGTTACTTTGCGAAGGTCAAGAGTGGGACTGTGACAGAGCAGCCTGACAAACACATCTCCCGAAGTCCTTGGGCCCGATAATGTATGTCCCATGCAATGTTGACACTAGTGATCCACCAAAGATCAGGTTAACAAGTTTGACGTTAGTGACAGCGTGATTTGTTCAGTGCTGGCTCTGAATTCATAGAGCGGCTGGCCTTCGGTGATAAACTATTGCACTGCGTGCATGAGGCTGTGGCAGTTGTCACCAGCCGGAGCACCGAGATGAAAAGGAAGCAGAGCTCTAATCAAAATACAGTGGTCAGTAGAGGTTGAGCTGAAAATTAAAATGTGCTGGTACTTTTCCCCCTCCAGCCTTGCTTTCCAGGCAGCCCTTTGTGCCAGCGCAGGGCGAGGGGAGAGGCCGCCGCAGCGCGGCTCCAGCGGCTCCTCTCGCCTGGTTTGAAGGTGAGGACGAACCCATCGCCCCACGTGTGCAAAACATCCTCTGCCACCTCCCAGCGAGCCCCGCCACTGCTGACCTTCAGGGCCCCCTTATGGGGAATAAATCCAGGGCAGCGCAACGTCAAAGCCGCTGGAGCTGCTCCGCGGAGGAGGAGAACTGCTGTAAATAAGAAAAATTAACACAATAGAGAGGGCAGGAGATGTGAGAGCTCGGCAGAAGAGCGGGGCAGTGCGGCTTATACCTGGATTGAAGCGAGGATGTGATAAACGCTCTGGAAGCAGCGGGGAGGGGGCAGGCGTGGTGCTGTGCAGGGAGGGGAGCGGGGGCCCCACGAGCTCGGAGGGCGATGGCCACCCTGCAGCGAGCAGCTGGGCAGGGGCAGAGGCAGTGCAGCCGTGAGGTCCGTGGAGGCGCTGGGGGAGACGGAGCAGGTCTGGGGCCAGCGTCTGTGGGAAACAGTACCCGGGGTGATGGGGAGCCAGCCGGCCACTCTCGCCTGCATCGCCTCAGCAGTCTGGGCACTGCTGCAGCCTCTGAGCCCTCCATGTCAAGCCCATCTGTCTTCCCCGTGGCCGGTTCCTACCACATTAGGAAGAGGAGCAAAGCTTTCTCGATGGGAAAGGAAGATCTTCTGTAGAAACACCTCCAGCCAGGCTGCCGGAGCAGTTCCCCTTCCTGAACTGGGTCTTCTCCTCCCTCTCCCCTCTGCTCACTGCCTGCTCCTACGATGCCCTCGGGAAGGGGACGTGCAGGGACAGCACGAGGTTGCGATGCAGGGCTGGAACAAGCATCCTCCCAAAAAGCGAGCTGTCCTGGTGCAAGCTCGGGACTAGACCTCGGGTGAGGCTGAACGTGCTCAGTGCTGATTTATGATCCAACACGTTTATCGTGTCTGCTGCGAGGGATTACTGCAAGCACAACGCTGCGTCTCGGGGGAAGGGCCGCTTCACCTGGCTGCATGTGCCTCAGGGCCAGGTCAGGGCAGAGCATGGCTCCACTGCAGGACAGCCCAGCCCTCGCAGGGATCCCTCTGCCCCACGCAGGACCCAGAACCACCCAGTCTCTCCCCTGCGCATGGCCAGGGAGGGCTGAGCTCTTCATCCACCCGTCCTGCACAAGGAACCAGCCTTTCCCCATGGGATACATGCCCGCCAAGGGGGCTGACAAAATCCTTCAGCTCAGGAGAAGTGCAGGGAGAGCTGCATCCCTGTGTGCCAGGAGGCAGGCACTTAACTGCTATTTCTTTGCCGCAGAACTTCCCATTACTAAAATAAGTGGGGGAAAAAAAAACAACCAAACAAACCCTAAATGTTCTTAAGCACAAGAGCTCCTAAACATTAAAAAGGAAGAATTTCCATTTTCATGAGTTTAGCAATGCAGAAATGCGGGAAGGAGCAGTGGAGTGCGGGGGCCGGCTGCTCACTTGGAGCTGCCTTTGTGGCAGCGCAGCATCTCCCTGAGTGGGCCTTAACACGCGCTCTCTAATACACGTGGAAATGTAAATATGAAAAGTGCTTCTTAGTCTTTTAACACGCACCCACCTCAGTGACACGGGAGATCGTTAAATGATTTCTGCAGTGTCTCTCCAACGCGTGCTGGTCAAGGATTTCTGGTGTGTTTGCTTGTTGGGATTATTCCTGCCTGCAGCAGCTGCCACCGCACAGGTCTCCTCCTGCCACTGCTGCAAACCCTCCTCCTGCTGCACCTGCAGCGATGGCTGCCCACCTGAACCACCGCACGCTCCGGCCATCCCACAGACAGGAACCCCCCGGGTGACAGCGGTGACATGGCCGTGCTGTGCATGCCAACAGTGCGATGACCAAATGGAGAAAACCTGTCCTCCTACCTTCTCTTCTGGGACCTGGGCAGGGAAGGGGACCACCACGTGTCCATCACATGGCAGGGTCCAGAAGACCATGCAAACCTTTGCTTTGGCACAGCACCCGCTCCTGTCCCAGGGCAGGGACCCCCCCTCAGCTCCTGCCATGCAGGACCCCCAGCCCACAGCAGGGCTCGTGCACCCTCCCGAATCCACAGCCACATCAAGGGCACCGAGGCTTTCCCAGACCCACAAGCGATTCCAGCCCCCACTGCTCCACCGCAGGAAGGCCGCCGGCAGGGCAGCGCTGGGCTCCACCACCCTCACGACCAAGGGAGAGCTGAAGCAGGACGGTGCAAGCGAACAGCAGATGCCACCGGTGCAGAACAATTCACATTTATTAGTTCATACAGCTAACACTCGCTAAACATGCGTTCAACACTTATTGGTCACATTTCCACAGGTAGTCAAGTCACAGAGCAGCGCAGCGGAGCAGGGGCAGGTCAGGCTGACAGGGACCCATGCCGGTCCCACCCCACGAGGGGGACCGGCTGTGCCACGGCGTGCCCCAGACGTGCCGGCAGAAACATTCATTTGGTCGTAGTGTAGTGACGGAGAGGCGGCTCCCGAGAGGCGCCGCACGGTGCCCGCTCCAGCTTGGGCGCTGCGGGGCGAGGGTGGCCGGATGCGCTCTCCTGCCCCAGCACCGGCTCTGAGCGTGCCAACGTTCACCGTGTGTCATGCCGAGGCAACATCCTGCTTCCCTGATTTAAGCAAGGGATCGTGGGAAAAATGAAGTGTTTTACCGGGAGAAACCATCACCTGGAACATCAGTGGAAGGACCTGAAGACCAGGACCAACCCACCTTGGAGATGTCCCCTAAATCAGCGAGGGGCCGACACAAGCAGCAAACCCTCTCGAGCTGCCCAGCACGCCCTCGCCCAGGACGTACGCACAAGGGCTCTGCGAGGTCCCAGGCTACAACCGCAGCCTCTGCATCACACCTGCACCCGGACAGAGCTGGAACCAGGCCCGTGGCTTGATGGGCACCAACAAAAAACAAACCGGCAAGAGCCACTCCGGGGACACACGGCCGCAGCCGCAGCACACTGCCCATGCTGTAACCAGCGGCTCGGTGCGGCAGGGGCCACGGTGGTCACTGCCACGGCACAGCGGTGCTGGCTACAGCAGGGTGTGCATGGCCGGGGGGCCAGGTGGGACACAAAGCCAAATCCCGCAGAATGAAACGCTGTGGCAGCAACAGGAACCAGCCACAACCCATGGGAAGGGCAAAAAATACTCCAGCCATTGCCCGCCCGGTTCTTCACTGGCAACAAACACTGGCAGGATTTTGTTTTTCCACACAATCCCTTTGAGATGATAAACAGGATGTCACACGAGGTAGTTTTGTTATGGAAATTGAGTCAATAATGTTATCAACTATTACAAGACATTTTATAAATTGAAAGAAAACAATGAATCACAAAAGGCTTTGTTAAGGTTGATCGTCATCTGGTTTCAATTTCTGTTTCTTTTTGCCCTTGGGGGCGTTTCTTCCACTGAACCATGTTGCTTCTTTCATAGACTTGTTAGAGGTCAGCTGCACAGGAGCTCTTTCTTAATTACTTTTTTTCAAGGGGAAGATATTGCCTGGATTGGCCTCACCAGCTTTTTGCGGAGCTGGTTTAAACTTAGATTGGCAGATCCCAGCCAGGGGGAGTGCCGGGAAGGGGGGTTTCAGCCCTGCAGACTGGTGCTCGGTGCCGGCACTGCCCACGGCTGCATGGGCTGGACAGGCCTTTGGTGGCTCCTGGCAGCCGTAACGGAGCCAGTTCCACAGGCCAGTGATTTCCTTGAGCAGTCTGAGTCTACAGCCTCACCCAGCCACGACGAGAAAGTTGTGCTGACCAGAAGGCGAGACGCTCTAACTCATAAGCGACAGACTGAGGACAGAACACTGGGACTGGCTGCCAGGGAGCCAGTCAATACATTGAGAAATTCCCCTTTTCCACAAGCACTCAAACACATTTAACACCGAAAGCAGAAGGATGAGGTAATGTGGAAATACAGACAAACCTCTCCCAGCCGTAGGAGCTGATGTGCCTTCAGTGAAAGCGTGAAGTTACCAAAACCGGTGATATTTTAACACTTTGCTATTTCCCCGTCCAACAGCGGCGGTGAGGAGGGCCGGGCGCCGCAGGACGGAGGGGCTGCACTCCCCAGCCACCACCTCCCCACAGCCCGAACGGCACCCCGGGCCTTCCGGGTGCTCTTCCCATTAGACCTGAGCCTCCAGTAGGCAAACTTCCCACAAGCCCAACTGAAAGTTTTTTCCCCAAAAAATCTCCAGGGCGGGGCTTTATTCCGCTTTCAGTGGGTCCTCCAAACAAGTCATGAAAGAAGCAACTGTTGCAACATCAAAACTAGGGTTTCTCTGGGTCACATTTTAAATACTTATCCCTGAGCTTCTGTGTATTGCAAACAACACACCGTGAACCCAGAGAAACGCCACAGCTTGATACTGACATCCTATGCATTACCCTCGATTTACACATCATCTACAACTTAAAAATTAGCTTCATACTTAAACTAGTTCCCCAAGTTTCCCCCTTTCTCCTGCCTTTCGTGTGGCAGGGATGATTGCCGCTTATTATCCTGAGAAATACAGAAATAACAACATTTTCACAGACACCAAGCTTCATAGCTTCAAATCAGAACCAAGAAAGAAGAAAGAATGAATGGTAAATAGCACATTCACAGGAGAATATTTTTTTTTCTCGTTTTTAAAAATGTAGTAAAGATAAAAGAAATTCAAGTTTGGTTTTTTTTTTTTTTTTTTTTTTTTTAAAAAAAAAGAAGGTTGGTTTGAAGGACAAGACAAACTCCTTAACCTGAGGCGGCTGCAGTTCTGCGCCGGAGTCTGAAGAGCGAAGGGCAGGTGCGTGGCGAGGGGGGGACGGGCGGCCAGCGGCACTCGACGCGGGTGCCCCGCTGGCTCTGCTGGTGCCACCGGCTCCCGCGGCCTCGCTCAAAGCATCCCCACAGCACCAGGGAAACGGGTGCTACTCGGGGGGCAGCTCCCTGGCAGCGGGTGACCTGCAACTGGCGATCCGACTGACCACCCCGCAAATGCCGAGTTCCCCCTCTGGGCTTTGTGTGGTGGGAGACGGCAAAAGCTCAGGATTTAAGAATTACAGGAAAATCCAGAGCTGCACCCCCATGACCCGAAGCTCGCAGCGCCTCTGCGCAGCACTGCGGGCTGGCAGCCACGAGATGAGAAAAAACGAATGCCGCTGGCATTATTAACAATTAGAAAAGTAGCTAACGCAGATGAAAAACGGCTGAAGAGCTGGCTCCTGCTGCGTCAATTTTGCTGTGCCCAGAGCCCATCGGTTTGGAGGTACCTGGCATCCCCGAGCGCCCCAGTGGCCCCAGCAGCTGGGAGCAGCCGTTTCTGCGCCGGGCGATGCGCTTCCAGCCGTAAAACAGCAACTCGGACACCTCGGCAGAGCCCCTCCGAATGCCTGAGCACTTCAAATTTATGTCCCAAATCTCTGTTCAGATTAAAAGTAACTCTTCAGCTTTCCATCTGCACTAACGCTATGAAGGAGAGGAGGGGGTCAGTCAGCCAATTTATCTTTCAAATCGGGGATAAAAATTGACTTGTCATGGCAGAAAATTCTACCAAAGACTATTATTGTTGATTGATTCCTCTATGACAGAAGGTCAGATAAGCAACAGCAGATAGATACCAAAGATAATGAACTTCCCCCTACTAGCATTAAGCACAAATAAAATATGAGTCCCTGTAAACCGAATGTTACGTGAAGAATGGAACAAAAATTCCAACCTTTCCAGGGTGTCCTTCAAACCAAATTCACAAATACATCTAGTGCCTGACCTAACGTCTCTACGTCTCTAGCTACATTCCTACCTTCTCGTAATACCTGAGTTTGCAATGCAACACATTCACTTTACCCTGTTTAAAAAACACAAGTCGTTAGAGGACTTGGTGCAGAAGATATTAAGAATGACCGTCCGGAGAGCGAGGTTCTGGTCGGTGTGTTACCTTCCTCCTTACTTGTCAGTTTAGTAAGGATTTTCGACTCCCTACAACAAATGGGTTATTTGGTAAGGGATACTGCTGCCAATCAACCTTTGTAGAATTTGCGTTATACAACAAAAAGTAGAAGCTTCTTGTCCATTCGTCATCATAAATGAATTTAGGCTTTTTGTTGTTGGTACAGCATTAGTCTTGGAAGTCTATTTTGGATAAACACAGAATACCTAATAGACTATTTTTGTTGGGTATTTGGCAATAAGATGACCGCTTTTATGTACACTAATTAAAACAAACTCTTATTCATCAACAGATTATAATAATTCAGTAACTGTAGAATAAAATTACTCCTATGCAATTTTAACAATTCCTTGAGTGTATAAAACAGCAAGCCAGAAGATAACCCGTAATAAAAAGATCATATCAAGCTATTTGGAAATTAAACTTAAAAGCTGAGAAATACTTTCTAACTTACAAACAGATATACTAAAATCTTCCCATTTACACTTGAGGTATAGGCTGTATGCAGAAGGCTTTCCTGAGAAACACGCGCTGGTCTCATTTTACAGTCAGTAAAAGTAAATGAGATCGACGGAACCGCCTTTGGGTTGTGAAGCTCTCTCAAGCCGAGCTGCTGCTGCGCCCAGCAGCTGTTACCCGTAACATCCTCTTTAAATAATGAAAAATGAGCAGCTTGTGGACTTTTAGGAAAGGGAAACCATCGAGCTGAGAGATGCCCAAGCGGGATGGCAAAGGCGGCGATGGCGCCGCGGGTCGGTGGCCAGCCAGCAGCAGGGCCCAGAGAGGTCCCAGCGAGCAGGGGCGGCCAAGGCAGGGGTCACAACCGAGGCAGCGCCCGCTGCGGGAAGGGGAAGGAAACACGGCTTTGGTGAATGAGACTTTTCTCCTGTTCACCATCACGTTCATTTTGGTCTCGCGGCAGCTTCAGTACCTCTGAGCACTACTCGCTCAGTGCCACAGGACAAGACAAAAAGGTAGCAGCTGGCTCCCCTACCCTGACGGAACTGAAGTTGTTTCCCGAAACATTTTTAAAACAGCATTCAAAAATTTGTTGATGAACCTTCTTGCTACATAAACGTCAGATTCATATCTAAGGACACAGAGAAGGAAATCCAGCCAGGGCGACACAGCTGCCTGCAAGAGTGACCGAGTCTTTGAACGTTAGTTCTTAACAACGGAGATGAGAACAAGAGCATCTCATCCAACTTGCCCACTACCACCACGAGCAGGAAGCCACGAGGTTACCCATGAGGGCACCCCAGTTCAGATAAACGCCAGCACTTCACAATTACCCAAACAGCTAACCAGCTGTCATCAAACCAGTTCTCTGTGCGGCGGTGGGCTGTGGAGGTTGCGAGACGGAAACCCCAAACCTTGCAACACCTAGGACAGAACAGTTTACCAAGTACTGCAGTGAACCCATTTCTTCCTGGTGAGAAGGGATTCCACAAGCAGCAGAACAGTCCTGGCAGGATACGACTATGGATCGTGCATTCCCTGAGTCCAGCAGGGAAAGCCACGCCAGAGGACACTGGAGTCCCCTGTCCCGTTACACAGGTCACATTTAACCGCAGGGTGCATTAAGTGTCCCTGTAACGGGCTGCTTGGGGTTGCTGCAATGCAGAAGCTCCGCAGTGGTCAGACACCACCTTGGAGGAATACGCTAGAAGGGGCAATCCTGTCTCTTCTCTAAGTAGGTTTTTCCTGCTTTTGTGAACCTAAAATGGATGTTGAGGAAGTGATGAGAAATTACTTGCAGTTCTCTAGCAACAAGAGTACCTTTGTGTAACGCCAGGAGCCTGCTAGGAACTGCTGCAAGGCGGTTTCAGTCCAACAGGAAGGCGTGCAGCGGCAGCGAGAGTCTGGCTGTCAGGCTGGGGACAGAGCCCCCTCCCTGCAGCCCCCAGGAGGGGACACGGCAGCAACCCCTCGCCCCTTGGGAGCACTACGATCCCACTGGAACAGGGTTCAGGGAAAGCGCAGGAGCTACCACCCGCACCTGAAAAGTGTCCGGGGAAAAGAAACCAACTGGTGAGACAGACCCTTCCTTCATCTCCACTCCCTGCCTTTTTAAAATTATTATTATATTTTAAGAAAAAAAGCTTGGCACTTCTCTAACACCCACTTCTGCAAAATTGTCCGCTTGGGACACTAACAGCTCTGTCGATGTGGTGAGGCCGTTTGCTCTCTACGACAAATGCTTTTGGGTACAAATCATGGAAAGAGCAGTGCGCGAACAGCATCTTCTCCTTGAGGTAGTCTTAGTCATCTCGGTCCCCAGCCCCCAAAATACAAAAGAACTAACCCTAACAAACACTGTAACATTAAACATCTTCACATTCTGTAAACCGCTGGAGAATGCATCTGCTGCATTCATACAGAACCATGTGCATCGTGTTGAAGATCATACATTCAACTCTGTCGTGAAATAAATATATAGGAAAAAGAGTAAAAAAAAAACAACAAAAAAAAACCAACCCAAAAAAGATTCTTGCTACAACGGCAGGGACGGCCACCGCCCCGTCGCCTGCCCGATGGCGTTTGCCCCTCTCCCGGGGTGAGCCAGCTCCCTGCCTGGGGCACAGCGTAAGGCACCGGCCGGGGCGAGCTGGGCTCACTCTTTGCTCACACTCGTCTTGCAGGAATGTAGAACGGCCTTAAAAAGGAGAGGCAGCTGCTCCAGGGGGACGTTCACCATTTTTCCTGGTAAGAAAAAAAAAAAAAAAAAAAAAAAAAACAACCCAGAATTAGCAGCCACTCCTGAATCAGATTTCAGAGACACCTAAGCCAGCAACGCTGGCGATGGTTTTACCTTGAACCTCTCAGAGAAACAGTTAATCATCCTACTGCTACATTAGACATTTGATATTCATTTGGACACAACAGGATTTATTATTTACTGAATCGAAAGCTAAATAAATGGACAAAGTCAGATCAAAATGATTTCTCCACAATGGAGCTGTATTTATAGAAACTGGGAAAGACTAAATCCCATCTCTCCTCAAACTCCCTTGTTGATCTCAACGAGTAAATTACGAGAGCTACTCTGTGATTATTATCTAGTTCGTTACAGTGGAGTAGGATGAAGCATACGGAGCCTTGACACGGGGAAGCAAGTATCTCCCTTTGCCATAACATTCAGGAACAAACAATGTTTTAGTAACACCAGATCTTGTAGATCCAATTAGTGACACAACCGCATTTGAAAGTTCACCTGCAGATTTCAGAGGTCCAGACGAGGTGAGACCTGGGGGTTACGCTGCAGAACTGCCCGCCGCTCTGCTTATCACCTGCTCCTTAATTACACGGCATTTCAGGGATCTCTCTGTTTCTTACGAGATAACTACTCAAACCAGCATTTCGCCCTTTTGAGACAAAATGCCTCCGAGATAGAATTGAAAGGAAGAAAATAAAACAGGAACCTGACCGAAGCACTTAAAGGGCGGCAGGTCAGAGCAAGGCACGTCTCCCTGGGAGCCGGACGTCACACCAGCAGCACAGGGACAACCTGCAAAGAGCCGGTCTGGCTGGGGAGCCAGGGGTGACGGGAGATCGGCTTAAGGGTGGGGGAGAAGCTTTGACAGAAAAAGGTCCCCCACAAACATCCTCCACCAAAGTCGACAAGAATTTTGCTGTTCTCAATTAAGTTTTTTTTTTTTTAAAGCAAATTTCGTAACTTGCACAATGAGATCCCAGTGGGAGAAGAGCTCAAAAAGTTACCTGCAATATATCGTATCTCTGGCAAACACATCATTAAATCCGGAAAACGGTTTGGCTGGTGTGGGTATTTGTACTCCGTGAAGTCCTGGCAAACATACCAATACCGCTTGTTCAGCTGCTCCAGCTGGGACGCGTTAGTCAGACCCCTGATGTCTGAAAACGAGTATGATTAGAGTAATGAAAACATGATGAAAACATCCTAGAAAAGCAGCAGGCTCACACTGATTGTCACTTCTTCGGGAAAGACAAATGGGTTGCTAGAACTGGGTGGGTAGACCCCAAGCTGGGTCCCTGCGTTGGAGACTGGTTTCTGACTCCCAGGTGGACAAACGCTAAAACTCCCGTCCCCCCTCCAGCATGCCAGCAGCGCGGACGCATCTTTACACGCGTGTCTGGGCACAGGATTTCCTTCCACGGGAGACCAGGATGAGAACAGCTCACATCCTGAGCCGCTCCTCTGCAGCTCAAGGGATGCTCCTGGAGATAACAGCTCCAGCAACCTTAAATCCCCGCCTGCCTGGGGCAAAGCAGCTTTATGTCAAGGTTTAGTCCTCTCAGTGGATTCAGCGTAATGCTTCCTCAGACAGAAACGTGTTGATTGTAGCTACATCATCTTGGCTGAGGAAAGCGCTCGACTCTATAATTCAAGGTATCATCATATTTCTCCCCATCTGCTTATGAATTATGTCATACGAGCTTTATAAACTTGTCAACTTCTTATTTTTAAATTTAGCTTTGACAATGTCAGGCAACACGCACAAAGGAAAAATGGCCGTTTCCAAGCTATCAAAGTGGCAGGAAGCCCCGCGGCCAGCGCGCAGCGTGACCAACGGCACCGGCTGCTGGGGACCCGGACGGACCCAGCACGGAAGCTGCGGACCCTCGGAGCAGGCTCAGAGCCATGAGCCCATCTGACGGAAGAGGCATTTATCTGCTGCCCAAAAGCTGACTTTTAAAAATTATTCTCAGGTATTTCACATAAAAAATTGCAAACTCCAACTAAAAATAAAAGAAGACAGGAAGTTAATGAAAATACATTTTGGAAAACAATGGAGACAGCTCGAGAAGTGCATTATCCAGTGTCAGGAAACTGCCCAGGGAAGCAAACCGGAACCTCAGCCCGGCACAGATTGAAGCGTCAGCACTATCTGCTGCTGGAACGAGCTGGGGGGAGGGAGCCCGCAGCACATGTTTACAGACTGCAACTATCTTTCACAGCACAAAAGACTCCGGGGACATTTATTTCCAAAATTACGGCCGAAGACCATCCGTTAAGCATTCGCCTCTCAACAGTTTGCTTCATTTACAACATGAAGAAATGTCCTGCGAAGCCCCAGCACACGGCGGGGAAAGGTGACCCCCAGGCAGTGGCTTGAGGCAGCCCACAGGAGCGGGGAGAGGGACGAGCACCACCCGAGGAACAAAGCCCACCTCTTCCCAACCATTTCAGCCCGCTCCAGTCGTCAGGAAACGGCCAGGATCTTCTCACATGCTGAAGAATTACATGGATTTTGAAATGCCTAGGGTCTTGCAGCAGCCTGGGCTGCCAGCTTTAACACACGGGCTAGTCAACAGGACAACACAGCCCCTTCTTAGGCAGGACTCACTGCCTGCACGTAGACACTTCATTCACCATTACTTTTCACTTGGAAGAGTTAGCATTAGGTATAGAATCTAAAAAGTAGGAACCCAGCTAGGTGACCTAAGCATATCGTCTGAAGGTGAATGTTGTAAAGAGTCAGAAAGACTCAAAAAAAAAAAAAAAAGGGGGGGGTGTGTGACTGCTTTTACAAATTCAGCCTTTAAAGCAGAAAAACGAACAAATACATTTTCTGGTTGGGTGTGCAAATAGTCAACTATTACCTCAGGAAAAAAAAAAAAGTCAGGTGAATTAACTGGTTTTAAAGCATCATTTAGTTAATTGCCTAAACAGTTACCTAAAGCAGTAATACTTTTAGATGACATATCTTTGTCTGATGAAAAGCTCGTTAGCAGCTGGTAAGTCATCATGCACCCAAACCTTATCCAGAAAGGTTTCGCCAGCCTCTCTGCTCTGTTCTTATTCGGGTACTGGTGCCCTTGGCACGCATGTAAAACGACACACTTACTGTCCTTGGTGCCTGTATTTAAAGGCAATAACAATTGCCTAAGCAAATGAATTAATTCACTTCCAGGATTTCTTCACGCGGGTACTCAAGTACCCTGCTCTGCACGGAGCACGGTCTGCACCTCGGCAAACACGTGCAGAGAGGTTTCAGAGCTCGAGTCCCTTCGGGGTCTCGCACCCCTTCCTCCCATTTCTCTCAGGGAGGCAAAGGCTGCTCAGACTGTTTCAGAGAATTTCTCAGCGGGGCCGATACCTTCTCCACGCCGACTCACCTTGATTTAGGAAGTTGATGGCTTTCATGCACGCGTACTCCTCGTTGCTGACCTTCAACTGGTTAAATTTGCGAAAGAGGTAGATCAACCGCTCCATCACCTCCATCCCCTCTTCACTGAATCTGGAGGATAGAGATCACAAGTCAACATACACAGGACACAGTCCGTACAATAAAGGCAAGAAGCTTAGTTTTATAACTTCAGAGATTTTAACACCATGCAAGAAAAGCCCTGTCCTTGGAGTGCCTCCCCCGTTCAGAAGACAAGCCGTCCCCAGCAACGTTTCACCTCCCCACGTCGCACCATTCTTCAATTTGTGCTTTCCACCACTTGCGGCAGCCCAGCGTAACCCATGCTGGCCACCAGCAGAAGGCGGCCATCCCTGGGGGCCTGGAGGACTCAGGAGAGCTGGGATCAGCGCCGCTTTACAGCTCGCTACAGAGGAACGCTGCTTCTCCGCAACAAACACACCCAACCTCACACCCAAGTTGTTGGGTTTCAAACCCCTCCAGTCTACAAAGCTGGAAAGTTAACGTTAACCTTTGCCTACTGAGTCAGTGCCATGCCCAGGCGCTGGCTCTGCACAGCACATTCCAGCGCAGCGGGACTCCCCGGCAGGGCTGGGAACACAGACCCAGACCCTCTGCACAGACACCGCCTCCCACAAAGGCCATTTCCAACAGCTAAAGTGCCTACAGTTTCTCCCTTCTGTGGAGAAATAGCTTTGTTTTAAAGACTGAGGAATTACTCTGACCCGTGTAGCACAGTGGCACACGCGTCTTTTATCTGACAGAGGTGCGGGAGCTCACCTCCCGAAAATTCCCGGGAGTGACTCACAGAGATCCAGCACTTCCACGCAGCTGTATTTATTGCCTGTTCGTTATGGTTTGTTAATTTTCCTTGGCTGAGAGCTTCTAGGGTGAGACATACTGCAGGAAGGCTGGAATCCTTCTCATGAATGCAAGTACGCATGAAACCCCAAAGAGCCAACGCTGAGGGGAGCGGAGCTGCAGGCTGGTCTCAGGTTGAACGGCGCAGTCTGAGGAACACACCCCATTTCCTTCTCAACTTTCCCCCCTCAAACAGGAGGTGCCAGTTCCATTGCACGTAATAAACGCATGTCAAGATCCAACCATAAAAGCACTGCTGCTCGTGTGGCCTGTCAGGGATGCTCTGCTGGGATGTGGATCACCATCCGTGCCAGCCCTGGAGCATCTCACCAGGGCCAGCCCCATCACCGCCCAATCTGTGCCGCCTCCTGAGAACAAGCTGCGCATCTCCCGAGCCTCCACACTCGCCAAGGGAAGCTGGCGCTGGAGGTTGGGCTGGAGAGGGCACACGGATGCACAGGGAACGTAAACCTCCCCAAAATCCCCTGGGAAGTGGCCTGATGGAGATTTTGTCGGTGCAGAACGAGGTCCTCCCACTGAAGGGGGTGTTGGGCTTCTTCAGGAGCAACGCCCTGCGTGTGCACCATGAAAGAGCCACAGCGTTGAGGAATAGGCAGTGGTGGAGCTGGAGGGCACGGGGGGCTGCCGGTGCCTGCAGGGACGCTCCAGGACCATCCTGCACGTGCCAACAGCCGGAATGGCCTCTCGGGAACACATCTCACAGCAGTACCCCCAGTTTCAAAGAAACCGCGTATTGCAAAAATTCTCAGAAGTGGGACAGAAGTGTTTAGGGAAGCGTCAGCTGCGCTCTGGCATTGTACAGCGCAAAGAATAAGAGCCCAGCCAGAAAGCCATCTTTGAATAGAACAAAAATAGAACCTTTTTCACTGAATAATACCTTATTTTGGCATGTGTGTTTGTTTACTTCAAAGTTATTTGTAAAATGCATGGTGGAGTTTGACCTCAGAGAAGTGAAAACAAGCTATCTGAACTCCGGGTCAGTTCTTCAAGAAAGTAATATTGTAAGCGATGAAAGCCTTGTCGGCTAATCTAAAGTTGTACAAGTTTTCTTGCTCTCAAGTTGACATTAAAAATCTTGCAGGTGCAAGATTGCAAAGCTCAAGAAGCTAATGAGCACAAAGACCACTCAGTCGTCTGTTGGGTTTAATTGTTTTTAGAGCATGCACATTTTTACCAGCCACTCATCACTTCATAAATCCAGGAGAGCTCTTCTCTCATTCCTGCAGTTGAACTGTCTTACTTTTCTCCGCATGCTTTCCTCCCCCTTTCGAACAAAGCTGTTCTGTTTTTCACAGCCCTATTTCTTCTCGAGGACTGACTCCTCCACACACTTTTCCTCCCAGTTTACACCAGGCAAGTTTCTGGCTGGGAGTTATCGGGATCAGCTGGAGAGGAGGGGGAGGGAAGCGCTATCAGGAGTGCTGGGGGAGGTCAGGAATCTATTCATTTCATATTCATCTCCAGAAAAACAGCACAATAAAAGAAAGCATTTGATCTAGCAGGCAAACAGAACGTTTAGCCAGTTGTTAGAAGCGATTAAAACGCAGGGGCTGTGGAGCTCATCCTATGCCTGCCTTCATCACCTACCTAAGCATCAGCACGGCTCCCGTCATTTTGCTAAATAGGAACAGAAATTAACCCCAAAGTGCCAGACTGTCACAGCTCAGTGAGGTTTCTTCAGCCAGCCGTGAGATCTAATGGACTGTGGTTTGCAATCGTTACTGATCAATGCCAGAGGAAACGGGGGCTCTCTGAAAAAGCCCCAAGTCGGGCACCACTCTGTAAGAGCCCCTCACAAATCCAAAGGGACGAGCTTTTCCACGCGTGCATCGGACAGGGGACACCCATGGACCACCCCACTGCCGCCTGCAGACAGGCACGCTACGGCTGAACTGCACGAAGACAAGCGGGAGGGTGCCGTGCAGCTCGAGACCCCTCATATCTGTGCAACTGCCCACTAAATGGCTTTTTCAGTGTGCATTTTCCCGTGTTACTAATGACAATTAACGATACTCAAACAGCTAAATCAGAAGAAGAGACTGCAGAAACATTCCACTCCCAAGAACACCTATTTTCATCCATGTGCACAGATCTTCTCTGAAGGACTTTCAAGGCGACCAGCTCTGAATTGCTGGTTTCTGAAGGGCGAGGATTCCTCCTTTGTCTTGTTGTCTTACCTTTTGCTTGTATTTATCACAAACCCAAAATGAAACAAACACTTGTCTTTTGAGGCTCTGACCAGGACAGCAGGAACAAAAGGACGGCTGAATGCAGAACAAGTGTTATTGTGGGTTTCTATGACCCTCACTGCTCCTCGCAGGAGCAGCACCAGATGCACCATGAATGGCTGGGCAGAACATCACCGTGGAGGAACCTGCCCCAGGAAACGAGACACCTGGGGCCAGCTCTCGGCTCCTCCGCCCTGGCCTCAGCCAGCCCCTCTGGTGGGCAAAAAGAGACACACAAAGGAACCTCAAGGAACCGTTTGATGCTGCGACGGCCGAGGGCCACAGCAGAATTTTACATCTCTGCTTATCAGACACTTCCATCCCCTGGTGACTCTTGCAAAACTGCCAAGGCCAGCAAGGGCAGAGCGCAGACAAGGCAGATGTTAAAGGGAAGGGTGGGCAGCAGTTTCTGTAAATCCTACGTATTCTGCCATAATATTGTGAGATCGCGAGTCTGCTACCAAAAGGAGGATCTGTCTGGCACCAAGACCACAAAACAAAACACCCAAACCAAAAAAAAAAAAAAACCAACACCCTCACCAAAATGATAAATGAAAGGCAGGTTCCTCAGAGCATCAGATAGTACATACTACGGAAAGAACAAGAGCTAAGTTGCAACATCTTTAAATTTATGTAATCAAAACAATGAAATAGCAATTAATAATGAACACTTTGATAATACAGACAACCGGCTTCGTGAACAACCTTTACACTGGCCCAAAGGGTTTTTAAATAAGACCTTCTGTCCCGCATCTCAGGGTTACCCAAAGCGTTGGTTAGTTTTACTCTCCCCATAAAAAAGGGGGTTTGTAGCGCTGTGC
Organism: Chroicocephalus ridibundus; assembly: GCF_963924245.1. NCBI lineage: Eukaryota > Metazoa > Chordata > Aves > Charadriiformes > Laridae > Chroicocephalus > Chroicocephalus ridibundus. Next base: position 8,294,244 of record NC_086298.1, on the reverse strand, counting down.
TGGAGGACGACAGCACTGCTACGGGAACTTCAAACACCTTCAAACACGTGTACAGCACCCGCACCTTCCCCTGCAGAAGGGAGTTCTGATTCATCACTGACAAACCATGGTACTTTCTAAGCCTGGAATAACCACTCGCTAAAAAATAAAAAAGGAAAACAGCCACAGGTGAAGAGGTGGTTAGCTGGTCACAGGGCCAGAAACACGCACCCAACCTCTCATCCTCCTGATGGCTCCTCCATCTCTAGAACTTGCTCCCTTTCCTGCAGGTTCCGCCTGATGTCTCACCTGTGCAGCTCATCATCAGAGGGAGAGTACTTGGAGGTGACATCCGCGAGGTCACCAAAGATCTGCTTGCTGTAAACAGTCAGCGAGGAGAGCAGGATCAGCTCCTGCCACGTAGAGCTGAGCAGGCAGGTATAGTCCTTGATGGAGAGCTCGCAGAAGAACGGCAGCTTCTTGATCCAAGCAATCTGCCTGAAAAGCAATTCATCCGCCAGACGACACAACAACGCAAACAGCTCTGCCTGAGTCACTTTATACCTGCAGGCACAGTTAATATGAAGGCATAAAAACAATTAACAACATTGAATGACATCATCTGACGAGGCACTTGAAAAGCAAGGCAAACGCCACACGAATTCACGTTCAAGTGCCTACCGTGCCGGTGCCCAGGGTGTCACCTGGCGCTAGGAGCAGCGATGGCCATCACCCCGATCCCCAGGCTCACCCACCCGCCAGCACCCAGCCTGCTGGGCACGGGGTGGCCCCGCAGCTCTTGCCAGTGGATTGACTACCCAGCTTTTTTCCACCCATGTGTATTTTTCCAGCTACTGCGCTTATTACCATGCCTTTTGTACAGCTAATACAGTCTCAGGGCTGAAACCCATCACACCCCACTCCCACACAAGGGCACAGGCCTCCCATGGACGTGGTCTGGTTTGCTGCTTGCACTACGGCTACATCTTCTCCCAGGGGAGATGCTCCCTGTGCCCATGGGGCCATGACAGCAGGCACCCAGCCGCCCCCCTCGCCCCCAGCAGCCTCCGCCGCGTGAGCTGGAGCCATGGGTGCAGGCAGGGACAGCCGGATCCCAGGGACAGCCAGGAACACGCGGCCCCAGGCAGCCCCTGGCACCACTCACCCATCCTCAATGAGCATCGGTGTGCCCAGTGGCTCCAGGTCCTCTGCTGACACCAACTGATTGATAAGACTGTGTGACTGCGGGTCCAGGCTGCGTGTCTGGGGGGGCATCAGAGCTGAGTGAGCAGAATAGCTAAAAAGGTGCGGGAGGTACTGATAGTGCGTGGACACCGGCGTCCCAATATACTGATCCCTGAGTGCAGCGAATCCATTCAGCTCCACGGACCTACTGGAAAAGGAAAAGCTTTTTAATATACCCCCAAAAATCCACCTGATTCATTAAAATTTTGCATTCAGCTATATCAGAAATGTTAATAAAAATAGGAAAATAAACAGTATGGAAAATGTCTTTGTATTTAAACCCTACACTGGAAATAGCTGAGAGTGTGCAGACCAGACACCTTACACTTGCCTCACCTCGAGCCTGGCTCAGCGCTCGTTCTACTAACAGAGACACGGGAACTGCTGCCGAGCAGCCACTCGGAGAGTAAAACAGAAACCCAACTGTACAAAGCATTTCCAGCCCGGCTTCCTTAGAGGGCCAGAATTTAGGACTGTAAACTATTTACCCAGCCAGTGAACACAAATAACTCCCAGCTTAAGATGCAACTGCAAGCAGATGGAACGCAAGCCTGAGCTTCTCGCCATGTTTGCCATCTAAGGCTACGTCAGGAGGCTGGCACTAACAGTAACTGACCTTAATGTAACACCACCAATTAGTAACCTAAATGGAGTCATTTATTTTCAAAATCCCAGCGCGGTGCAGAAAAAGAGCTTATACAGAATGAGCAGCGAAAGGTAATCGAGTTCCCATGATCTGCAGAAAAAGCTATCAATACAAACCAAGAGATATATTTAAAATATAATTTTAACTCAATATTGCCTTCTTTTTCATTTGCTCACAAGCATTTCACCTCCCGGTTCAATTCTCTGCAATCCAGTGGCTGGCTGTCTTAAAACACAATTAGAGACGCGAGACTCCACAGGACGCTCAGTTTATGCAAAGACGCGCTCACGGCGCGTTTTTCCTACGTTGACCCAAAGTACGAGTCAGGGCAAGACAGACAAGATCACTGCAATATGAAATCCCTCCAGAGGCCATTCCCACCTTGAAGACGGAGTAGAAACGGGTGAAGGCTGGTTGCTCTCAGAAACTCCATTTCCAGGGGAACTATGGTCACTGTCTCCATTGTTGCTCCATGACATGTTTGCCTCTCCCTCAAATTCTTGCCCAGACATAATTCTCTCAATCTCTTCCTCTGATATCTGTCAAATACAGGACCATTATCGTTACTTCAGCTGAGAACAGAAATAAGGCAGAGCCTCGGTCCACGGACACTTTGGCTGTACGGCCACATCCAGCAGAGCCAAAATCACCCCGCAGCAGGAGAAACGCTTTGCCATTCCTGCGGGTACCGCACCTTTCCTTTACATTGAAAAACGCACATGAAAAATTCTGTTTACAGCTAATCGTGGTGACCTCCAGTGCCTGCAGTACAAGTGACGATAGCACAGCAGACAGGAACGGACACACGAGAAGATGATGTCAAACACTCGCAGCCACCAGCCGTAAATCAGACGCTGTCACACAGTGAAAAACCTGGGAGTAATTGAGGCCAGTTCATGGGGAACATCACTCAGTACTCGGGAGAGGCACAGGCAGACGGAAGGTGCAGTGGGATCTGGTTTGATAAAGCAATTGAGAGAGGCAAGGTGACACATATAAAAAAAATGTTTACAGGGAATCATTGTTCACTATTTTTCCCCAGATAAGAACGAGGTGGCACCTAAAGAAGAAATCAAGCACCTAATACTTAAAACAGGAATTATAGAATAACAGATATGAAGTTAAAATGGACTAAAATAAAAAAAAAAAATGAAATTCCCTTAAGTATAGAGTTTCAAGAAAGAGCTAGGTATGCTCCTGGAAAAGTGTTGGATTCATAGTGGGGAAAATGCAACGTAATTGGTTTTGTGCTTTTTTTTCCCCCTAATTCTGTGCACGTCCCTCAGCAAGACTGTCACAAAATATTGAAAGACCTGGAGTTAAAGTGCTGCAAGAAAGTGAAGTGAACTCTGAACATCATTTTCAAGAGCCAAACATTGCCCAGACAGTTTATTCCAGTCTTGCGAAAGCCCAGAGAAGCTCGGGAAGCTTACCCTCACAGAATGCCAAGAGCACAATGGCTGGACAGTCTCACCCCAGGAGAGGGAGCCCACGGCATGAGCTACGGACCAGCGCTGACCCATCGCCCAGGTCTCAGGTGGGCGAGGGCCCGCGCTGGCCAGCAAAGGCTGCTGGTTTGCTACGGCTACACTGCTCGGAGAGGCAGCAAAAATTGCTGCCTGGCCAGAAATTAAATGTTTGTTTTTCCTTGATAGGCAGGCTTTAAGAATCAGCAACTAATGCTGTTATAAATAAGATGTTTGCAAATGGCAGAAAGTGTTCTATCATTACTAAGAGACATTCCTGTTTGAGCTAGGCGCTCCCTGACGCCGACCACAGCACGGCCGCGCCGCCCAGCTCCTGCCTTTTCCTCCCTCCCCCACAGGGCACCTGGCTGCTGGGCTTCTCCGGTTTGCGTTCGGACTGGGGTGAGTAGTCTCTTCGTAGGCACAGACAGCCACAGAAAAAGCTTTCAGTGTTATTTCTATTTTATTAAAATAAATAGTAAACTTTTAAACGACCTCTTTTCTAGAAGTGAGCTGAAAATGGCCATCATTTCTCAGGCGTGCAGTACAAGCTGTTGTGCTGAATTACCTCGCGCTTTACAAGACATCCCCAGACAAGCTGCGCCATCAATCAGCCAGACGTTTACTGGGTGCCCTGCTCGCAGGACTGCAGGGCCCGCAGCAGGCAGCCGCGAGATTTACTGGGTGCCGTGGAGGGACGGACGTCCTTGTGCCGCTCCCAAAGGACAGTGCCGCGGGGGCCGGGGACTGCCCTGTGCTCACGCAGGCACCCGGGGACTGCGCCCGGTCCCCTCGGGGTCAAGCAAGCACCAGCTTTACGTACAAATCTACTGTTGTAGATGTGTTTCTAACACTTGCAGAGAGTCAAAGCCCCACGACGCCGGCAGAAGGCATAGGTGGGGCTGGGAAAGGCTCGGTCAAACAAACCCCCGTCGCCATTCCTCACCGAGCTGCTGCCGCGGCACAAGCCCAGCACCCCCTGGGGTGAGAGCAAAGGCTGGAGGGATCCCTGGAGAGACGGTTGGACATGCTCACCTGGACAGGTCCGATGCTTTTGTTTCTGCCTCCCGGCATGCCATCCTCTCTGATTGCTGAAAGAGAACATCCAAACCTTGGTGAGGAACACTACTGTTCGCTAGTCCAGAAATACACAAGAAGGTATCTACTATTTTGAAAAAAATATTTATATCTTTAAAGATTCGTTTTGTTCATCAAAGCAGTTTACACAGAAACCCCCGGTGCTTCCCAGGGCACCGGGGAGCGCGAGCAGCACGCACCACCATCCTCAGCCCAAAGGGCACAAGCCCATCGCTGGGGCTACAAGCGTCACTCAGGGAGTTCAGTATTTCTTCATGTGATCCCATAGTGACAGGTAATGAAGGAAAAGCAATCCTTTACCATAATTAATTCCAGGATAATTTGAGAGATGGCACACAGAAAGCAAATGTACTTCACCTCCAGAAGTGAATACCCACGGCTGCTAGAAAATGGAATGCAAATGCTGGCGTTTCTACCTCGGTTGCAGGCAGCCCTGAACCACCACGAGCCAGAGAGATCCCCGGAGCCCACGCTGCCGACAGCCACAGACAGAGCACTTCCCTGGGGACTACCCACACCACTGCCGCTTCCGTGGGCTGGGTCTCCTGCAGCTACCACGGAAAATGAAGGGAGATGTTTGACCCAGCCAGTTGCACGTGAAGTTTAGCACCTGAGTTACTAGACCCAGCATGCAGTTCTGTTGCAGCAGGGCAGCCTAGTTTCTCAATATGGCAGCTGCATTTTTAAGGCTCTTTAAACAACTTCCAGGGAGCTTCAGTGAAGTCCAATTAAGGGGATTATCTCAGAGCTGCTTCTCCACCTTCCTCTTCCCTCTGCTTTTCTCTTTCCTGGCAGGGCAGCCCTGCGGACGCCGGCAGGTTGGAGGAGCAGCCCTGCTCCTCGCACGCCTCCTCTCCCGGGCTGGGTCCCCCTGTTTATCGGGTCCCAATCTCTTTCCCACCACGACCTGGACAGACTTGGCAGCGGGCTCTCCCCAGCTGCGCCGTGACCTTGCTGCTGCCGGCCAGCCTCACCCTGTGCCACACACCGGGCTGCTGCCCGCCCTCCAGAAACAGAAAAAAAAAAAATCACACTAAATTTTTAGGGAAAAAATTGTGTAGCAGGAGAGCCACACTGCTGCTGGAGTTGAGACGCCCTCAGCTCCAGTCACCCCCATCCGCCTCGGTGCTGTGCTGGCAGCGCGGGCATCACCCACGGCACTGGCGGCACGGCAGAGCCACGCACAGGCTGGGACACAACCTGCCTTTTCCTGAGTCCTCACCAGTGAGCCGAGCCATGCAAATCACCCCACAAAACTGTCCTGACCATTTACAGCTCACCAGCCGGTGACCAGCAGCACAGCGATCCCCACGGCACCTTACAGCGCGTTACGAGATCAGCAATACGGTTTTAATCCTCCTAATGCAAAGGCTGCCACCTCCATAGCCCAGCAAGTATTTTTATTTAAAATGCCAGATAGTGTTCATTTAAACACACTGGAGAAGCCTCGAACACAGGATATAAACCCACTACTGTTCGCCTTTATATCACGCAAATCTTTTAAGATACAGCAAAACAACAAACTCATTTTAACAAACAAGGCTGTTTATTTTCTACGAAAGGTCTTTCCAAAAAATATTAGTTCCTCATTAAAAAAATGTGATGATGTAAAACTAACCCACCATGGTTAGCTCTCTGCTACTCCCTTCATTTTTTTTTTTTTTTTTTTAAACTTAATGGAACTACATTAACAGTTTTCCAATTTGCAGAAAATTTCTCTAGTTTTCCAAAATATTTTATTGCTAATTGTGATTCAGAAAGCTTCTCAGCTTTCCCATTTCAAGCCATGGGCATAAATTTGTCTTTTGATTTCAAAGTGTATTGGAGCAGACATTAGCTGACATCAGCTTACATCTTCCTTTTCTACGTCCGCATTGTTTTACAGAATCCCTTGGCAAACCTGCCTCTGTGGAGTTTACGGTTTTTCTTAACCATGGAGACGATGTTGGCTGTCACCAGGCCGGTCTTTATGCTGGGGTGGCTCCTGCCTTGCCCACAAGCAGGACAGTAGCTCTACCCCGTTGCCCGCGGAGCCGTGCTCCCAGCTGCGCTGGTTTGAGGCACTGGCTTCAGAGCGGCAGGGTCGGCCCTGCACTGCTGCGGGCAGTGCTTTGCCCCAACTCCGGACCCAAACCAGGTAAAAGCTTTCACCTCCCTGTTGAGATCAGTCTGTGGTTCAGCTGAGCACGTCCCAAGAGCAGCAGGAGCCATTCAAACCACAGCTCTGCCCAAGGCCTTACCCAAGCTCAGGCATGCTATTTTAAGATGCTGACATTTTCCAGCATCTGGGGGTTAAAGGAACCCCGTTACTCTTGATGCAGTTACGGGTGCCACAGCAGTTCTCTGCTGGCCAGTGGCTCCCGCTCCCCAGGCTGCCGGACCCCCCGGGCACAGCACCCCACAGCAAGATTCACGGGATGCCAACCGACTTTGTTTATTTTTGCAAACTCTTACAACCATTCCTGGCTTAAACAGAAGCAAAACCCCCACAGCAGGGAGGTTCTTGGCAATACCTCCATCTGCTGCGGTACCTGACTTGGGTATCAGAGCCCACATCGCTCTCCCACATCGCACCACGCTCAAGATGCTTCGCTTAAATGGGGTTTTTGGAAGTCTTGCTGGTTGCATGACCTAGCCAGGATCCGCAACAAAAGTAGCGATGTTTTTGTCGCTGGTTCATCACAAAAGGCTTCAAGAGACCTGGGTGGTTCTAACACACAACCCCCCCCCAGGAGAGCCGTCCTGGTACCGCCTGCACGACACAACCTCTCCTCAAAGCTGGTTTTCCTTCCGATGTCAGCTCCGCGCCTCCCCCAAACGCACACCCCGCTACACTAACGAGAGCTGCCATCACGGCCAGCCGCAGGGAGCCCCGCAGCACGCCGGGCCCGCTGGCTCCCACCGGCGGGGGCGGGCCCGGGGGGCCGGGAAGAGCCGGGGGCGGCGGCGGCCGGTGGGGCCGGCAGGTGGCGCTGTGCCCCCGCGGGTGAGCCACGGGCGGCCGGGAAAGGGCCGGGAAAGGGCCGGGAAAGGGCCGGGAAAGGGCCGGGAAAGGGCCGGGAAAGGGCCGGGAAAGGGCCGGGAAAGGGCCGGGAAAGGGCCGGGAAAGGGCCGGGAAAGGGCCGGGAAAGGGCCGGAACTCAGACTCACAGAATGGTCTGGGCTGGAAGGGACCTTTCAGACCATCGAGTCCAAGCGTCCACCCAACGCTGCCCAAACACCACTGACCCGTGTCCCCCAGCACCACGTCTGCCCGGCTTTTAAATCCCTCCAGGGATGGCGGTCCCACCACTTCCCTGGGCAGCCTCTTCCAAGTGCTCGATAACCCTTTCAGTGCAGAAATTTTTCCTAATTTCCAATCTAAACCTCCCCTGATGCAACTTGAGGCCATTTCCTCTTGTCCCATCGCCTGTTCCTTGGGACAAGAGACTGACCCACAACTCTCTACACCCTCTGTTCAGGAGGTTGCCCCAGCTGATAGAGCCCTGAGCTGCCCCACTGCAGAATCCCACCGCAGACACTTGAAAGAATAAATGAACCCCGACAGCGCTCCTGGTCACCAGAACTACACCCTTTGGGTAAGAGATCACCAGGCACTAGCCTGCCTCCCCATCACATAAGCCTCCCCCAGAGTATTTGTAATCCAAGCGGCCAGCAGGTAAGCTTCCCCTCTCAACCCCAGGATAAGGTTTCTAAGGAAGATCCTGGTGGATTTACTGTAAATTTATGGAAGTTTTAGTGCTTTGGACAGGCGGCTTTCCTATGAGTGATGACACTAAAGGCATCAATAGCTGCATTTAAAGTACATGAGATGACGCTTTGGTTCGCGTGGCCAGGCAGGGTCCCCCCCCGCCATCACTGCACGCCTTGTGGGAGCCCGAGCAGCCCCGGAGCTACAGCAGCACCCGCTTCTGCACGGACTCCTGTCTGCTGACACTGAACCAAGAAATCTCTGCTTTTAATGGGCAACAACATTTCCAGAGATTAAGAAGTCAAAAGATTGGAGTGAAGAGTAGGGATATGACACTGAAATAAATCCCAGTCTGTTTTTTTTATTATTAGTTTCTGAGCTACTTACGACTTTCCATCCTGGAGATGATAGCGTAGCATTTCATCACCCCTGCACATGTGGGGAATAAGGGGTATCTGTCCCTAACCCAGGTCACACTTGTCTCCTCAGTGACCTCGTACCTGGCAAAACCACCTCCAGCATTCGCCAGCTCCACATGGCGCTGCCGGGAGCCAGCGCCATCATCTAGAGCCGGGCACTAAGGGAAGATCCTCGCACCTTATCACTGGGCAACGGCTGTGGGTCTAAGCTCCCATGACAACAAACAGGTAGAGCCTGACTGAGAGCTCCTGGGACTTTAAAAGCCTATTTAAATGCACGCATTTTTGCCCCATCAGTAAAGTGAAGCACAGAAATAGTGACCGCCTCACTCGGGATAAATGCAGGGACAGATCCGCCAAGAAGGACAGTAACAAACTGTTACCTTCCCTGAAAACAGGAATCACAATGATCAGTTCTCCAAATACTTATATGTGCTTTCAATTCACACAGATTTTTCCTCCAATACACTAACAAAGTAGTTGAGGAAGAATTTTTTATCCATTTGCTGAAGCTTCACTTTTTCTCATCAAGAATTTGGGAGGCAGAACTGCAGAACAAGACGGCAGCTGAGGAAGGGTAGCACCCACTGCTGACACCGGCCCCAGTCTGCTCCCCCACCAGTAAAAAACTCACTTCTCCTTACCTTTTCGGTTCATGCCCATCTGGAGGCATTTGAGCAGCCGGCAGTACTGGCATCTGTTGCGCTGTTTGCGTGACATGACGCAGTTCTTGTCTCGGCTGCATCTGTAAACCCGCTTGTTGCAGATGCTCCTTTTGAAGAACCCCTTGCAGCCCTCGCAGGAGATGATCCCATAGTGCAGCCCCGTCGCTCTGTCCCCGCAGATCAGGCAGGTTCGCTGATCCACCCGCTCATCTGCGAGAGAAGAGAAAGGCTTTGCGGTCAGCAGATCGGCTTCACCGAGCGATCGGGAACTCTCCCAAGGGGACTGGGAAAGTCTCGTCACCCCATGGCCTGCCGGATGGATGTGGCACAAGCACCGGTGCCAGCAGCCTGACACAGCCCAGCACAAATCCAGCTCCACAATCACCAATAAAGTTATTTCAATTCAACGTACTCATAAGATATCAAGTCCAGAAACAAGTTTTCTTAAAAAACAGCCTCTTAGAAATGCCCTTAGTCACACAATTTATCAGAAATGGAATTAGTTTGTGAAGCGAAGCACTGTTTTGATCGCAAAGAGCTCATGTTATAGCTATTAGAGGCCACGTTGCTGCAATCCCTGCCTCTGCCATCAAACAGGGTCTCCTCCTTCCATGGGCAGGAGGTCAAACCCACCACCGGGGCCAAACGAGTCCCCGAGCAGCTTCCCTGGCACCGCCTTATGTATTCCCTTAACGAAGAACAGAGATGAGAGCAAGGAATTGGATGATGTGTCCTCATCAGTGTGGCACGAGCAGTTTGTTCCCAATATACAGGCTTTTCTCTGAACATTGATCTCGGTGCCGGGTGGTGCCAGCACCCACCATGGGCACGCAGGAGGAAAACCCTGGAGTTTCTGTAAGGTTTGACAAAGAGGCATCCAGCTGCCGGGCTGGTGCGGGTCCATCACTGGAGGATGGCTGCAAGGGGAGGCTCCATCTCTCCCAGCGCCGGGACAGGACTGCCGGAGCGAGGGCAAGAGCCTGGCTCTCTTCAGCAGCCTCCATCCAACTTCGTGCTGTCCTTAGCAGAGAGGAACGGAAACCCCGAGGGGAAAAAGGGTCTGAAGTGCCTCAACCGCACAGACCAGGGTGTGCGAATATGGAAATCGTGCTGGGCGGACACCAATGAACAGAAAACACTGTCACACCTTATGTATTCCTGGGGCAGACAGAGAGACCCGGCCACCTCCTCGCTTCCTCCTGCAGCTCCGGAAAAGCCTCACGGCACAAGTAAACCCCCAGAACCCAAATGAATGATGTTATTCATTATTACAGAAACAACTCTACAGTTAAGCCACAATAATGTGATTTCACTGTTCCTTTTCTAAATCTTGGAAAGGCCTTTGGATGGCTAAAGATGTAAGTTGTAGGACTCCCAGCAACAGGACCCGGCAGATTAAATTGTAAGGCTCTACCATTGCCCCTGAGACAGCGCAGGGACAACGCGCAGCTCAGCCAGGACCCATGAGCAGGCAGTGATCTCCGCAGGCACGGGAGTCAAACGGAAAGGAAAAAGTAAGTTCTGGCTGAAGAGAGCCAGGCAGTGAGGCCAGGTGGGTCCCCATTGCCTTGCATCTGCAGGGAGGCCTCGGCCTCACACCGACAGACAGCTACACCGCAGATAACGCCAGCAAGTCGCACCAGCGGCTTTTCCTGCAGCAGATGTTTAGAGCAGCCAAAGAGCTTAACCCCCCGCACGCCAGGGCGATCTGCCTCCCCCCCAGCGCCTCAACCCATCCACAGCCCGAGCGCTGCAGAGCTGCGCTTCAACGACGGGCACTACTCAAGTACACCCAAATCTGCAGTACACTTCATGGGCTTGCTCTCCCAAGTGTCAAATAATCGTTACCCAGATGACCAGGTCACCCTGGCCGAGTGAGGCAGAGGCACCGAGGAACAGAAAGGGCATCGCTTTGGTTTGGAGCAACAGGACTCGAGGAACCACACTGCTGCCATTCACTGACACGCATTTCCTAGGGATGCCGGTTAAACCAGATTGTTTCCGGTATTTCTTGGCTTGAACCCACAACCATGCAACCTCCGACAGGCAGAAATACGCATCCGGGAGGTGGCCACGGTTCTCTGCAGCTCCCTGGGGACGGATGCTGCAGGCTGTTCCCTGCAAGCCCCCGGTACCCAGAGTCTAACTTCCGTGTCTCCGTCATTTCCCTCTGGAGTTTGTAAGATACATGTATTTAATCACGCTTAGTTAAAGATAAGCTGCTTGGGAGGCACAAGTAGCTTTCCAGGACCGGCCCTGGGGATGCAGGCTGTGCTGCGCGGGGAGTTACTCCTCCATGGCCCAACTGTTCACAACGCAGAGGAGAAACTTCTCTGCTACAGGAGCTCACACGATGGCTACGACTGGAGAAATCGGGAGCATGCGGCAGGGCATGGGGGAGACACCAGAAAGCGGCTGAGGTTGTCCCATGGGAAGGGGAAGGTGGGATAGCCCAGACCACATGGCGTTTTGGGCCACTGGCGAGGAGAGCAGCCAGAGTGGCTTTTCTGCTCCTCTGAGGCGTCCGTGAGCTGGAGAGTGAAGGCACTCGAGGGCCAGCACTCCTTTAGGTGCGTCCAGGTGACAGGGCAGAAGAGAGTGACCCACGTGGCACCTTCACACCCCAGCAGGGACACAGGCTCCTTCCGGATGGCACCCGAGCGGACACAACGGTGACCTGCCCAGGCAAGGAGGGAATCACAGCGATGCTCGGCCTGGGCGGCAGAGGGTCACACCGTGTCAGAGATGACAGGTCTCAATGGGTAAAGGAAAGTGGCTGAGAAGGTGAATAACGAGAGGCGGGGAGAGGGCAGTAAAGGAAGGGAGAGACAGACAGGCCTGGTCAGAGAAATCAAGGAGACAGTATAAGGAAATGAAATAATAATAATAAAAAAAAAAAAACCTTGAAAAGCAAGAAGGAGGAAAAGAAGAGCACAAATTCAAAACAGAGAAACCATCTGACACAATTACTCCCAAAAAGATAACCCAGCCGGAGGGGGTCAGGAGGAAGCAGCTGGGTGCAGGGAGCTGGGCAGACCCCAAGGACACCAGCCCGCACCCAGCCTGGTGTGACCCCCCCACGCCTCCCCAGCAACCCCCGCTGCCCCGTCCAGGGCTCCCCTCTCTGCACTGCGAGGTTCTCTCATTTATAACACGCCACGCACTGCCATGAGTCACCAAAAAGTCAGACTAGACAGGGCCACAGAAGTGCACTTCTTGTTCCCATTTTTGTATCATCCAGGGAAATGACACAGACCTCGGAGAAACCCAACCTCCAGAGCGCCCGGCTGGGGACGATGAGCTGGTTCCAACTCACTCCAGCAAGACAACATGAGCCTGGTTTTCGTCACTTCGATTTGCCCAGGGAGTTTTCTGAGACAAAGGTGTTCTTATCTACAGGATTTTTGGAGCGGCAGGGGGTAGAGGTCACAGTGAAGTCCCCTCCGATCTCCATAAAGCCTAAGCAACCTGACAAACCAGTGTGTAGCCTCTTACTACTGGAGAACATGCGAACACACTTGAAATAAAGGAGCCAAACGGATTAGGATCAGAAATTAAACCGGTTTTCAGTTACACAAGCCAAGTAAAAATCTAAACCAGCTGCTGTTATTCACAAGCAGCTTTCTCCATGGTTTAAACTCAGTAGAAACCATAAGCAATCTGCATTAATCTTTAAAAGGTTTGCTAATGCAGAAAAGTGCAAATTTGCATGCTGTGCAAATTTCACTGCGATTATTCTAAAACCTTAAAATAAAAGGGATGAATAAAGGAAACACAAACTTTAACTAAAGAAACGGTCATGGTGTCATCACCGCGCCAAAACATTCCCAGTTTTACAGGACAGACCACCTCAGGTATGTGCTCCGCGCAGCCCCACAGGAATGCTAGTACCCCTCAGGACGGGGCTATCGCGGGGGTATCTGGGCATCTCGCCGAAGGGAAGCAGCTAAACATGACTTTGTAGTCGCCAGTTGCATAATCTCCACCCTCAGCCATCTGATAAGGCCGGGAGGGGCCAGGGATTAGCCTGGGACAGAGGAGTCCTCTATCTGCAGGGCTCAGCTCAGCCTCAGCCCCCCCAGCCGTGCCATAAATCGCAGGCGCTGGGGGATCCCGGGGTCAGCTCTTGCTGCCGGGGCGGAACCGGGGAGCTGGGAAAGGACCGGCTTATACACATGGCATCAGGCAGAGGGGCGACGGTGTGTCGCGGCAGCATCACCCTATCCCACAGCAGCATCCCACAGGGATGCCAGGGCTCCCTCCTCACCCCAACACTCCGACAGCCCCCAGTAGAAATGAGGGCTCATTTCCAGGCACAGCTTTTTTTGTTGCGGGAAGAACAGGGAGGGCCGTGGCCCGGCAAACACGGGGAGCCGGGATGATGAAAGGGAGGAGGAATCAGAATCCTTCCCCATCTCCCCGCGAGCAGGGTGATGGCGAGGCAGTGTGAATGGCCCCATTGCCACAATAACTGCACATGCCTCCCCGCAGAAACTGTTAATTGGGTGCACTTCCAGATTAGAATTCACCGTAGAAGAGCGGCACACACCGGGAACAAAGACACAGACCTCCAAGGACCAGAGAGGTGCCCCTACACCCCGTAAACTGCCGCTCAAACAAAACTGGGAGATGAAAAATAATTACCTACAGAAAGTCTCAGGGTTTGAGAGGTTTAAAAAAGCCCCGTAGGAACCGTGCGCAGGTCCGGGATGCTCCCGCTGTGGCCCAGGGGTTCGTTGGCTCCTGACCTTTGCTATTTTTCACCCTACTTAATGCAAGCGCCTTGTGTAGGCAAACGCTGGGACAGCCGGGGTGGAATCGCAGCGAACTTTACAGAAATGGTAAAGCACAAGCAAATTTAAAGCAGTTTTGCACTGGGGGTGCTCTGAACCCCCTTAACCTTGAAGTTTCACTAGAATATCGAACCACATAGTAAGTATAATAATCTCAAAGCAAGCAGCTCTGGCTCTGTTACTCTCATCTCAGTGATCCCTCTGGTTTCAAAAGCCATACAAGACAACGCAGATTAGGAAACAAAGCAATTGATAAGAAGTTGTGGGGGTTTTTTTTTCCCCAAATACCTTGCACATGTTTTATTTCAGAGAGAGGCCTGAGGAAGCCTCCTCCCCCCCCCCCAATTTTCCCGATAAGACATTTTAAATGTCTTACATTTAACGAACTCATACACGGGATATTCTGGCTTTGTTCTCACAACCCATTGTAGCAGGGGCCACTAAATCAAACAGTTGCTGCTACGACAAAAGCACTCACAAAAATCTCAACCTCATCTTGAACCCTGAAGATTTTTATGGCTACTCCCTCGCTAACCCCTCCCCGAAGCCACATTAAAGGCCGTATTGTTTTCAAAGGTCATGGTAGGTTTCATACCACATTTTAATACAATGTAAATTCTCCAAGAATATGATGATGTTACACAAGAGTCACAGAAGATGGTGCGAGATAGAGAAGAAATCTCTACTTGTCTATGTTTTATCAGGCAAACACACTTAATTCTTGAAAGACTTATTTTTCCCCTCAGCGGAAGTAGTCTTGATAATTTTAAAAAGAAAATTCTTATGAATTTCCAAAAGGAAACACCTTCAAACCTGCTGAAGCACGCGGCAAAGACACGTACAGAAAACACTAAAGCGCATGAATAAGCATATAAAATACATAGCAAGTAAATTAAAGTATGGGGACACCCATCCGTCCCGCAGCGAGCCTCTGTCACCGCTCCCACCTGTGTCACTCCCACGGGCGCCCACCCTCCGCAGTGAGCGGTGGCCGAGGGCAGCACGGCCACGGGCCAGGGGGGATGGACAACCAGGCGCTGGCTTCATCCCAGCAGCTCCCTCAGCTGTGAGAAGGATCGCACCCACCTGGCAGATGCACCTACAGCGCCCTGCGAGAGATTAACCTCGGAAACAAGCCCAAGCGTCCATGCAGCCAGCTCGCGCTACTTCCAACATCGGTGCTTTATAACGGCGCAGAAACAAAGACTTTATTTCCTAGAGCGAGGGCAGAAGTGAAGGCACAAACCCTCGGTGCTGGGATTCCATCCTGCTGGAAAGCGAGAGGGAGGACGCAGAAAGCTGCAGTTTGCAAAACTTCCCATTTATACAACAGAACATGATTTACAGCTAAGAAAATCTTTTGCAGCTGACAAAAAGAGCTTACAGATGACACTCAGCACCGCAATTCATTAACGTATTTAACATCTTTTCAACTGCGTATCATTTATTTGCTTCGTGATTAACTCACCCTGTCTCACACACCCCGCAGGAGCCTTTAGCTGGGTTTAAATCTCAAGCTGCTGAATACCAGCTGTTTGGGGAGGGGGAGCGGGCTTGGGCTGGGGGGGGAGATCTCACACATGTGTTACTTAAATCCTAACCAAATCCCGCTGCCTCTCGCCTCTGATGATGCCTCAAACACAAACAAACCTCTTAAAGGCTTCTTCCCCCCCTCCTTATCTTTCCTAACGATTTTTTTCATTGTCAATGTTTAGTTCCAAGAAACCATCTTGTTAAATCCAGCAGAGAACTGGGGTGACTCCCCCTGTGCCACCGAGCGCTGCATTGTCTGAGCAAGCCCACCCCCCAAAACCAGCCGCCTTCGCTTAAGGGGCTTTTCTTCAACTTATAATCGATGAACACAGGGATTAAATTTTCCGTTGGGCGGCCCCTCCCCGGGCCAGCGGCAAGCTGGGCGGCCGAGCCCATGGCCGGGCACACAATGGGCCGGGGCGCCCTGCTCCCCCAGTCCCCGCCATGGGGGTCCCAGCCCCACACTGGATGGGGGCGAAGGCACCACGTCCTGCCCAGCCAGGCCAGGCTCAAAGAGCAGATTGTGCTGCCCGGATCAGGCCGGCCATGGCCAGGGCCTGAATAGAATTAACCCTCTGTGAACTAAAACAAAAACATTTGTGTGCCCAGCTGGGATAAAGGTTAATTTAAATGGACAAGCCTCCTCAAGTCCTTTAAAAACAAAAAAAAAAAAAACAAAAAAAAAAAAAAAGAGGCTGCTGCAACCTTATTCTCTGTACTGTAAAAAGATGTTCTGCCTACAGAGCCCCAGAGAGCGTGGCTGCGTTCTGAAAAGCACCAACCGGGTGTTGAAAAGAAAAGAGAAACGCTGCGACAGAGAAATGGCCAGCACATCTCAGCTTTGCTCTCTCTTTCCGGGAATTAAATCCAAACCTCCCAATCTTATCCCACACCGATTTTGTGTCTGCCAAAGAAGAGTTCAGTGAAAAGAAAACCTTCATAAAAAAAAAAAACAAACCTCATCGGTTGCTCTTTTTCGTGTAGGTATAAATCAAGAGTGTGCAGCTGATGAAACCCATCACCCTTCCCTGCGGCGGGCTGGGACCCACCACCATTTGCATATCAAAAACTCATCTGGGAAATGGAACTTCTCCCGGAGGGGCCGGGAGCCCCCCAGCACCCACGTCCTGCGGGACCTGCAGCAGCGGGCCCGGGGACAAGGGACGCTGCCAGCCCCTGGCCCCGCTCCATTGTGCGGCACAGGGGGGACGGGGACAGGGCCTGATCCTTCACTCCAGCCAGTTGTTGCACAAAGAGTTTGGAACAAAAGCCACTGCGCCAAAATGTGCCCCCGAGAGCCCAGCGGCTCTGGCAGCTGCTGGGGGGGCACGGGGGGACACGGGGGTCCCCACCGCCTGCCCGCCCTCACCCGGCTCACAGACCCGCTCCCCGTGAACAGTCACTCTCCCGAGCGATCAACTTTCTCTAATCCAATTTAAGAAAAATAAAGGTTTTTGCACGGTCCCCTGCCCTTGCTCCAGCATGGCCATACGCTCCGAATTCAGACCTGGTTTAGGCTCTATTTAAAAAAAAAAAAAACTGGTACATTACAAAGCAGTAAGATTAAAAGCCGACTTGCCTCCCTAAAAATAATTCTCTTGGACCTATTTAAATTACCTAGATATGCAACGACAGAGAACGATGCAGAATTAAGAAAACGTAAGATTAAAGCCCCAGCACACACACCCCCCCCCCAGCCCCCTGCGAGGAGGCAGGGCCTAGGCACAACTGAAAATAATGACTTTTCAAAATGCGTGTTACCCAAACATGCAATGTGCTTGCCTTAAATATTTCTCCCTTGTTCTGAAGGGGAGCTTTGCCACTGTCTTCAATCATGGGAGGGGGGTTGGGGGGGGGGGGGGGGGGGAAGCTGTAAAATATCTGTGAACTAGTATTAGTCCCAGGAGAGATGGAGCTGCGTTATCAAGTGCCTACATGACCCCGATACTATCAATAATTAACGATACTAAAAAAAGCTCCTCCAGATGGTCAAAGGGATTAGGAAGTTTAAAATATAAACAAATTAAGCCCCAAAACAAACTAATACCCCACCTTTTTTTTTTTTTTTTTTTTTTTAAAAAATTGCATAATCCCGCCGGCAGCTGAAGGCTGAGCCGCCCGGCCCCGCACGCCGCGGAAAAGGAGAGAAAGCGGAAAACCCTTCACGGCCGGTTCCCTCCCGCAGCCCCGGGGCGGGTCCCCGTCCCGGTGCGGGTCCGCGTCCCGGTCCGGCCCCGCCGCTCCGGGCGCTGGGACGGGCCGCCTCCCCGGGGGCCGCGCTGGCGGCCGTTCCCCGCACAAAGGCGCCGGTGCCCGCTCACCTTCCATGCAGGTCGAGTCCCGCTTCATCCCCCCGGCGCCGCGCTCTAGGGCCGCCTCATGGCGGCAGGGCGCGGGCGGGCGAGCAGCCCGGCTCGGCCATCGCCGCCGCCCGCGGGCCGGCCCTATGCTAACGAGCGGGGTGTCAGCACCGCCCCCGCACCGCCCCGGGGCCGGGCAGGGCCGGGCAGGGGCCGCCCCCCCCCCCCCCCCGGTCCTCGCCGGGCGGCGGCGGGAGCGGCGGCCCCGCTTTGGGTGGTTTTCCCAGCGAGCGGCCGGCACCGCCGGGAGCACCGTCTGCCTGACGCACAGGGCAGGAAACAACAGGAATCTCCAGTGGGAAAATTATTTCCTCAAACCGATAACAGCTCTTGGCCCAAACCCCATTTGTTTTAATAGTTTTAATCGCCACTGAAACGCAAGCTGGGGGTGCACGGGTCCCGCTTCACGGCTGGGCAAACAGAGGCAGCACCGGGCGACCGGCACCGCACGCGCCAGCGCGGGCGAGGGACGGACGGCACCGCGCTGCCCACGAGCCCTCCCGCGCCCATGGCCCGCCGAGCCCGCCACGCCGCAGCCCGCGGCACAGCCCGCGCCACAGCCCACGCCACAGCACAGCCCACGCCACAGCCCACGCCACAGCCCACGCTACAGCCCACGCCACAGCCCGCGCCACAGCCCACGCCACAGCCCGCGGCACAGCCCGCGGCACAGCCCACACCACAGCCCACACCACAGCCCACGCCACAGCCCACGCCACAGCCCGCGGCACAGCCCGCGCCACAGCCCACGCCACAGCCCACACCACAGCCCACGCCGCAGCCCACGGCACAGCCCACACCACAGCCCACGCCACAGCCCACGCCACAGCCTGCGGCACAGCCCACGGCACAGCCCGCGGCACAGCCCACGCCACAGCCCACACCACAGCCCGTGGCACAGCCCACAGCACAGCCCACGCCACAGCCCGCGCCACAGCCCGCGCCACAGCCCACGCCACAGCCCACACCACAGCCCGCGGCACAGCCCGCAGCACAGCCCACGCCACAGCCCACACCACAGCCTGCGGCACAGCCCGCAGCACAGCCCACGCCACAGCCCACGGCACAGCCCACGCCACAGCCCACGGCACAGCCCACACCACAGCCCACGCCACAGCCCACAGCACAGCCCACGCCACAGCCCACTGGCAGCACAGACTGGGACTCCCAGCTCCCGCGGGACTGGGAACTCAGCGCTGCGGTGGTGGTCGCTATGGGGCAGGGGGCCAGAGCCCTCCTCCTCGGGGTCTGCGCAAGTCGGCCTACAGGGATGGGACGCTGGAAACTGGATGCTCACTTTGTCTTCCTCGCCAGAGGAGCATGTCCCATGGGAGCAGTGGTGTGGTCAATGCCGACGGGGACGAGGGAGCCGTGCAACCCAGTTCTAGTGGCCTGAACCAAGCGGTGGCCTAAGGACAGCAGCGCCAAGAGACAATGAATGGGGGGGGGGACACACGTGCACAGGCAGCTGGTGATGGACAAGTGCAAAGGTCAGTCAAATGATCAGAACTTCACAGTATGATCTACACTGGCTTGCCTGTCAGCTGGCGTTCACTTTCCTAATGGAAGTAGTTTCAGCAGTGCTACTGCTAGAAAGGAGTTAAAACCACACCGGCCATAGCTCCAACAAGAAAACCTGCACTATAATGAAAAACCCTACATGAGACATTGTATGTTTCATCTTTTGCCAATTTCTCTCTCCCCTAAGAAAAAAAAACATGCTGCTCATCCTCCTTGAGGCAGATTATCTCCGACTCTAAACTCGGTGGCTCTGCAAACTTCCCTAACAATAAATCCGTGGCTGATTTAGCTGCCCAGCTCAAAACAGGTACCACCACGGCAGCACCGGTAACAGTGAGTTCTTCGTCAAATACAGCCACGTGTTTCTCTGCAGCAGTGAATGTTTTCAGGAAGCTCTTCTGCTCCTTCATCCTCCTCCTGGGATGAACTCAGCCTTGGATATTGCAGAGTTCATGTGTTCCTAGTGCTGCAAACATGGGGTGCCCAATAACCCGTCCCAATTGCCAACTGGGTTTGACCAAGCCCAAACCAACGCTCACCACACCAAAGCATTTAAGGGAATGGCCAAAGACATTTCTGCCCAGTTCAGCCTGTCCTCCAGATGTCTACACCCACTCCGCTCAAAATTCAGAGTCTGCTTCCGTTCCTCGTCCTGAGGACCGCGGGGCTCAACCATGCTCTGGGAAATGCCTGACTTAAAATAAACAAGGCACAGAGGCAACAAAAGAGGTCGTATTTCACTCCATCCCAAGCCTGAAATTTTATTGCTTTCTGGTGACATCCAGCAGTGCAAATAACCCCGTGTGCAGGCAAGAGCAGAGCTCAGCAGCGTCCTCCCGGGCACCCTGCTGCAGCTGACCCCGCGTGGGCAGGGGGCTCTGGCAGTCTCAGAGGTCCCTGCCATCCCAGCCCTTCAGTGATCCTGTCCTTCACAATCCCGTTTCCAACCCAGCGTTCCTGCGGGAGCAGGTGCACTGCGCAGGAGCGAGCTGTGGCAAACCAGCCCAGTTCTCCAGTTTGCTTGTGCTGTAAATCTGTAAAGATGCTGTGTCGGTCCTTGACATGCTCTTCGGATTGACCTCTCTTTTTTCACTCCGGAGGTTACCAAAGCAGGGCTGTGCGAGGGGCCGTTCCCTGCCCTCGCCGCGCACGGCCAAGGTAAGCCATCCCCCGGCTGCGCTATTGACACAGCTGCTTGCAATTGTGCCTGCTCCCAAATCTCCACATTCTTCATCCCATGCGAGCGCTCCGCTCGCTCCCGGCACCCCTCGGAGAAGTGTGACCAGAATGCAGAGTGCTTATTTTGTAACACCGCGCTGTGATGTGGACACAGCGATCTGAATTAAAGCAACTTAATCTCAGGGGAACAGGCCAACACAAAGTTGTTCACACAACCTCTGCTGGGACTCACAACAGAGATACGCCAAAAAAAACCCTGCTAATTCGGAAACAACTGTGAGTATAGACAAAACCTGGCTGGGGAAAGGATAATTGGCCAAACAACCCAAATCTTACAAATTACTCAATACTCACATTAAATACACGTCACAGTTTGTCCATAATAAATCTTTAAGGGCAAGAAAATAATTGCAGAGATCTGGAACCGTTCTGTAAAATGAACGGCCAAACTGGGAACGGGCAGAGGGCAGGCAAAGAGACAAGAGAGATTGACTCCGTTGTCTGAACCGAACAGCCCCAAAGCAAGCCTGGTAAAAGGAAAAACAAAGTGGCTGGTTCTTATTTTAGCCTGAATGGGCCAATTCCCACCCCAAACAGAAAAAGCTGGTGCAAATTGTAACTCAGAGCTAACGTTTTAGAATGACACCAGTTCACAATGGTAAAAGGCAAAACCATTGCCAAAAACTGGACAAGTGACACCGCTGCCTGCAACAGATTTATTGTCCTGACACTATGGCCACAAGGGACGGGCATGGGAAGCGAGAGGAGGCACAGGGAGATCTCCAGGGTGTGCAGAGCATCGCCTCATCCCGCTGCCAACGGGGTCACTTGTCTGCAAGCGAGGACAGGAAAAACACTGAGTTTTGCTGCGATTTGTCGACAGTGAAGTGTGGTGGCAGGCAAACCAGCCAGCAGGAGATGACAGGTTATAAATGTGGCAGGAGAAAGGGAAACTATGCATGAGAGTTGTGGAACGCTTTAAAAGGCATCCTGTACACATGCAGGAGAGCTTTGAGAGCTTTTGCATAGAATCATGGGACAGTCTGGGTTGGAACGAACCCTTGAAGGCCATCTAGTCCTTTTTCTAGGTCCTTCTTCTCAAGAACGTTTTCCCTATTTGCTTTGGGAGCGCGGGTGTCTCTCCCAGGCTGCCTGCGGGAAACAGCTGCAGGCAGAGCAGAGCGGGCACTGCTGGGCGCTCTGAGAGCCCCCCGTTCCAGAGAGAAGGAATTCCCAAAAGACTGACTTTTTCAGAGCCTAACTGGAGTCACGAGCCAGTGCCGACACGGGTCAGACACTGCCAGGCCAGGCCAGGGACGGTCTTCCAGGATGCTGTCTGTAGACACCGTCACTTGTCACAGCTGATCCCTAAAAACTTTGATGACAAAACCCAAATTTGGGCAGAGCGGGGCTAGCAGAGCCGCGTGGCCCCAGGATGGGGCCAGCCCTTCCTTACCCTCCCACCCACAGCCACCCTTCCATAATTCCTGGGGCTCCAGTGAGGCTTTGCCCATTTTCATGACAATCGGGGCTCTGTTGTGTCGACGCAGTTTGAGACATCGGCCCCTTTGTGGCATGAACAAAGTCAGGGCTGCGATAACAAAACCGAGCGCATCTCGGAGCTGAAGGCGACTAAACCAAGAGCTGCCTCCACAGAACCCAGCCTGCCACCGACCAACTAAAATACTAGAGTGGATTTGATTCCAAGCAACAAAGAGCGCATCAGGAAATACCGGAGCCCTGGTGTTGTTTATATTTTACCCACAAAGGTGCCCCTGGCAGCATCTCCCTTTTGCAGCACCGATGTCCCTGAGCCCGTGTGGGTTGTCAGGAGCAGCCCCCCGCCCCAAAATCAGGCTGGTTTGCAAATGTAGCTGAATAAATGGTATAATCTCAGATTAACGCATCTCAGCAGCCTCAGTGCTGCGGACGTTACCACTTCCAGCCACTGCAGCGAGGGAATGGGTTTCAGGTAAACACAGCACATACCTCCCCCAAAACTCTATTCCCTCACTCGATGTATACAGATATTTCCCAGAAAAAAAAATAAATAAAATAACATTATTTAGAGAAGCTATGGAAGGAACTGCAAGAAATTATAATAAACATCTGCCTGACTTCCGAGAAGTCCTGTGATAAGGGTTTAATAACAGATGTGGGTGATTCCTCTGCTCCATAGCGTTAAACACACCAGGACTGTGGCGTTAGTAATTCTGATGAAGGTATTCACTTGGTGCGCATAAAATTAAGCATTTTCCTCCTTCTTACTAGTTCAATAGGTTGTTGTGCAAAACGAATCCTTCTATGAAATTCCCAGCTTTATTTGTTTATTTATATTTTTATTTTCTTGGCCACTGAATTTGCCATCCCAGTCTATTGAATGGCTTGCGAGAAGCGTTTCATTGCATCGTGCTTGATGGGTGACAAAGAGCGAGAGCAGCTCTGTGTGACAGAGGAGAAGGCAGGGGGGAGGTTAAGGGCTCCTTAGAGAGGTCGCCTTCAGAGGAGAAAAGGAAAACAAATGGGATTGTAGGCATGAGAAGTATATGGTTTTACTGCCTTAGTGGGCAAGTACAAGAAAGGAGAATTGCGAAGTGAAAAGCTTTACATTTCTATGAGCAGGCAATCGAGCTCCTTTCTAAACTCTCTGCAGAAAGCGCTTCCCTTCCTAGGGGATGCCTCCAGCCCATTCTGGGAGCGCGTCTCCCGGAGCTCCCAGGAACCCAAATCAGCCACGCAGCCTCAGATCATTCCAGAAAACAGGGAGAAGTCCTGGAGCTGGGTCCCCGTCACCAGCAACAGCCCTGCAGCACCCCAGCACCTGCGGCTCACCGCGGCGCCTGCATGGCCCGATCCCCCCTTGCACCCGCCTTGTCTCCTTCTGCACTTGGTCGTTTCTCCCCCAGGGCCAATATTCAGGCAGACAAGCCCCCGGGCAAACAGTGGGGCTCCGTCCCAGCATATCCCACCCACAGAACCAGTGCACCCCACCAGCACCAGCGCCTGCACAAATGGACGGAAATCTCCTCACCCAAACCCGAAATGGGTCCGTGCCTGGGCAGAAAATGCAGATGTTTAGTGGGATGCAGAAACAGGAAAGGCGTGCGGGTCAGAAGGCAGAGTACCTCCCGGATTTGAAGAGGCGGGGAAAGTTTTGTGCATTTAAGTGGTAAACTGAAAAGCCGAAAGATTATTTTAGGCTCAACTTACATACACTGCAGTTGTACCAACTACACTGCTGCAGTTGCTTGTATTTTTAATAATAATAACAACAGACCAACAGTTTGTTATTATAACTGTTGTTATTATTATCATTCTGAGCATTGTTTCCAAACAGGCAGCAACAATTGCTGGTATCCCCCAGAAAAAAACACAGTGAGAGTACATTTCCTCAAATTTCAGGTCAGATAACAAAACAAAGAGGAAAAAGAACTTCAGAACTAAACCTGCAGATTCTGTACCTGCACCAAACACATCGCTGTGACTGCAGTTGCTCATCAGCTGCTTTAGACCATTGGGAGCGTGGGGCAAAGCCTGTTTGCGAGCTAACCGGCTGCTCTGTACCTCTTGCGCGCGGGTGGGACGCGGCAGAGGGGACGGAGAGGTGACACTGCACGGAAACCACGCGGAGACAATGGGAAGGTGCGTGACATGACAGTGACACTGAGCAAAGGCTGGAGCATCGCTTGTCACCAGGGCAAAGATAAACACGGGCGTTCTACGGGGAGAGAGAAAACGCCGACGGCTTCTGGTCCTTGGGCCTAAGGCAGGTCCTGGCCCTAAGGCAGGTTGACCAGCCGCGCTCCCCCGAACGCACCGGGGTGAGGTGGGACCCCGTCCCGCTGCCCTGGGCAGCACCCCGCACCCCGCCCCACGCTCGCCACCAGCCGCGACCCGCTGGCCCACGCCGCCACCGCAGCGGGCGGCCGTCGCCCGCCCCCGCTCGCCCCGGCCCGCCGCAGGTTTCCCGGCGGGCGGCGGACGGGAGGGGGCAGCATCCGCCAGCCCGACCCGCCGGTGGCGGCGGGGGGGCGGCGGGGCCGTGTCGCAGGGCGGACGCGGCCCCGGGCAGCGCAGAGCCCTCCCGGCAGAAACGGAGCCTTTCACGGCAGCTTTTACTGTCCTCGGCAGCAGAAACCCGTCAGCTGCGCCCCGAGCGCCGAGCCCTCCCGGCCCCCGCGCTGCCACCAAACGCCCCACGGCGCTGTCGCCTTCCCCTGACCCTCCGTAGGTGACCCACACATACCTGAGTCCCGCTGGCGGGAGGGCTGCTTGGCCCCTGGGTTTTATTTTTACTGCAATTAGCGTTTCTGTTATTAGGAGTAGCCCTTTAAAACGTCCGTTTCTGCAAATCTTCTTTGAGTATCACATTTAACCTCCAGGAAAGCAGGGAGGGGAGCCATGGGATGAGGGGGAAGGGTTTTAAACTGAAAGAAGGGGGATTTAGATGAGATATTAGGAAGAAGTTCTTTGCTGTGAGGGTGGTGAGCCCCTGGCCCAGGCTGCCCAGAGCAGCTGTGGCTGCCCCATCCCTGGAGGGGTTCAAGGCCAGGTTGGACGGGGCTTGGAGCAACCTGGGCTGGTGGGAGGTGTCCCTGCCCAGGGCAGGGGGTGGGACGGGGTGATCTCTAAGGTCCCTTCCAACCCAAACCATTCTATAATTCAAAGTTTGTAATGCTATTTTCTTGTTTTATAAGAAAAGGAAAACCTGAACAGAAATATCCTTCCAGAACTTACAAGAATGGGAATAAAAGTATGGAGAAACTGTCTGGTTCTACCCTGACAATACCCACAGACTTCCAAATTGTTCCCAGGCCGAGAATACCTCCATTCACAAAACAGCATATTCCACTGGAAAAAAAAAGAACAACACCAGAACTTCCAGCTTCTGTCCTTAACTCTGCCAGCACCTCCTCAGCTGGAAGACTGAATGATTTACCACCTTGAATGTATCTCACCTGATCCATCTATAAACCACAACTACTTCTTGAGATGACGTCAAGTTTAAATGAAATTGCAAGATGTTGAAGTCCATGGAAAATATATTTCTCAGAAATGCGAGGACAATTAAGGAAAGAGAAGATGACACCGGACCACGGGGCAGGAAAAATTCCCATACTCAAAAAAAATTGTGTAAATTCAGCTTTCTTTCTAGAGGGACTCAGAGCAGTAAGGAAAGACACCCGGCACGGCAGAGGTGGCACAGTGACACCCCGGCACTGTT
This sequence comes from Chroicocephalus ridibundus, assembly GCF_963924245.1. Lineage (NCBI taxonomy): Eukaryota > Metazoa > Chordata > Aves > Charadriiformes > Laridae > Chroicocephalus > Chroicocephalus ridibundus. The sequence continues at coordinate 8,268,425 of NC_086298.1, read as the reverse complement.
TCACAGGGTGAGGGGTCAATGCCAAGCCTGGCTGCCCATGAGCGTGGCTGTTTGTGGGCCCTGGGCCCCCTTTCATTGTCTAGCCATAAAGCGAAGCATCCAGCTCAAAGCTTCATCGGTGGCTCCTTAGGAAAGATGCTTTCATCATTCCAAGTTTCTGCTCTTGCAGACGCTGGAGAATTACTCCCATAAACTGCCCAGGTTGTTCCGGGTACAGTCAAACCCTTATGAGTACAGCAGGCAGCGTGATTTCAGCATGACCCCACAGCGGGGGACAGTGCTCAGGAAAGTACATCTTTTTATTCTACCCAGTCCTTTGGAGCAGTCTGGAACTCCGGGGCATGTCTGCATTGCTACCCCCCTCCTACTAATACTGCTCTCACTTTTGAACTGGGCCCTGAAAAAATAACTGTTACCTCCCCGTCTTCCTTCTGCTAAACCTGATCCTCACCCTTTCCTTCTGATAAACTAGATAAACCGATAAACTTCTGATAAACTAGAAAATCAATTTTCACGTCATCTCTACCAGCAGCTCCTAGGCCCCAGACACCACCCACCCCAGCCAGCACGAGGTCCCAAATTAAGATGTACGTGACTGCAAATAACAGCCCATTCCACTAGACTAACACGGGGGAAAGCCATCTTCCACCCTCCTCCCTGTTTGTGAAGCTACCCAGGCGGACTGTTCGCATCTTATTACTGACAGATAGCGAGGCTGCCGCGGAGCGGGGATGGCCGCTTTGGGTGTAAAGGCTGAATTGAACGTGCAGTATTTAAGACAATTAGATTTTCAAAGAAACCACACTAAACATTTCTTTCATGTGTAATCAAATTATGTTAAAGCAGACCTCATAATTTAAACCATTCCATTGGTCAGCTCCTATTTGTTTTCCCTGCACCCTCATTTTTGCTCCAGATCTGTCACATTACATTAACACCTTTCCTACTCACTGCCTACAGAAATAACAGCCTTCGACATGCCTGCACAATCCATTTGTCCTGCTCTAATTACTTTTTGACATAGCCTCTTTTGCTGTTATCTTGCCTTTTCTGACCTCTGTCTGTATTAAAGCCATTTAAAACAATCTTTAAACTCGGTATCTATTGTGATGTGCCTTATATGATACGACTGGACTATCAGGCAGCAACATTTTGTAAATCAAATATTTAAATCTATGGTAATAAGATAATGTACTTGAGGAGGAAAGCTGCTACGTACTGGTAACAGCTACAGCTGGCTGTTCCTAACACGAGCCCCCAGGACTGCAACATGTTTTCAGGATGAAAGTCCTATAGTCACAAAACTGTTCTACAGAACTAGAAAGCTCAAAGATAAAGGGGGTCTTCTGTCTACTAAGGAATTTCCCTTAATTTCACTAATGGGGAGGAAAACAGGAGGAACTGGGAACAGTGGTCATCTTGCACACAAAAAAAACCCCAACAACCACCAGAGAAATGGAGTAGCTGGGAAGAGGACCAGGCGGGGTGCACCAACAATGGCTGTTCAGAGGGAACCATGACAAATCGCACCCTTCTCCAAACCCGGAGAAGAAACCGAGAATCTCTAATCCCAATATCCCTCTGCTTTCATCAAGCCCATTCAAAAAATGTGCCCTCATTTTCTTTTGTGGCTGATTCACAGAAGATGAGCCTCTAATTACCAGCTACTTCCCCGGCTGGAGCAGCAGAGGATCTGCTCGGTGCCAAGTATCTGCTTCGGAGTCAAGAACTTATTCCATGTGGTGGAACTAATTTTTTGGGTATCAAGTTGATCCCTATGTACATATGTCTGACGATACAGTCTAACTACATCTTCACATGCTATTTGCCACATGATCCAGCCTCATGCTAACTTAACTGGTAGCAAGTCAGTATTTTACTCACATTAGAAGATACTTCACAAACCTACATTTGCTCTGGTTCATTTACAGGGTAATTATCCAGTTCACAAAAAGCCTGGTCTTCTCGATCCAACCAGCGCAGATCCAAGCACAGCTCTGCTGGGACGGCGCAGCTCTATATTTTGTCTTCCAGATGACAGCACTATAAAACCGACGGGGGACAAACCCAGAGTCAATTAGAATACATTAAATGTAATGTAACAATGCTACGATTTGTCATAGCCAGCCAAGAGGTTTTATTTCTTTGAGTTCCTCTAACTTTGTCCTCAGGACATGAAGAGCCCATGCACGCTGGGGAAAGCTCTTCCCACGATACTTCCCTACGCACATTTTTATTTTCCCCTTATTCTTTCCTGTCAGCAGCCCTGACCGCAGAAGCCTGCCTCATTAAGGCATCTGAGCATAGCAGCGACCCATGGATCCAGGACCAGACCAGTCTGCTACTGGTCTGCTACTGGCCCGCTCACAGCATCCCTTCCTGCAGAGCTCTGGGATCTGTGCGCGCAGCTGGATGCCGGGGAAGGGGCAGGACACCGCAGAGACGGGCAGAATTAGCAGCTCTGCCTTCGCCAGCTCCTGTGCCGGAGGGTGGGCGCAGACCAGGAGCTCCAGGCTTTATTTCTGCGAGATTCAGAAACGCGCTTTTTGCTGGAATCATTTTTTTTTTCAGTTTGTAAAGCGATTATTTTATTCCTCCTCGTTTTTTCACACCTATTTCTCAACTTTTTTTTTAAAACAGCTGTTTGAGCGGACCTGGGATGTCCATTATCCAAACAATAATAACTACCAATTACGGTGACCTCGCTCACATTTGTACTAATTGTGTATCTAAACCAACGCATCGTTCCCGTGACGTTCCCGTGAAGAAGGCAACCGGAACGTGAAGGGGGCTGTGCTGGCCCTGACCCTGACCCGGTCCCGACGGCCCCCAGAGCGGATGCAGAGGAAACAGCAAATTACCAGCACTAAGATTAATCTTTTTTTTTTTTCTCCTCTTAATTTTTTTCCTTAAGTAAAATTTACATTTCTTTTAGAGGAAGACATTAAACATAAAATAATACCCCACTTCCACACCCTTTCGGACCACCACCAGTGTTCTCCGAGTCCCCTCCAGAACGCAGCGCTGGCAGTAAAGCCAGACCAATGGCTTCTCTTTGCCCAGCTTGTCACCGTGCGGAGGCTTTCTTGGCCTTTACATTTCTTCTCAAAACAACTACACATCTTTTGGGGGCATTTGTGAATTCAGGGTGCGTAAAAGTGGTTTATATTTTTAATTTCCCCTTTTTAACTGGACATCCTACACAGCACCCTGAATTCCCCACCAGGTTCCACTACTGACGGCGTTCTTCCATTATCGTTCACTCTTTGATTTTGTATTTTATATGTCCTGGAGATGTTTGTGACGTCGTGACTGACTGCAGCACTCAGCGTTACGGCCTGGAAGCCCCAGCCAGGTCTGCCGGGGCAGGCGCTGCACAAGCAGAAGAAAATAGCGGTGGCTACAGCTTAAAGGCAACAAGTCGCATAAAATGTGCTTGAACAAATTCACATATCGCAATTTGTAAATACAAGTTATCCAGCACATTGTGTCTAGAGCATCCATGGTTATTTGGCCAATTTCTTACAGTCTCGGCAGGGGTTTCTCTGGAGAAGAGAGCTCGCTGCATTTTAAGCCTACCCAGGTACCAATTTATAGAACCCCAAATGCTGCTGGAACGGGGCAATGGATTACTGGGGAAAAAGATTCCAGAGGCAAGAAATAAAACCCTCCTAATTGAAGTACCCTCGAAAAGGTGGAGATGCTCCAGTGAGCTGTGGCTGCTTTGCTGTTGATTTCAAACAGAAAGAAACTGGCCCAAGACCGGTATTCGCCACTGGGTTCTGCAGGATTCGGGACAAGGTCCATAGGGGCTCAGCCAGCTCTGGGCAGCTGAAAGTCCTACATTTCTTTCCAACAGACCCCAAAATGATGTGGAAACCATCTTGAACTGGAACAGCGGGTGTCTGAGATGGTGCTGCGTTGGAGAATAGCTGAAGGAATGGCTTTTTAGTAATATTGAGCTTGCACGACATCTAACAGCAGGAGCAGGTTAATGCCTCCGTTAATTACCAAAACAGCCTGCACATACAGGACCAAAAGCAATGGGCCGCCAGAGCTGGACCTGAGACCACAGAGATTTCCAACTTTTATGTTGGAAGTGGAGAGGCTCCAGGTTCCTCTGTAGAGCCGAGAAAGAACAGCATCTCTTCCAGCGGCCGGCTGGAGAGCAGCTCCCTGGCAGGATTCAGGGATCTTAATTCCTCCTGCAGGAACCTCGTACGTGGAGGATACCCGAGCTCGGGCAGCGATTACTGCCCAACAGATGCCTCTAAATTACCTACTGCAGGAATCCACCTTTCTCCATGACTGCCCAGGGACCACGGCCCCAGAGTAAGGGGGGTTGATTTCCCCTCGTGAAGCGTTCTCGCCCCCCAGAGCTGCACTCCGCTGGCACGGCCGGCGCTGCAAACTCGGGAGAAACCCTGCAACTTCGGAACCCACCCCCTGCCCTCTTGTACTGGCTGCGCTGCACTGCGCTGGGAGGGGGAAATGCCGCATCTCCCAACCCAGACAAACTCTCCCTGTTCCTGGCAGGGGCTGCAGGACAGATGGACCGAGCTGCCCTTGCGCGGCTGCTGCCGGACCCCCGCCGGCCACCCAGGACTTCCATAACTCCCCCACCACGATGCAGCGCACCCGCCGTCGGCCCGAGGGACCCTCCCCAGCGCAGGGTGTGGCAGAAACGGGAGATGATTTTGGAGGAAACACAGAAGATTCAGATTGGAAATGAAAACTATCTGCCCCAACTGGATTTCAGCATTAAATTTTTGAAATTCCAATCGTATTATATTCTCCTGTTGCTTATTTAAGATAAGCCTGCCCATTTTTTAAAAGTTAAAAGTTAAAATCTGCATTGGTGTTTTTATCATATATCTTGAAAACAAGGCAAATACAAACCCTCCTGGTGCTTACCACCAGGCATCTTATCAGCAGAAAATTAGGGGGCTATTTGTGCTGTGTGGCGACGACTCTGCAGCACACGTACTACAGGGAACAGTCCGTGTTGCTCGCGGGAGACACTCGAAATGTTCGGATACAGGTGTCCGAGGGTGGCCCAGCGTGTGTGACAACAGGCTAAATCCCATCCAGCAAGTTTGGCAAACTATACTTGCCTTACGATTCTACGAGCAAATGCAGGATGTTAGATAAAGGCTGCACCGGAATTAAAACACAGTAAATATTTGGTTAAATCAAGAGTTAGGCTTATATAGTTCTATAGATATGAATGCCACTTAACAAAAGAGAACATAAATACCCACAGGGCAGTGACCCTCTTATTTAAAGCAGAAAAGACATCCATCTTCTCCTGGGTGAATTGTCATCTGGGCCGTAAGTCTTGCCGAAACCTAATTACATTATCACTTATTATTTGTAACAAAATACAAACGTTTTCCTTATGCCCTCAGACAGCAGTCAGAGAGGAATCCCTACACCCACACCTTACTACACACTATTGTGTAGAATAGATGTGGTCTGGTCTCACCCACCCACCGAATGGCTCCCACTTTTCCTTGCAGATGCTGCGTGAAGGGCCGGGAGAAGCGGGTCCCCGCAATGGCAGCAGCGCGCGCAGGGTGACAGTCTGACATGGTGTCCCGCTGGCATCCAAGAATAGCAATGCCTTAAAAGGCAGCGATGTTGAGATCACAAGGAAAAGAGAATTAGGGCACAGCTGTGGAGTTCTGTAGGCTAAAACATAGACTCAATATGTCAGAGAAAATTAAATCACAGAGCTACATGTAATTTCCAGCCTGGTTTATAACTTAGCTGTAGCTGTGCAGAATTTGTACTTGGGTCATACATGTGAGCTGCCGTGTTTCCGCACACGGAAATGAAAACCAGAATTAATTTAGAAAGAAACAACAAAGAATTTGTATGTAAACAACAATACGAACACCTATGTTTCGAACAACGTTTAAATGCTGTTGCAGCTCAAACACGGTTTTAAAGGCAGTCGTCTGTCCAGCTCCTGAGGACAAACAGAGAAGCCCCCACCACTGGGAGCCCAGCAGAGCTCGCAGCTTTCCCTGCAGCGCAGAACAAAGGAAACCAAACCAACACGGCAGCGAGCTAAACATACCCGAAAACCGCCTGTGTCTCCTGTGGCTGTCAGGGCGGGGAAAGAGACCCTTCCCCAAAAACGAAGGTGCCAAAATGGAAAACAAACTTTTGCAGAGGCTTTTTCCCCCTTGAAGAAGTTCATACATTTCCCATAACAGTATCTACACGTAAATTTGCCAGTATTTCTTTATGCTTGATGACACGTATTAGCTTCTCCGCTAAAAGCATTCAGCACCCACAGGACAGAGTCCATCACCCAGCCAGTATCTACTGTTGCAGTCTGTGTCTGACTAACGACTTTGTGGGATGCCGGGGTCTGTAACGCTCGGCGTGAGAGCCCTGCTTGGAGCTGGGGGGTTGCAGACCTTCTCCAGGGCCTTCTCCCCAGCTCCCGACCAGCCCTGGGAGGCCCCACCGCAGAGAGAACCGCGGATTAAGTGGGTGAAAAGGGGGAGCAGGACGGGCTCTGCGCAGAACCCCATCCACAGCCCAGCAGGCACCAGCGGCCAGGCGCTACCTGACAACCAGACTTAAATTACCTCTTTAAAAGGCTCTAAAGGCCAAGGACAGATAAAAGAGGAGACGGAGGAGGAAAAGAAGCTGGCAACAAGGGAACAAGAGGGTGATTGGGGTGAGGCATATACGGCGAGCTTTCCTAAATAACCGGCACTTGAGTACTAGTGACACAGAGCAGCAAGAAAACAGAGGTAGGAAGCTGCACGTAATTACGACTTTGTTTAGCTAAGTGTATTTCCTGTGGAGCCTACAAAGCACGGCTGCATGCAAAGTATGCAGATTTGTTGATATCAGCTATCCTTTGTCCCTAAAGAGGTAAATTATACATCTGACTTGTATACGAAGTTGAAAAACTGTGAAAGGTTATGCTTGAGCTGCAGACAGAGCTGTGGAGCAACAACCTATGGGAGCCAATTCCTGTGCAGGGATAATCCTTGGAGGGATTTTACAAAGGGCAGGGAGTTCAGCGGCCAACAGATGGGGAGAAGCGACAGCAACCCAGCGAGGGACGGGCACGGGCAGCCCAGCGAGGGACCGGCCAGGGGACGGTCGGTCGTCTCCCACCGCCGGTCCCAGAGCAGCATGCACATGGCCTTGCTTGGGAAAAGGAGGAGCGCGCCTTTACAGCCATCCCATGGGGAATGAGGTAACCAGGAATGCAGGAGTAGTGTGTGACTTCGGTCTGCAGTGACGACGGTGAGAAGGCTGTTCTGGAAACTGGTAATACTGGGAAGGGTTAATGAGGCAGCAGCCCTGGAGCACACGTACTGCACACGGGGGCACACGTGCACACCACAGTTCAATGAACAGAGAACCACAATTTGACTAATAGAGAAAATGCCAAACGTTTGAGATGAACTGTTTTTCCCAAGCAGAACTACGTATCACCTACTTTAAGCCCAGCCTAGTTCATACATATGCAACGTTTTTCACAAACACCGCACGTGGTGCAGAAAACAATCCCGTAAATGTGGATGCAAAATGAGGTCACTGATTCTCTCTCAGAATGTCTTTGGAACGAAGGTTCGTCGCTGCCACAGACGTTGTCGCCGTCCACGCTCAGGTCCTGGCGGTGACCTGCAGTGCTGCTGGCATGGTGGCAGTGTCACTGCGCTGCTGGCGTGGCGGCGGTGTCACCCTGCACAGTGGTCACGGCATGGTGGTACTGTCACCCTGCGTGGTGGTCACAGCATGGTGGTACTGTCACCCTGCGTGGTGGTCACGGTGCGGTGGTACTGTCACCCTGCGCGGTGGTCGCGGTGCGGCGGCTCCCAGCGCCGCTCGCCCTGACCCACTTTCCTGCAGTATTTCTGCATAGCGACAGAGGTCCCAGCAGGACAAGTGTCACCTCCCAGCCCATGGGATTCTCCATTTCCTGCTGCCTGGACTGGAAGAATGCGCTCAGCGTTTGCATGCAGGCACACCCCAACAGGGCATTACACATAAATGTATGTAAAACGCATAAATCCCAGGAACAGAAGGAATTAGAGCAACAACAAACCCCCCTGTTCTCATTGGCAGAACATTCCTCTGAAGCAGATAGAGGGCTGGGAGAGCGGCTAAATGAATATCCAGCCGAGGATCCTCCTAACTGCTGGGAAGGAGCCGGGCTGTTCCCTTCTGGCTAAAGCTCTTTTAAAGGGACTTTGCTCATTTCTCTTCAGCTGGTTAGAGCATCCCCGTTACCCCGTCTCAACCCTGCCCTTCAACTTCGACTGAAAGAAATACCGATATAGTGAGTCAACCAGAAAACCATTATTCCTTCATTGCACACCTAGCCGAAGCTCGGGCAGCGTGAGGAAATGCCTTTTCCCACCCCAAGCCCCGCACGCCTCACTCTCTGTCCTGTTTCCTACCCACTCAGGCCCTGCAGAACCACAGTGCATTGGCTGCAGACCCACTTGAGGTTCTGATGTCATCTCAAGGGGTTCTTTTTTTTTTTTTTGGGTGAAGCATCTACATTTCCTCTGTTCTGAAATTTTGTGCTGAAACTATAACAAGCCAAAAATCTCTTCAATGGGAAATTTCACAAACAGAGGATTATGACTTCAGCTACAGAATAAGCAGCAGGAGCAGATGGAACTCTTCAGAAACAATGATTCCATTTTCATGCAAATTTCCTTAGTAGTTAAAAAAAGACGAAGAAGAAAAAAACCACCAAGATATCAGAATGGTTTCTAAATGGAAGGTTTTTGAATGATGCAGAAAGCAAAGGGCTGGTAGCTCTCCACAATCCCAAGCATTTTAGCAGCAGCCAGGAGAAAAAGCAAGCATGACAAACTAAACCCAGACCCTGCAGCTCCTCGGAGCTGCGATAAGAGAAATGGAAAACGGAGCGAAAGTATATTTTAGTTTTTATGATTTTCAACATCGTCGTCGGCTTTGTGATAATGCATACTTCAGAGCTAATTCTTATGCTCTTTAAGAGCACAGACTTCATTCATGAAGCAGCATGACAAAAATTCTTTATCCACTTGATGACTACAGAAGGTGACAGCCACCGAGAAAAAGACAGCCACAGGGACACTGCCGGAGTGCTAACCTGCAGCGTGCCTCTCCCCGAGTACAAGTGCTCCCCTGATTACAAGCACACAGACATGCATTTTTCATAGCTGAAATGTGGAAACTGAGCCAATTCTTTTGTTATTAATACTGGCAGCATACCCTAAAAAACAAATACATGCACAGAGTTAGCAGCCCCCTTTTCTGGCTCTTCTGCTGACTTGTGACTTAGTTTTGGTCCTATGCCTTCATTTTTCCCTCTCGTTTACTCCTGGAGTGTGAGAATTCCCGCTACTTCCTCCCTCTCACAGCTGTGAGGATACCTGACTGCACAACGCGCAGCGGAACTGCCTCTGTGCCACACTGCAGTATAAAACACCAGGCTGTCTTGTATACAGGAGACATTTTAATGGGAATAAATGGGAATACCCATTGAAGGCCCATGTAATTCCACTTTTACAGGCTACTTTTTTTAACTGAGGTTTTAGAGCAGAGAGGAAACTACACGCACAGAAAAGCAAGAATGAAACCCGCTGCTGTTTGTCACTGCTTGTCCCCGGCACGAGGAACCTGGGGCGACGCAGCAGCTGAACCCCGTCCTGCGCAGCGTCCGGATGCCAGCGGTGACCTGCTGCCACCAGAGACCCTGGCAGCTCCGGCCCCAGCGCTGAGGAGCAGACAGGGGGGACAATTCCTTTGGATCACCCACCCCAAATCCAAGGGTCCTTCCTGACACGCTCTTTCCCCAATGCTGCTCCTGAAGTTTTGTAGTGAGTCTTCATAAATCTCTGCCACTGCTGGCAAACAATTTCTGTCTCCCTCAGTTTCATGTTGATTTTTTTTAAATTAATTTTCTCCTTCCTTTTTCATGCAAAAGAGATCCAAAGTTAGCTTTAAATAAAACTGCAAAGAGCGCTAAAGAAGAGGCCTCTGAACCATGTGGTCAATACCAAGAACATTTCTGCTTAATCCCATTCTACCTCCGCTTGCCCCTTTCATCATGCCACTGGCCAAATCTTTTGACTTTGAATTTGCTCTCGAGCTGAATCTCCTTCCTCCCTCATTGAGTTAGATGAGGGCCTAAGGACAGCTACCAAAAGGACAGAGCACATAAAAAAAACCTCTAAAAAATGGGCTCAACAAGGTTTATTTTCAAGCTTTTCCTCGCTTGCTTCTTAGCAGAAGGATGTACAAGTAGAAACAATTTCCTCAGTTAATCCCTCTTCAACCCAAATTAACTTGCTCCAAACTATTTTCTTAACTACTCTGTTTTACAGTCTTGCCTGAATGAACCTGACGATAGGCACGTTTCAGTTCCCCCAGGAAAGGAAGAGGAGCAGCGATGGGGAGGGATGAGGAGATGACCTAGCTGGGTCTTCTCAGCTGGCTGGGCTTTAACGTATGAAGAGAAATGAGACACATTTGCCCCAGACTTTGCCTGTCTGGGCCCAGCGCGCTGGGTCTGAGCAGACTTACTGGAAGATTCTTCCTTCCTCCGAGTTGTCACAGCCTTTCTCCAGGTTGGGAACTGCCAGAACGACTCAAGAATAACTGGGAGAAGCACAAGTGAGCGCTGGCATTGCCTCTCCTTTAGATGCCTCTACAGATCTCCATTGCTTTTTCCTTTTGACCTGGGTGAATTTTATGTGTCAAAATATAACACAAAGTTGCATACAGAATTGTAAAATGGCTTAAAGGCTGAAAACTGGGTCAGACCCCCACCTCCTCCTGCCATCCTTGTCATCGCTGCCAGGGTCCTGCAGGGCCCAGCTCCCGCTGGCCGGAGCAGCCAGGGCACAGCATCCTCGGCGGCGGTGCCCTTGCCTGGGGAACCTGTTCTCCACGACGGCTCCAGCCGTTCCTTTCCCAGCGGGAAATTATATTTTCCATAGATTTAGTGAAAGGGGGTTCTAATCTAGCAATCGCGATGTACATCCAGCTGAACAGGACTTAGTGTTTTGAGAACAAGAGCAATGTAAGTAGGATGAGCCTCAAAATATTCAAGCAACTTAACCATCTGAAGATCACCTCTGACACGGGAGACTGGGGTATGGTTATGTTGATGCGCTGTGACAAAACACTGCTTCTTTTTCTAGACCCTAACATTTCATATTTGGGGACTTTCATATTATTTCTGCAAATCTTAAAATCGGTTTGCCAGAGGACTTCTGAACTCCTAGTCACTAAAGTTTTACAATTATCACAATCTGGTATTGGGCAGACAGCGCTGCGTAGCTGCTAATTCAGCATTTCTAATGTACTGGGCTACAGCACTAGGCTGGAATCTAATCTCGGATATAGACCTAAATGTTTTTCAGTGAAATTTGCCCCGCTTGTTTTGTTTTTTTAAAGTAAGTTTTAAGAACAAAGCATTAACCAAAACCACAAGAATATTACGTTAAAAGATTTCATTATTTGGACACCATACGGGGCCTGGGAACTACAGTAGGTCTATGAAGCCACACACAGGAGTCTGTAAAAGCTCCTAGAGTTCAGTAGCTGTTCAGATGGCGTGTAAACACAACACTACAGACACTCTTACAGTTTAATTTCTTATTTTTCATAAATAGGATCAAAGATACTGTCTGCTTTTCAGCCAGTGAGACCCGTAACTGACCACTTAGAAGCACGCTCATACCCCAGTACGCACAAGAACAAGTATTTTAACAATAGCATGAACTACGTTTTAGAGGAATCATCAAGTGACTGAAGAAGTGAAAGATAATCTTGGAGAGAGGAGACAGAACGGAAGTTGGCTGGAAACCACCGAAGTTACTAGAATGGCTATTGTGGGCAGACGGCGAGCAGATAAGTGCTATCATCTCCTTCACACTCATGACAAGGAGGTGGGAACCTCTTCATCCACATCAATAGCAGCTGCGTGACTCTGATACAAGCCTGGGTCACCATTAAAGCAAAATATTAACCTTTTTTTTTTTTTTCCAAATTGCTTCCTTTTGGATGAGTTCCATGTAACTGTCACTTGGTTTTTCATTTCATTTTCATTTTACATCTATGCATTCATCCAGCCCTTGAGGGTGAATTCTATAGAAATACAAGTCAAGAATGCCCAAAAGGGACCTCTGACCCACCCCCGTCCTCTGTGTCCCAGGAGGGGGGCTCCTAATGCCAACATCATGACATGTCTGAAAATGCTCAACACACCCAAGTTCTGCCAGACCAAGGAAAGGGCATGAACCGCGTTGCTGCTGCAGCACCTTCCTTTCCATCGGTCACCTGCAGCGTCACCAGCACGGCCTCGGGGGGGCTGGGTCTGCCCACCTCCCCAGGCAGAGGAATCCAGAATCATCAGGGGGTTACCATCCTCATTGCTAAAAGCGTTTTAACAGCAGCAAAACACAAGCAGAGAGAGAATGGCCACATCGCATTAGAGAAAGAGACACTTGGCAGGATGGAGGCCCTGTCCCACCACTGGGGATGGCACCCGCTGGGGTGACAGGCTGTGTCCCATCATTGGGGACGAACACCTGGCAGGATGGAGGCCATGTCCCACTGCTGGGAATGGCACCCAGCAGGATGGAGGTCATGTCCCACTGGTGAGGATGGGCACCTGGTGGAATGAAGGGCCGTGTCCCATCGCTGGGGACAGCACCCGCAGGATGGAGGCCTTGTCCCATCGCTGGGGATGGCACCTGGTGGGATGGAGGCCATGGCCCATCACTGGGGACAGCACCTGGTGGGACAGAGGCCACATCCCATTGCTGGGGATGGCACCCATCAGGGTGACAGGCCATGTCCCATCGCTGGGGACAGCACCCGGCGGGATGGAGGCCGTGTCCCATCGCTCAGAACGGCACCCATTGGGGTGACAGCCCGCGTCCCACCACCGGGGACCCTCCGCAATCTCTGCCCGGCGGGACGCCGGGATGGGGGTGACATCCCCCTAGGACAGATAAAGCGCAGGGCTGTCGATCTGCCCACCCAACGCGCTGCTCCGGCGCCGTTATCTCACGGTAGGAGCCCGTGTGGCCACCCGGTACGTCTCCCGGGGCTCCGTTTCGGGGCCTATTGTGCGAAAATAACCCCGTGCCTCGGTGCTTCGAGCCGCGCTCGGCCGGCGGCAGCCAAACAAGCGGCCCCGAGGCCCGGCCCGCGGCCGGACGGGCGCGGGCCGGGCCTCGGGGCCGCTTGTTTGGGTGCCGCCGGCGGCGGCGGCGGCGGCGGCGGAGGGCGGGAGCGAAGCCTCCGGTGCGCGCGTCTGGGCCAATCAGAAGGCGAGCCCGCGTGGGAAAAGCCAATGGGCGTCGCCGCCCGGGCGCACGTGACCGGCGGCGCCCCTGCCCGTCATCTGGGCCCTATATAGCGGGGCCGGGGGGGAGGCGGCCGGGGCTGCGCGGCCGGAGCGGGGGCGGAGGGGCCCGGTGAGGAACTCCGATGCCTTCCCGGGCCCGGAGGCTTAAACGTGAGCCCGGTTTGGGGTGGGGGGCAGCGGCGGGGAGTCGTTGTCCCGCCCGCACCGGCGGCAACTTTTTGGGGAGAGGGGGAAGCCAAGCGCGGAGCCCCGCCAGGTAAGGCTTTAATTGCAATTAAGCGCCGGTTGGGGTTGAAGCCGCCGGGGAGGGGAAGGTGGGAGCGGGGGGGCGGGTCTGCCCTGCGTCCCGAGGAGGGGGGGGGTGTTATTTATTTATAATTCCCCCCCAAGTCTCATTTCTGCACGTGTTCCTTTGTTCTCCCAACAGAAGCGTTGGGTTTTTTTTTTTTCTTTAAAATATATATATATATATCTGCTAATGCAACACAGCTGGAGGGAGCCGCTCCCTCCGTGGGGAGGGGGGGGCCTGAGTGTGTGTGTGTGTCAAGGCGACATTTCCCCCCCCCTCCCCTGACGAAGAAGGAGAAACTCGAGCGATTTTCCCCGGTTTTGTTTTTTTTGGGTTGTTTTTTTTTTTTTTTTTTTTTTTTGCTTCGCCCCCCCCCCCACACCCCACCCCGCGCCACGGTGCTGGAAGTTGCTCCCGGTTTTTCTGGGCTCGGTAACCAGACACGCGTTGTCGCCCGAGGGCTGGCGGGGAGGAACTGAGCCAGACGGGGACACAAAGGAGGGGGGCAGCCCCAGACAAGCCATCCTCCCCCCCCGCCCCTTCCTCCGTCTCCGCGGCAGCGGCCACCGGCACCGCCGAGCCCCGCGGGGACCGCGGGGCTCGGCGGTGCCGGTGACCGCTGCCGCGGAGGAGAGAGATACCCGGCTTTTACAGACGATATCGCGACCGGCGACAGCTTAGCGACAGTTGTCGTGGCTCAGGGGTGAAGTAGGAAGAGGCCGAAACCCCCGGGGTTTAGCTCCCAGGCGGTGGAAAACTCCCGTTTTCCACGAAATCAGCCTTATTTTCCTTAACATTAATTACCAAAAAAAAAAAAAAAATCGGTAAAATCAACCGCGGTTTGCAGTATTCCTGCTCAAACTAATTTTTTTTTTCCCTCCCCCTCATGGTAACTTGCTCTAAAAGAAATTTAATGCGTTTTTTGCTCCCCCCCCCCGCCCCAAACCATCTGCGGTTATTAAGTGCGACGCTTGCCATGGGGCTCTGTGTACAATAAAAGGCTCGGTCGACGTACACCTATAAATCTGGTATGTTCTAAGAAAATAATTTCCGTCAACTTTTCTCCGCGAAAGCGACTCGTTTCTAAAGCTGTGAAGTAGAATTCCTCAACAAGTTTAGAAAGTTAGAGAAGGGGGTGGTTTACCCTCCTCGTTGTATCCAGGAATGCCAGATAGCATATTTGTTATTATTTTTTTTAAAGTTAATAAGTACGAAAAGCCGCGAGGAGCGTTAAAAGTGCATTTTGAACTCCTGCGCTCTCCGCAGCCTCCACGCAGAGCAGAGGTTATTCACATGGCCGTTCGAGAAACTCCATTCATATATCCGACTACCTGGATTTGAATAGAAACCAGACAGCAATTCTTTGGTCCCAGCCACTATTCGCCCCGCTGGACAATAGAGATTTGTTAGCACACAGGCACAAGCCCTGGGACACAAAGCTGGAGGCAGCAGAGATGGGGGCTTCAGTGCACAGGAAATTACGGCTTTTGATGCACTGTTGGCAGGTTCTGCCGGTTCAGAAAAGCAACATGACTGTGCCATGTTTAAGAGCTCCTTACTGCCATTTTTAACCACCTAGAATGTCATAAAAGCTTTATTGTCACAGTACATAAAATCATGAAGTCCATATGGGTTACTTTTCAGCTGCGGTCGCTGCCCCGTGTCTGGAAGGTAGCAGCATGATCTGGCTGGAGATTTTTAATTTGTGGGGGGTGGGGGGGTGGAATGTAAAAGAATTTTGAGGACAGAAAACCTCAAAGTGTTTATAAAGAGTGGAGATTCATTACCAAGGCAGCTGATGTCTAGCATGAGATGTGTTGTTCTTGTAATGGACTTCATTTTAAGGGTGGCTGTGAGGGGACGAGGCTGGTGATTTCATCCTAAAAGGGTCAGTAAATTTACTCCCTGCATCTCCTGTATCAGTCGTGTAGGAGGACATTATTCGGTTGTGTCAACTTGGCAAATACCAAAATAAATAAGAAAAACAAAACCAAATGGTTCAGTGTCTGGTACCTCCTATTTCCCCTGCTTTCCCCCCCAGTCTAGAGTTAAAATGAGAACTCCTCAGAGACTGGGCTTTAATCCGCTGATTGGAGCCAATGAGCAGAAATTATCAAGATTAGAAAACCAACCGGTGGGTTTTATTAGATGCAAAGCCTGCCCCTCACTGTGCACGGCGCCGCGCCGAGGGGCGGGAGTCGGGTCAGCCTTCGCCCCAATGGCAGCAAGCTTTGGGCTGTTCCTCCTCATTTTCCATAGTTATCCATAAATCTTACCTACCCTACCAACTTAGCACCGGATAAAATACCCCGGGCTGACTGGATATTAAGAGTCTTAAAATCCACCCAGACATACGGCGTTAGAGCCGCCAGCAGTGTCTGTGTGTGCCACTGAAGTGCGGCAGGAATGGCTCCGCTCTCCTTCACCGGGGAAAAACAATGAAACTGAGAGTTGGGATGCGCTGCAGTTGTGAAATGGGTGTTTTTATGATGAACTGCAAGAGATACAAAGTATCATAAAATACAGAAAACAAAGGTTGGGCTGTTTGCTCCTGATGAGCATATTTTATGGATGTGATCCTGGTTGACCTGAGGACAAGGGGCAGGATGTTAAAGCGAGGGGAGCAGGTCCCTCTCCCAGGGCACCTGGGGGACAGGCGGGGGGTCCTACACCTCCGTGAGGTGGCCATGGACCTGCTGCCACTGCTCCTTTGAGCAACACGGGGCAAAAAAAAAAGACCGGCTGACAAAAACACCACAATGTTTGAAAAAAGTGAAATCCTCTCTAAGGTGCTGCTTGTCAGATTAACAAAACACCCGTGTATGCAAGGGGCCGGCTCATACGGTTTTCAGCTGCTGTTTCAGAACATTGGAAATACAAATGTGAATGTAAATACTTTTCACAGGAGTCAGTTTTGTCTGAGTAATTATATAATTTCCTTGAATTCTCTTCCTGATGTAGTACAATGGCCTGGGTGTATGACTTCTCAGTAAAACTTAGGTGATAAGAATCAGGCTAGATTACAATCATGCTATTTTGATTTTATTTTTTTTTTCTTGCTGGTGGTACTTAGAAGCCCACAAGGGCCTACCTAAAATAAGCCTTTGAACAAAAATATTATGGATTACTTTTAATAAAGGTTAAGGATATAGGTGGTTCTACCTGGAAAGCACTTCTAGATTAAATACCATGGTATTCTTAAAATAGAGCAACCCTTTTTGTTACCTCTAGGACTGCTAATACTTGGTATGGGTCTGGAGGCTGACTTTAAAACCTACCCCTTGAAAGTGCTGTCTGAAAAAAAAAAATATGCTGGAAGGTTAAATTCTGCCCTTGCAATTGCATCTTAGAGTTTGAATACCTGTTAAGCATATCACTTTGAATGGAAAACAGACCATTGGGGTTGGCAAAAAGAGCTTCTGCCTAATCAAAATAGCCATAAAAGGAATGTCTGGGCATAACCCACCCCCATAAACATCTGCACACTCAGCTCGGACATGGGAATAATCCCATCCTGCACATAAGAAAAGGATGTTGATGGCTGTTCTCATGTGTTTTTTTTTTTTTTAAACTGCACATAGAAATAACAGATAATTCAAAAGTCAGTTTTCCCAACTACAGTTAGAGCCACTCCAATAGAAAGTTTATAAAGACTCACAAAAAAGAAGAAACCTGTTAACCACTAACAGACTTGGAAGTTGCAGCTGATTGAAAAGACCGGAGCATATATAATGTGACTAAACATTAATGTATAGTATTGCATTACAGGGTTAGTTGCCAATAAAAATGCATCAGGTATGCTGAAATCTAGCAATACACTTGGCAATTTAACAAAAAATGTGGAATCCTAAGAATTTCATTTTATCTCAATAATAGCCAGCAGATGCTGTAATCATTTCAAAACCACAGTATTGATTAGTATCACTCAAACGTTAAGAACTCAAAAGACAACAATTGGGTATTTTTATGTTAAGGATAAAATAAAAGCATGGGGTTTTTTCATAAGAAGCGACGCTGCCATGCAGACTGATGACATCACCTTTTTAGATAGACTTCAGTCATTCTTGCTTCCCCTGCTCTGCCTGAAACTAGAGTGAGCCGTCGGCAGCTGTCCTGAGCCATAATGCAGGGAAACAAACACAGCCACTGTGAATGACCGTTGCATAAAACTGCAAATTTTGAGTGCACTGAAGTGCTGCATCTCAATACCAAAACCCTTCTGCATTAACGTTTCATTGTGCCACCTAAACAGGCGCGTGTGAATAAATATTGCAGTAAGCTTGAGACCAGGAATTCTGCTGGGTGGCAGCTCACTGTCCATCCTAACCATCTCCCAGTCCTGCACACCATGGTTTTGCGACACCGCATTGCTCAGACCTGTGGTTAACCCGTGTCCGACGCAGAAAGGCCAGACTGTCTGAGAGGAGATGCCAAGATGTGATTAAGAGCAGGAGAAGGCTCGGGGCGGGTGCGCTGAGGTGGATGGGCACAGAGCGGCATGCGGTGACTGACACGTGTCCCCACAGGATGCTGCCACCACCTCCTTCGCAGCACAACCCACCACTGCGTGCAGTGCACCACAGATGATGTCTCCGTGCTCTGGTGGTGGCTCTGGCGCTGGGCATGGGCAGCCTCAGCAGGGACACAGTCATTCCTTGCCATGGGCACTGAGCTGGCGAGGGCCAGCAAACCATAGGGTATCAATCCCAAACATTCCTGGGATGCATTTACCGAGTCTTAATTTGGTAACCTCAATCAGTTTATGGTTTTCTTGAAAAGTATCTGTCATATGAGCATTCAAGGCTTTACCACTTAGTTTCTTTGGGGTTTACTAGCAGCCCATATGTTTATCTCAGCAGTAAAGCAGACATCCACCTTTTCTCACGTGTAGACAGTCCATAGTGCCTTCTGTAAATAACCCTACGTTTCAAGGCGGATGCCATGAACAAAAAGGATCAGTCTGCTTTATAAACTGCAGCGGTCAGGGTTTAGCCATACATACTGTAATTTCCAGTCTCCCGTATTATATTTACATTTAGAGCTGTGCCCTGGAGAG
Organism: Chroicocephalus ridibundus; assembly: GCF_963924245.1. Classification (NCBI taxonomy): domain Eukaryota; kingdom Metazoa; phylum Chordata; class Aves; order Charadriiformes; family Laridae; genus Chroicocephalus; species Chroicocephalus ridibundus. The sequence continues at coordinate 8,249,726 of NC_086298.1, read as the reverse complement.
TCAGCACTTCCCATTTACATAATTATAGCGCCCTAAATCTGTGTGCCACCAGGGCTTGTGCTTCCAGCGAACTGGCTAGTCCAAGGGAAGGAGGGGACTCGCATCCAGCCAGGGAACACCGTACCTTCGTCAGAGAGGCTGGGGGAGCCGACAGGGCAGCTGCAGTACAAAATACAGTTATTCCAGGGACACGAAAACTCTCCTCTGGTGCTGGATATTATGAATGGCTATTGGTATTCAGATTTATTTCTTTAGGTGGAGTCTCAAATCAGATTTTTAAGGCAATCAGCACATTTGCAGACAAGGTTCACATGACAAATATGGACTCTAGTTACAAAACAGAACGCATTCAAGTTTGCCATATATTTTTTTCTGCTAAAGATTTAAATATCATGTGGCTTTAGCTTTCTTTCTGTTCACTGAATATCAAGGTCAATTAGGAATGATGTCTGGCTAGTACTCTCAGAGCAGATTAGACAGTTGCATCAAAAACTAGGACCATGTATAGGTCATCTGTTACTGTGACCTAGATTTCTGAGAATCTGTTCAATTTGTTTTATTGAAAATGTGGTACTGTCTCAGTTCTGTTTCTCATAGTAAACCTCTCTATAATAGCAGAAAATAGCTTTGTTAGATACTTACAGACACTGCTTACTACTTCTGCTAAGACACAAAGAAAATCAAATCCATGCAGCAGACCTGTTCCTGTCATCCATTTAATTTTAAAATAACTTAAGGTTCTGAAAGGCTTATGCCTTATAATCTAAAGCATTTGGTCCACATGCCAAATACTAAACAATCTGAAATACATAATAGCTTAGCTTCAGCTTTGTTTGCCCTATTTAATTCATTTTTTCGTGCAGAAACCGGTGGATAGATGCAATATTTCTGCAGCCTGCTTTGGAGATGAAGAACATACCGAAATATTTGAGTAGAGCGAGGCTATCTCGTGTGCATGGTGTGAGAGCTTTGGGGTGCCCTCGGAGGAGAGCTGCTTTGGAGTGCTCAGCCTGAGAGCAGAACCAGCCCTTCCTCCTCAGCCCTGGTGTTTACTTCTTGACTATAAAGGTTCTGCTAGCCGAATTCTGACACTAGTGCAGCGTATCCACCTTTGCTTTCTGGGTTGTCCTTCTGAAACCACATAAAAGCAGGTTTCCACTTGGAACATTTTATGACAAATTTCCTCGCCTCTCAGAGCTTTTAATTGTTCTGGTTAGAAAGCAATTACTGAAACACGGATCACGCAAACACACCAGTTTGTTGCTGTAAGTCTTTGGGAGAGGGAAGGAGAGAAAGTGTATCTTAAAATATTAGAAAATATTTTCTAATGAGTTTGGTGTAAAAGGAAAACTATAAAAACAGCTAAGCGGCTGCAGATTCTGCAATTCAAAGAACAGTACACCAGCCAAATTTTAGAATCATCATCATCATCAGTGTCTGTGGCGTATCGTGCTGAGAGCTGTGGTACAAAACACATCTAGCGCAGTTGTGCTCTCATCACGCCGCAGGAGAAAAGGTAGGTAAGGCCATCAAACAGCGATAGAAATGGGCACAAAAAGAAGGTGCCAGTAGATTGAGATTCGCAGATTAAAATCTCCAGTACGTTACTCCCTCATAAACTGTACTTAGTAAATCTGTTCCAATTTTTTCAAAATTCTAAAGCCAGTTCTACCAAGTCATCTGAATTTTATCCTACTTTCATATTCAAACTTTTATGTGCATCTCTCAGCACACTGGGACCAATTTATTTTATAGGCAAGATAAAAACCCAGCAATATTTGGGTGACGTTATCCAAAGACCATTCTTCTAAATGAACACAAGTACATTTTCTCCTTCTTGTTTCACATGATGGCTGCATTTAAATAGGCTAAATGTATAATTCAGAAAAGAATGGCTGAGTCCTGCACACCTGGGGGTCATATCCACATCCATCCAATATTTAAAAGCACACAAAAGCAGAGAAATTAAATATATAAGAGAGGGGGAGGAAGTCTTTCTTCCAACAGAATATTTGCCTGGTAACCAGATATAAGAGCGCGCTTTTTTTTTCCCCCCCAATCATACTTAGTTGTCCTACAAGAGTCTTTGAAGATACCTTTATTTTAAATTTTAACACCTGAGGAAGAGTTACAGAGATGCTGAGCAGCAGCGCGAAGAAAAGTATCACAGAAACACGGCTGAGGGTCTCCAAAGTCAACGCTGTGTGTGTGCTGTGGTTTAGATCATTTGTAAACAAGGCTAAATGAATTCGGTGTGAAAACGTGAACAAACAGCAACGAAACGCAGTGGGAATTTGCCCATCGTGTGTGTTAGCCCATGCGTAGGATGTAATAATGTTTTTCCCAGACAGCCGGGAGCGTTACACATGGAGCATCCCGGTACCTGCCATAAGTAAACGCAAGTAACCAGCCCCGGGAACAGGGATGCCAGCATCTGGTAAAAGCTGAGATCGGGCTCTTTGCGTGTGTGCAGCAGCCGTTCAGGTCAGGAGGAAGCCATACCTCTCCCTGAAAGAGTAGTGCGTTTCCAGCTCAGCCAGACCTTGGCAAGTGATAAATGTCACAATGGCTGGGAGAAGGAGAACGGGGGAGATGACAGGATGGATCTTCACCTGCTCAGTACAACGTCATTGTCACGTCATTCTCTTTGCTTCAGTTACTGGGAGTAAAATCTGTATCGTACTAAGCGTATTGTGAAATGGAGTCTCGCAAGATGGCAGCATAAGATTGACCCGGAGGCGCGACGCTGACAAAACTGAACCAAAAAGTGAGATTTTAGAGGTGTCTCTTTTGAGAAGAACCCTAAATCTTGAAGTCTATCAGATGAGAACAGTTGAATTATAAAGCTGAAAAACAGAACCTAATTATCTTCAAAGGGACAGTTATCAGTGAATCAGGAGGAGACATTACGATTATGAAAAGCAAATCCTTCATTTGATCCCTCTCCATCCACACTGCTTCCCAAGCAGATAACTTAAGCTTTATCCAGCTAGAATTGCTAATATGCCAAAGTGAGCCAAATATAAAAGTTCCGATTAACTTATGAAAAAAAAATCTGTATTTTTAAATTGTTCCATATGATTGGTGTGTGCACAGGGGCACGCTGCAGCAGGTAAAGAGAGGATCATGTCGCTGGTCTGGAGCTACAGGAAGCCTCCTGTGAAATGTCCCGCTCAGGAATGGACCTTCCCTTCTGTAGCAGGGATCATGTTTGAGTACAGTCTTTAAAGATCAAGACATATAAACAAAACAAATACCTCCAATTTCTCTCCTGATTACTTTGCAAGACATTTTCCCGTGTTTGTCAACTGTACGTGCAGGTTCTGGGCATTTCTTCAGTATCTCAAATCGACAAACTAAAGTGATTCCTCATGAAACACACCTGCCAGGGCAGGCATTGCGTTCAGGATGAGCCCACGCAACGCAGGCTTTGCGCATGCACTGGCGCATCAAAAACAAAGGAGACCTCAGTTCCAAAAAACCAGGATTCTCTTTACCATTGCCATCTCCAGCTACATTATGCAATTGAGAAACAATAACATGGGAATCTGAGTTTGACTGTTGAGGCTAGCATGACAACAGAAGGCGTTTTCTGCCCTCCCTGCCCTGAAAAAGCCTGGCCAACTCCAGCTAATTCGAGTCTTAGAGCAAAAAGGCAATTCTCTGCAACAGAATAACTAATTTTTGCAAAGACGGCTGTCATACTGAGGGCTGTGCCAATAATTTCTGAAATGCTAAAAGGCAGAAAACAATCTCAGAATCATCTGTGGTTAGGATCATCTCTCTCCTTTCCGAAACCTAGGCACAGGAACTATGCCTCAATTCACAGATTAATGGGAGATCTTTTTGATCTTCGCAGAGAGAAAGAGTTGCCAGCCAAGAAGAGCAGTCAGCACAGGAGTATCTTCTGAAGAAGTACTTCTCCTGAATTCACCACCATAATGAATGTAAAGTGCCTAGGTCTAGAGCAATGCAGTATTTCAGTGATGAAGAATTATTAGCATGTTTGATAGACCAAGGGAGACAGTGTTATTTATATCTACAGAAGCTGCTTACCCAGCATTAGATGTGTCAGGGCACAGCACAACTGCAGGAATTCATCAGGAGGACACCTCCCATTCCTCTCTACCATGAGTCTAGTACAGACAGTAATGTTCACTGCAACAAATGTTACCTTAAAAGATAAGAGTTACTGAGGGGGTTTTTCCCCCAACAAGGACAGTTTCTGAAGTTACGTGCAATGAGGTGAAGATCCACTATTTAATAAGACATCCTGGGCTGAGATTATTTTTGTTCCATGTACACTGCAGGTACAAATAGCTCATAGCTGCAGCTTGCTCCAAAACTCATCCCTGCTGGGTCTACTCAGAAGAACATCCCTTACGCCACCCTCGGGGTGCTGGAAAGCTGTTCCAGTCCTGAAGAAGCTCCTTATCTCCTCCCCAGTTTGCCAGGGTGAAACTGTACTTGGTCCAGTGGAGAATATGGTGAAGAGGCAGCAGGTCTTGCAGCACACTGCGTCCCATCCCTTCACCGTACTCAAAACCAACTTTGGGGACAGGATAGGGAGCTGGAGCCTAATCCAGTCCCATCAGTCCTGCTAAGGAAGCTTCAGACCATGGCAATGTCTTCTAGCCCCAGCCGCCTTCTTGCTACAAGCAAATTTGACAAATACTTCCCTTAGCAGGTAACAGGAGACGGAGGGTTTGGTTCTGAGAGCTTTGTGTGTTTATTCCAGAAAGGTAAACCAAGTTTTGTTCAAGAAATACAACTATTTCACTATTTCAGTGGCTTGGAAAGACAGTAAAGTGCTTAAAAAATTAGAGGGCATCTGATTACTCAACCTGGGATGTCAGATTGCAAGAACATCCACACTAGCTCATTCATAAATGCCTTATTTTAAAATATTATCATGTTTGGCAAAAAGAATCAAACCCAAAATAGTTTTATTTTTCTGCTAAAATCACTTGCTGAGACTTAGTCCAATATTGTCCAAGAACAAGGAGTATATAATATAAAATAATTTGGTTTGTTGCAGAATCACCTCCCTGCGGTTCAAAAAAAGCTTTCCATTCTTCTATATGCTTGTCAAATAGAAGTTCACACATCAAGTTTCTGAAGATCAAGTCAAACCATTTTTCCCTGCTGACACCCAGCTTCAAGGTTCTGGTTTCCCCCTAAAAAACCAGACCCGTTCCCAAGGCCAAGGCGGTGTCGCTCTGCTCTGACGGGCTCATTTGTGCAGGTGAAGCTATTAACAGGCAGCCCAAAACTCCCTCACCTGCACTGGTTTACTTCAAGGAACTTTTATCTTACTGGCGACAGTCTTTCTGATTATTTCATTGTTCTCCACTCATCTTTTCAGAACTAAATGCAGATGGAACAGCCTCTGTCGCTATTCAGTATTTCATTGTTTGCACAGTAGTAAAAGTCCGATTGTGCACACACATGCAGTTAATTATCTGCCGTAGCGAGTACCGCGTCGTACAGTGCAGCCCTTTCTGTTCACACATGGTCTATATTCCTCGTTCCCAAACACGTAATTTCGCATTTGGCTGTACTGAATCGCTCATTTATGCTTGATTTATCTAGAGACCCAGATTTGTGTCACTTTTCTGTCTAAAAAACCCCAAACCTGCTAACATCTGATACTGTGTTTCTCCCAGGCCAGTAACAGCAGCGGTTTAGGACATGGCAGACAGTCACTGCGCCAAGTTCATCAAATTCCCCCTCAGAACTGCACCGAGACCTACCCGTTTGTTGTTTTTTAATCCTTTTAACATTTGCCACAGCAAATTTGTATCATACCAGTTTAAGTTGTCATACAGTATTAAGTCAAACACCTTGCAAAAGTCTAGGGTATGTTGCATCCAGAAGGAAGCTTGTCAACTCAATATGAGATCAAAATAACTTGGTAAGTCCTCGATAAATCAGTGGAAACTGGTATTAACTGCATTTCTCTAAGGTCCCAGAAGAGCTCTGCATTTATTTTCTTTAGGATCACCACCACAACACTACACTCGAAAAGGGAAAATGGACCAAATGGTAACTTGGTGCCCTGATTTCATGTAGTCCCAAGACTGGTCAAGTAGTAGCCCAAGGAGCTTTTGGACAGTTAAAAAAAAAAGTTAAAAAAAAAATCTCCAGTCCTAATTGTAGAAGACTTCTGTATCTGAAGTGTTTGGCCATGACATTGCTCACCCACATTTCAGTGAAACAACAGCAGTAACTACAAATACTGCCAGTGATTACATCCTCTCGTCTCCCCGTTGTCTCGTCAAGGTGTATTTGCATGCCTACGCTGCTGGCCATTTACATCTACGAATAAAACACATTTTTGTAGTACAATTAAAGCGTGTTACAGGACAGAGTAAACATGCTTGCACGTGGCATTTCCGTGGATGGTTGGAGGCAGGCACTGTCGCAGTCCCAGCCACCTCCCTCGGCAGAGCACAGCTGCGGCACGGGGGTGGCGGGGGAGCGTACCTGCTTCCCTCCCAGATGCAGACGTTAAATGTATTTCATGACACTTCAAGGCAGTGCCATTAGGATTCCCGCCCTGCTATAAATGAAAGCCTTATTGTGAGGAACTAATAGAACGATTGAATTGGGGTGTAAGAATTGTTCAGGCACCATAAATACACAAAAGTACCAGAAACATCCACTAAATCCTAACTAAATCCTGTCCCCATGCTTCAGACTTTCACGGTAACCTCTCTCTTTCCGGGTTTGTGTGCATATTGTGAGGAAACCATTTTCTTCATACAGAAACCCATTCTCCCCACTGTAAGTATAAGAAAGCCCCATGTGCTCTGAGTCTGCAGTATTTTCATGATAAAGTTCTACCTGAGCAATCCACCGCCTCCCTGATTCACATCATTGCACTGATAAACCGCACAGGGATTCCAATGTATAAGGCGTTCTGTGCAGGGAGCTAACGGCGCCAGGCGTTCAGAGACCCACGTCCCGTGGCTGACTGCCTTCAGCATCCAGGGAAGGTGCTGGGTCCACTTAATGCTTTTTCCACAACGGGAAATAGTAATTAAGCAATAACAACAGAGGTGGCAGCTGTCAACTGTGGGCTGGTTTCAGTGCTTCCTAAGCAAAAGAAGTCCAAGAGGAAGGTACGTGTTGAAGATTCAGTGCAGATAGTAACTTCTGGGGTGTGTTGGACCAAACTAAGCAGGCCACAAAATACAGCCTTGACAGCATCTTACCAGTTCCGCCATGCTAATGTGAAAAAATGAATAAAAGCTGCTGTACAGTAGGCTCAGGCAAGAGTCACTGAGTACAGTCTCGTCTCAGTACACTGAGTATTGTCTAACTGCCCTCTGCTCCCCAGCTCACACCGCGGCCCCTGCTTTGCTGCCCACCATCGCGGTTTCCAGTAAGCACAAAGACGCTTCAATAGGTGAGCAAAACAGGGAAGCAAATGGATGAAAAATGACATGACCTGTTTTGTGATAAGATACAGGCATCACTGGAGCAGCAATAAGAAGAGAAAGTGCTAGGACTATGTGGAAGAGAAGCCCTATCGCCGTGCTGGTAGCACTCACTGCTGCAGCTTGCAGATGGCTCTTGCTGTAACAGGATAATCCTCTCCAAGTTTCCTTACACTATATAGATATATCCATACGTATGTATGGATATACACACACACACCCAAGAGAGAGAAAGGACTTGGAGAGTGAAAAGAGAACATGGGTTTTGTACGCAGTTCCGAAGGTAAAACTTCCAACAATGGAATGGTTTTAAAGATTTCATCTTTGTCTGCCCCGAGCCTTGTACATACTGCCCAGTTACAGTTTCCAGAGAATTATTTTATCATCTTGGAATCTGTCCAAAAACCTAGCTGATGGAGAGCTTTGAACTTTGCAAGAGGGAAGGAGTGTGCAGCCAGGATATAGAAATAACATGTAGAGTTTGTTTTTAACATTCAGAAGAAATTCAAGCTCTCAAATCGTGAAACGAGAAGATGAAAGTTAGCAAGTCGAAGGTCAGCAGAGGTACAAGAGGAGGAGGAAGTAGTGGAAAAAGCCTCTCTCACAATGTACTTTAAATATAAACACACTGTTTTGGTTTGTTAAAACCAAAATTTCACGCTTGACTTGAACTTAGTTTCCTTGATTTATATTATACCTACCATGTGTAGCCACCCTTCACACTGGGACGCTCGTGAGGCTCAACACTTGAGGCTGAGCATTGCTTGTTATTAATTCAAATTTTCTTTGTTCTTTCCACCAGCTCCTACTCCAAAAAGATGGCAAGAAAAAGGTGAGACTAATTTTCAGAGAATTCTTTTGATTTTCAGTATCAGTTAATGTTTAATGATGCCATTAAAATCAGCAAGGGCAGGCTACAAACTGCATTCTGGGAGAAGTTCGTCTCTCAAACAGCTTAGTCAATATAGTAGATTGTTTCAAGTACTTTATTAGACAATACACTTACTGTTAAGTTACATGTATCAGCTCAGGATATTCAGAGAGACACTTAACGGTCCCTACGACAAGAGAAAATACTCTGAATTAAAAGCAAGTCTCCGGAATTTTAAAGTGATAGGTTATTCCCACTAACTCTGTAGGCTCCACTTCACTCACAGCAGAGTTTTCTCAGATAAAGCAGCAGATTCCATTTTTAACAAACAAGTTGGAAATAATTCCCTTCTCTCAAACCATGCAAGCCAGGTGGAAAAAGTGAAGATAATTAGGCAGATGCAATATAGAGATTTAAAGAGAATAAATCCCTTTTCCCGCTTTTCAGAGGAAAGATAATGCAATTCATTTATGCTAACCAGAACATTCTTAGGCAGACATTTACATATGTAGTTTAAAACTTGCAGTTAAACTGTTCCAATAATGTTCTAGATCATACTAAAAATGATATGAGGCTCTGAAGGGCTTCTCACGCGGTGGGTGACCCCCAGCCCTGAACGCCTGGCTGCTCCATCCCGCTCCAGGGAACAGGGATCCCACTGGAGAGCGGTCCAGCGCTGAGCCCTCTGGGAGCCCGCGGCCACAACTTGTGCGTGGGTCAGTGACACCCTTTCATGCTTCCAGCTGGCACAGGCAGCTCTGGAAGGTTTAACCCGCAAGTTTCCCGCAGCACATAGGGACACACCATCTCAGCAGCCCTGAGCATCAGACAAGCAGGGAGCAGAGGGAAGAAGCCATTGGGCGAAGCGTATGTTGTGCTGCCTGCCCTACGCGACAGGCTGGGAGCATCACCCCAACTGCAGCCAACAATGCAGTTGGGATCGAGGGACTGAAGAAGCAGCATGACCAGTCCCCATGCCACTCTCCGGCAGCTCTGCCCAGTAGGATGCTCCTACATTGAAGGGTCGCCTTAGTTGAACCGAGCAGTTGCTGAGAACCCGCCTGCTTTACAGCAGTGGCACGGAGAAAGCCTTTAGAAACCCTTGAGCAAGAAGAGAGGGGATAGGAGCTGCAGAAATACAAACAGACCTTATGTACTCCGATAAGAAGTAGATCCCCCCTGCTCCCACTTTTCGTGGTTTACAGTTACGGGTGCCCCCCGCCCCCACTTTTTTTTTTCTTTTTAAGGTGAACTTTAAAGTGAAGAAGTCTGAAACATTAACTGCACCCTTAGCGTAGCTATTCAGAATATGCACATCCACAGGAGAAAGGCTTTTTCACAACTGCAATTCAGATACATTCAAAGAGGTTTTAAGAAACACTAAGTCAACTTTGCATCCATAACTGCAGGGTTACACTTCTGCAATTCATTAGTCTTCATGGTTCCATTTCATAATTAAAATACTTGCAGTTTAAAACTTTACAATAAAGAATGTGCAGTCCTCAGCAGTGTTTCCACTGCTACTCTATGGAAAACATATGCATGGAAAATATGTACAGTGCATGTATACAGCCATCTTTGGATAGCTTCAGTGAACATTCAACGCTGTCGGTGAGTTTGAGAACTAGAAAAAACCATCGACCGTTGACTGTACCTTGAGGTTTATCACAAACCCTCTGTTAAATGGAAAGCTTGAACCTTCATAGTTTTTCACATATGGTTGCCATTAACAGGTCATGATTTACAGATTATATTAAGAGCTACAGAGGTTGAGTTTTTCCAGTTCTTCTACTTTCTCCAGAAATGAATTGGTGTATAAGAAGTGTTTGTTTTCTCTTTAAAAAAAAAAAAGAATTAAAACTTTATACCAGAGCAGAATTTCTGCAAAGCAAAGTATCTGAGAGCAATGGGAGATTTTGTACGGGCAGCACAAAAGCAGTAACGTATCCACACCACATGGGATACTTGGAAACAAATCTGAGCACGGTATATGTTCAAAATAGCAGAATACAGGCCAGATCGGGAGGGAAACCTCCTTTCCATTTGGGCTGGCAACTTGAGCTTCGCTGGAAAAAGCTCTGGAATGTCAGTTCATGTGCTCACAGGAACCTGTGCTCGATTTCAGCAGCTGCTCACCGGGAACGCTGGCCGAGGACCGGATCCCTCCCAGCACGGTCCAGCTGCTCCTGCAGCTCACGCTGTTGCTTCACAACCAGGCAAGCAAGAACGTGTCCTTCCTTTCAAAGGAAAAGAAAGCCAAAGGCAGGGGCACCTCGGTTGTACCCGTGTGGTACCTTCTGTCCCAGTGGGTGACAGGACGTGGGACTGCGCGCAGCAGGCTCTCCCAGCCCCTGCCTTCACCAGGGTGCGGGCAGGTGTGTGGCTCCCACAGGGACGGCAGAACTCGTATAAGAAGAAAAGGCTCAAAGCTCATGCCAGGGAATATTGGCTTGGGCTGCTCTTGAAGACATCTTGTGACGTGTATAATTTTACTTCTGTATACGGTCACAGATGGACAGCACTTAATAAAATAGATACCTGTCTCAGGACCAAGGGAAAGCACAGGCTCTTGAAAGTTAAGGCTGTTCCCTTCAAGTGCACTTTGCACCTTGTATCATACAACTGAGTGGCATTAAAATACCAAAACAGGCCTTTGTCAAAACACATGCCAGTAGAAGGTGGTTCAGCTGACAGCTACGTACACCATCAGAGCCTTCCTACCATAAAGAAGGTCTAAAAACCTCAAACCACGCAGAAGTTTGCGATCTGAAACAGATGCTCGAAGCGATAAACCACTTGGGAGCAGCAGTGGGTGCCTCAGAAAACATGATGGCCTTGAAGTTCTTTTGATAGCCAAGAGGTAGACTCAATGAGAGCATGATAAATGCTTTTAAGCAGGACGTCTCTCACACTGGTGGAATGCGAATACTGCTGGGATGAGGCCCAGCCCTCATTGAGCTAGAGGACAAGAATCTGTAATATAGGTGGAGTAACCAAACAAAACACCTTTACCAAAAAAGGCAATTTATATCATATTCTTAATGTAGTTTCTAAGTTGAAGAATGTTTTTCTGCTACTCTCCCTGTGAAAGTGTGCTTTGCAGAAGTCACCAAGATTTCAAGAAGCCCCAAAAGAGCTACACGTCCTGAGGTCAAGATGACTGCAGTCCTGGCTATTCCACGAGAAAGCGCAGAACGAGCAGAATGCTCCAAAGGACCAGTGCTGAACATCTTTTGCATCTAATGGCTGCAATCAACATTCATTGCTGTCGGTGGGTTTTCATTTCTATCAACTCACTGATCAATGAATGCAAACTGCGGACCAGCCAGCTCAGAGACTGCACGGACCCACCATAACCCAGCCCAGATAGCCCATTACCGCTGAACAAGAACCTTCCCGGCCTGGGAAGGGGTCACGTTTCAGAGGACAATGGATGAAAACAATAACATCTTTCCTCTAGCACTCTGCCCTCGGATTCTCAAACCCTCTGTTCCCCAGCCACCTTGTTCTCAGCACAGATACTCCTAAGGACTTTACACCATGTTGGACTCTGGGGTGTGATGTGATCCTTGGTCCCTCCTCCGCTTCTTAGGTACCTTATGGCGATCTTACTTAACCCAGGTTAAACAAGAGTTCCATCATGCTTTCAGTGCTCATAAGAGCTGCATGGGGATTTTTAGAGGGGATAAAGGAGACAGAATAGCTGAGTAACTAACCCAATTTTAATATAGGTGACAGCTTACTCTTTGTGGTTCTTTGGTAAATTTCTACTTTCACTGTCGGTAAAGCGCAAACCTACATATGAACTTCACCTGGTTACAGGAAATGAAACTTCCTCCTGCATGAGACAAGCCCTGGAACAACACCATGTCCTATAGAGTGATTGGTGAGAGATGACAAAGGACTGAAGTTGTGTGACTGGACTGACAGCGATAGGAATGGGAGGGTGCAAAGCAGAAAATTTAAGATGCTGCTGCAGAGAGCATTCCTCACTGCGGTGGTGGGCAGGGCAAGCTTCAGGTACAGGGGAAAAGATTCAGGTCAGAAAAGCTTTGTGCAGGAGGAAGTCTAGTGACAGTGGCAGAACAACCTCTTGAGCTGTCCTCCAAATATTTTTTTTTTTTTTTTAATGATTTACATGCCGTACCTGTGCCCAGGCACACCACTGTCTCTGGACAGCGGGATGCAGAGACCACAGTGCAGTGAAGGCAAGAGACCGCTGCAAGGCACCCCCTGCTCCCCAAAGGCCGTGCTGGGCGAGGAGAGGGCAGGGCAGGACCCAACGGGGAAAGGGGATGCTGTGGTGCCCAGCAGAGGTACCACATCCACTCACTGCGCAGTAAAGAGTCCAACCATCTCTCTTCCGCCTTGTTTCCTCCTCCGGTTGCTTATGGGATTATTTTCAAGCAGCCTGTTCAGACATGCTGTGCTGATACCACACCGTAAGTGTCTCCCTAAGCTCGCTGCACAGTTCAAGTCAGAACAACTTGCTAATGGCTTTAAACTCCAATTAGGTGAATATTTAAAATAAATCCCTGTTTACTTGCTCTGCTAAAAGACTTAAGCTTCTTCCATTTTATACAGAAACAGTTGCACTGAGTTCAACAACAGTGTTACAAACTAAACGGCCTGAACTCTGCAAAACTGGGGCTTTAAATCTCCCCTCTCCCCTGGTCTGAGGCCCTGGTCAGTGGCTTCACTCGCCCACAGCAGCATTTCCACGGGGACCCTTGGTAACGCTGCAGTTTAAGACAGAGAATTTACTACGGTAATAGAAGAGTGAAGAGCCTGAAAGCACGCCCACCAAATTGTTTAAACATTAGGAAAACTAGAGATGACTCATTTTTGATGCAGTTTGATATTTTGCCTTTGCAATTTGAAATTTGTCAGCACATTTGGAAAAACTCATTCAGAAATGAGCATGCACAATTTGGATTTTTTCCAGTGGCATCTTACATGACATACAAGAAAGCATTTGTGTATTATTTTAAACAGACATTTCAGCCTACTGGTTTTTCCCCCATACACCTGTATGAAAATACAAATGAAAATACAGAATACAGAAGTCCTGACAGAGAAGTTCATCTTTACTGCAAGGAAATGTGAAAATAATTCACTGCAATTGCTCCAAATAAGATATTTCGGACAAAGAGGAGAAACTCCAGTAAAGGGGCCATCCCCTTGTTTGCTAATGCACAACAAGCAGAAGGCTTAAGCAGACACGCCACTGATCTCAAATGCTCTGGATGCACAAATAAACCTAAGAATTCAGTTTTTTAATTCTGTTGTGAAAATCCTCAAGCTTTTTTCCTTTAATCACATTTGGTAATGAGACAGCAAGGGAAAAAACTTACTAGGGGAAGGCAGGTTAGCAGACATGTTCAGAATTTTTCAAAATCCATGCCTGGGAAGTTTTAGATGCTTCTGGCAGCAGCTGTTCCCTCCCTGCCAGAGATGGCCACCCCACAGAACCGCCTGCCCCGGACGGTGGCCAAACTGAGCACATCAGGATGACGCTGAGCACCGGCACGTGTTCGGTGCTGCCACTGCAGCAGTTGGGCAGCTGGGGAGGGCTGAGGGCCCCAGCAGGAATCTCCAGGGCTCGTCTGTCAGCCCCCGGCAGCTCTGGCTGGCCAGCGAGGGCTGAGCTGGCTGCAGCACGCTGAGGACACCGCTGCCCGGCTATCCCGTGGCCGTGCCACCAGCTGGGGGGACCCCGGCAGCCCACCAGCGTACCTGCACCCTGCTGCTGCGGCTCAGCCTGCCCACCAGCACCGAAGGGTTGGATCAAAAGACAGGAAGACATCAAAAGAACTCAAGGAGCTCAGTTTATTTAGTTTATCAAAAGTTTATATAAATATCTTCATAGGGAACAGAAGTTTGACAAGCATTTTTCAGTTTAGCGAAAAATAACAGACATGAAAGCTGCAGCGAGACAAATTCCGACTAGCAATAATATACAATTATTTAAAGGAAAGAGAGGGTCGTTCAGTTCACATTAGGCAGTCTTGCTTTTAGCATTTGGCAGATACATTACGATATAAGAATACCTTTTAATGCACGAGAGGCCTGAATACAGGAAGTCTGATCTATGTCGGGCTACGAACATTCAACAGAATATTAGCCAATACGTCTTCATGAACTACATGTGTATCTAAATGACAACTTAAATTATTCTACATATGCATGTGAAATTATCTGTTTCTATAAAAAAGTGATCAACTACCTGAAAACCTAGCTAGATGCCTACAAAAGCGTGCCTTATTAATCAACACACTAATAATTATGCCTGTTTGCAACTCTGAGCCTATCATACATTCATTCCACACTACTGTTCCCATAAAGAGGAACCATATTTCTCACTGTAGAGGAACAACAGTTCGGCAAAGCTTCAAAGTTCTCCAATAGCATTAAGTCCATCAGCAGGATGACACGGGTGGGAAGGACAGTGTCCTGAGTCTGGAAGGCTTTTAGCAGTTCTCAACATCTGAGTGTTATTCTTAGAATAAGCTGTCAGTTAATAGTCTGCCACATTGGAAAAATCCAGAGACTTTCCAAAGAATGACATGAAAAGTTGCTTTAAATGAGAAATTTGCACAGAGCTCATCCCTCTATTGTGAGCGCAATTGTTCTGAATTCTGCAAGTCTGTGACTTCTGCAAGCCTGACAAGGACTTGTTGCCATCTAGTGGATTATAATCGACAAAATGCATTTGGTCTTTGGACACAGCAAATACCACTAGATGGAGTATTAAGAAAGAATTCTGAATTCATATTATTTTATTTGTCCAGCAGCTCAGATTTTCAATGTCTCAAAAAGTTATAGGCCCAGAATTGCAGTGAAATTGAAGAGGATTTCACCAACTGCTTTGTTTCATAAGAAATCCCAGGCTATGGATTTCCAAGTATAATACTGATACATTTAAGGTAGATACTTTTATGTCAACCTAATTTACCAGCACCTCAGGTGTTTATGACTATAACAGACAGGCATCTACAGCTTTCACTGATATATCTCTGGTAGAAAAAGATCTTGCACAGCCTACATTCTGCTGGTGTAAATAGTGATGTACAGACCT
Source organism: Chroicocephalus ridibundus (assembly GCF_963924245.1). Classification (NCBI taxonomy): domain Eukaryota; kingdom Metazoa; phylum Chordata; class Aves; order Charadriiformes; family Laridae; genus Chroicocephalus; species Chroicocephalus ridibundus. Next base: position 8,234,335 of record NC_086298.1, on the reverse strand, counting down.
GATCTACGCTACTTTTGTGAGAAAGACCTGATCAGTTATCGTATGGGAATCCTCGCCTTCGTGAATAAGCATTAGCTCTTAAATAGCTCAAAGTCTCTACCATGAAGTATGAATTCATATCTCTGGATTATCTCAGAATGAGAAATTCCACTCAACACATGTGGCAAGAAAAGGGGTACTTACTGCCCATGGAGTTCATAGGAAGGACAGGAGAAGAGGAACTCATCTGCTCCACATCTGTAGCTAATGGGAAAGTGAAAATGAGAAAGTTGTGATGTGCATGTTACCAAGAAGTCTTTAATTTTGAAAACTTTCATTTACATTTAAATTGAATATGTGTATCTTTGATCACTTGAGGAAGCCTCTTTGAGAAGCAGTTAATTTTTAACAATGTTGTCCTTTTCTCTTTTAAGATATTTCTCTCTCATACGCGTTATCTGCAGATCTACTTTTCTGAGCAGTCATATTGGTAGTCTGTAACTTGTGATGGTTTGAGAATATCAATTCAGAACAATTTCCAGCACAAAGAAACTTTGAATATCAGCTTTAATCTGTATACAGTACCAACTTGTAAGTGGAGCATTGCTGTGGGATGAAAGGACAATCTCCCATCTGTGTTCAGTGCACCTTCAAAAGATTCCCAATAGGAAGAGACCCCCTTCCAAAGGTATGCAAAATGCTGGCATTTGATCTGAAGCAGCATTAGAAACAAGTGCCTTTAAATACATACACTCCAAAAGCTTTATTTTCTAACAGCCGAAAGAAGAAACAGAACTACCTTCCTGTGTTTTGCCAGTGAAAAACCCCAAAGTCAGAGCATGGCCTGAACCAAATGCCAGATGCCCTCTGCCTGTTGGGACAGGTCCAGCTTCCCGGGACCCAAACCAGGAAAGGCCCATCTTCCAGTAACAGGGGCAGTTTTAACCTAAGGTTAGGTAAAACAAAGTTACATTCTTTGGAGCTCAATCTCTGTCTCAGAAAGCCACAATCACTCCTAGCACATCACCACAAATGCCCAAGTCAAACAAATCAGTCTCTACCTCTGTCATTTTGATGCTAGTAGAGACCACATAATTATATGTTTTATAATTCCCTTTTAGCTTTAAGGCCCAATAAATGCATACTACAAGTTTACATTCCTAACCACAGAACACAGTCCCAGAAGCATAACTTCATCCCACAGCCGGGGTTTGCTGTCAGTCCAAATCCCGCGTTTCACATTCTTACAATTCCCGTTTATTCGGCAGCAGGCAGTTCCCTGAAGATAACTGTTTACACTGGAAAGTGCAAAGTTCTGCTCTCATTAGGCAAACCAAACAAACGTAAACATTTCAGCAGACCATTTTTATAGAATGTGAAGAGCAGACAGAGCACCGCACTTAGGTGCTGTCCTGCACCTCGCCAGCCCTTTGCTTCGCAGCCTCCGTGTTGCTGTGCAAAGTTGGCAGCTTTCATGTGCTAAACACCCATCCAGTCAAAAACAGTGACACACACCATGGCAAATTTATTCAAGAAATGCCCTGGGTTATTCCTGTCCAATCCTCCACTGAATTATCACGACGCTTCCTAGAACATCTAAACATTAATTTATAATCTCACTTGGATCTTCCTTGCAGTTCTTGCACCAATGTTCGGAAAGCTGCCTACGACTGCAGCATTTTTGACAGTCTCACTCTGCAGTACATTTTAAAGGTCTCTAGTCTGCTTATGGAAAAAAAATTGGATTTTTCATCTTCCGATTTTTCACCTTATTACTATAATCTCCCTACTGTGGGAGCTGCTAACCCTCTGAAAGAGCTAGAAGGTCAGAAACCGTGCAGATTTTTATAAGTAAAAACGATTCTTCATATGCAGTATGGCAATATCAGATACCTGGAAAGAGTTTTGTATTTTTCCCTGCTTAAAGCTAAGTATGTTTTCACATACAGCCAAAATAACCCAAAAAGTAGAGCATTAAAGTTGCTTTTATTCCTCTGAGAGTGGTAAGACTTAGCCTGTGTGTAAATCTCAGTATTGAGCACAACTCAGCTTTCAGAAAGGTTGAAGTAAGAGATTAGCAGATGGCCGTTTAAAGGTTACCTGCTGCTCTCTGGCAGAAAGAGGTCAGCTGCCTGAGAGCCACCAGATGGCCAGGGGCAGGCGAGGAGGGCCAGCAGCAGCACGTACCACTTGAGAAGCCACCGTGCCAGTAACAGTTGCTTCGGGTAGTAAGCTACACCTGCAAACATCTGGAATAGTTTATCAGGTATCATTCAAAAAGCAACCAAATAACACACATGCCTTCTGCAAAGAAATTTCTGAGTGGTAAGCGTTTAGAGAAAGCCACTGCAAATCTTTCAAGTCCCGTAATTTTAGATTGTTCACTATACTGCCATGTTAAAAGTCATGAACAGAAGTGTAACAGTATTTCCTAGCTATACTTGAAAAGGATAATTTCAGTTCACGCTTGAAAAATATATATTTTAATTACTATTTCTAATATGTTCAGCAAGGCTAACACCACGGTCACAGCTCTCCGGTTGTTCAAGTCTGAAGTTACTACAGTTGCCTCAATGTCCTGTCAAGTGCCGCTGTAAACCCAGCGACCGGCCGAGACCCGCAGCCCAGCGCAGAACTCAGCAGGGCTACAGCGTCAGAAGAGTAGGAACACCCCAACACCTCTGTTCTTGTGCTGCCGGCAGAGGAGTATTTATGACCTATTCATTGCAGAAATCATGATTTTAAAATAAAGTATATAAAAGTGCAAGTACTTATCCTACAACTTGCCTTGAATGGGTGGATTTTAAGATTTCTCTCATCCATGTAAATTAATATAAAAAAATTCAAACAGCTTTTTATGAAACAAGGCAATGCTGGTTTTGTTCTTATCCATAACCCCTCACCCTCCCCTCCAGCCCTTTGTTATCTTCATAATTATATGCAACACATTAAGCTCCTAAAAACAATTCAGCTAAGAGAGCAGAGATATGGATTAATGCCCAGCTAAGATTTTGGAAACTGGTTTGCTCTAAAAGATGAAAAGGACAAAAGTCTGCTCAGCTATGAAGAACAGCTGCTGCCAATACAACTATTTACCCTCTGACCTCTCCTCTGCCCAGAAAGTGAACAGTGCCAATTGTTTTCTTGTATTATATACTGTTTACAAGCCCTGAGTGGCATGAAAGGAATTAATAATTTAGCTCACGGAGCTGATGACCCTTATTGGGGTACCCCTGTTTGCTGAGCAGAAATCAGAGCAAAAAGCTCCCTTGAAGCCACAGGGTTTCTTTAAGAGGTTTTCACTTTACAGCCTAATTGGCCACCATAACATAAATCAATTATTTCTCCTGTTTTAAGCAACAATGCTACCTATTCTCAGCCACTCGATTCCTAACTTCCCTTGTATGAAGCCAGGCCTTGTTCTTTGACTTTTACAACTGTATAGTAAACACGATGGCAAGGACAGCTTGGAGAACTTTGCAGGACTAGGAACGTTTGGGGACACTAGCAAAAAGAGGTTATGCTATCCTGAACTTCTCTTGACCTTTGACTGCCCTTGTCCCTGTTTATGCTAATCCAAGGGGTATATGGGCTACTCCTAGAAATGAACTTAGCCTGAACCTGGGACATAGCGTTGGCCTTTGAAAGTACCGGTGCGTGAGTTTTGGTACCCCCTCCCCAAAGGTTGTCATCTTACGTACAGTAGGAGTGCAGTAGGTAAAACACGGTGCCTTGAACAAATGCGGATACTCGCATTGGAATAAGCGGAACATGGCTGAGTGAGCGAGTTGCATCTTCTCCCACTGCTTCTGACCAGCTGCCAGCCTGCTGAGGATCAATCACTCACGTGGATCCATTTGGTAAAGACACAGTGGTGCAAGCGAGGTTGCAAACAGAAGGACATTTGCATAGTAAAATCTCAGTAGGTTTGGTAACATTTTAGTAAAGACTTCCTAAAATACGAACGCTAAAAATAGGAGTTCTGACATTGAAAAAATACAGATACTGTAACATATGATTATAGGCTTCTCCCTCCAAAAGCTGAAACTGAGGCATCAGAACTTCTAGGTAGGAGGTGGCAACACCATCCCTAAGACCTTTCAGTATAATTATACTTCTATGATCATTGAATAATTCAGGTTGGGAGTCATCTCTAGAGCTCATCTAGTTGAGCCTGGCACTGGAAGCAGACCTAGTTTCGAGGCTGGATCAGCTTGGTCAGGGTCTGTTCACTCAAGCTTTGAAAGTCTCCAAGGATGGAGACTCCATGGCCGCTCTGGACCCCTGTTCCAGTGCTGCATCACTTCCACTAAGGTTTTATGCACACACACCCCCCAAATGTCCAGTAGGATTTTCCTTTGTTGCAACTCATGATCATTGTATTGGCCTTTGGCCATGCACCTTTGAAGAGCCTGGCTCCATTTTTTCCTATAGCCACATTTAAAGAAGGGGAAGCCTGTCGGTTAATCCCCACTTAGCCTCCTCTTCTCCAAGCTAAACAAATGCAGTTCCCTCAGCCAGTCCACATTTGTCATGCCTTCCACCCCCAAACCTCTAAGCAGCCCTCCAGTGGGCTCGCTTTAGTTCAGCCTGTCTTCTGCTGGGAGAGTTGCACAGAGCATTCCAGATGTGACTCTGCCGTGTCCCCAACACCCCCTCCACCTGCCGGCTGTGCACCAGCCAGCATGCCATGAGCCGTCATCACCACAAGCACACAACACTGACTCACAGTCGGGAGGTTCACCAGGACCCCAGCTCCTTTCTGCAGAGCTGCTGCCCAGCCCGTACCACTGCATGGGGTTATTACATTCTAGATGCAGGGCTTGACATTTGTCTCTGTTTAACTTTGAAGTTTCAATCAGCCCTTTCCTCCAGGTTATTGAGGTCCTTCTGAATAGCAGCTGTGCCCTCCAAAGTATCAATCTGGTGTCATCTGCAAGTCTGATGAGTGTACTGCATCCCATCATCCAGATGGTTGATGAAATTGCTAAATAGTATTGGCCCCAATATTGACTCCCAAGGACAACCTCTGAATAACTGGCCACCGGTTAGTCTTTGAACTCTTGACTGCTACCCTCTGAACCAGAAAGCATGGTTAGTTTTTCCACCCACATTTGCCTTGTAGCCCAGTTGGGCTACAAGGACGATATGGGAGACTGCATCAAAAGCCTTGCTTAAGGCTAATGACAAAATTGCTCTCTCCTTGTTCAGGGATCCAGTCACTTCATCACAGAAGGAATGAGGTTGGTCAGGCAGAATCTCCCCTTGGTAAACCCATGGTGAATGTTCCCAGTCACTTTCCTGTCCCCTTCGAGTGCCTGGAAACATCTTTCAGGAAGATTTGCTCCATGCTCCTCCCAGGGCCTGAGATGAGGCTGGCCAGCCCACAGTTCCCCAGATCGGCTCTATTCAGCAGAGCTGAGTTAAAGGTGATTCATTATCCCTTATCAGCTAAATTTTACTATCCAGAGACATTCCTCCCCTTTCCCCTACATCGGGTAGGGCTTCTTGTCTCACCTCAGTACTGAAAACACACGCTGTTTGGAAAGAGGAGTGGGAAATAAGGTCACCTCATGATAAAGATTTTGAATTGTTTTCATTAACATGGAAAACAATCACAGCTCCTGCTTACCAACATAACTGAAAGGAAACGGTCACAGCAGTTTAATGTTCCACACACTTACAGAGCTATACCTGCACTGTATTCCTCAATAAACACTATACAGACATTGTTATTTCAAATGCCTGTTTACATTCCAGTAAAATTCTGTTGGCATGGTATCTGATTTATTGATGCCATCAAAAGTCATAGGATTCCTGAAATGCCTCCTGAGACAGAAAAATCGAAGTAGAAAGGAGATGTGTGTTGCTGTGGTATCAGCTTTACCACATATGTTATGGACTAGATTTTTCAGAAGCCCTGGAAATCCTGGGTTTTCTGAAAAAGAGCGCAGGATGGTGCAGACGAAGTGCCCTGAGCCACCACATGGGAAGAGCAAGGTTCGTTAGGGCGGCTCGCAGCCAACTGCGGCAGCCAACTCATTCCTCCAAAGGGGAGTCATAGAAATTTTGCATCTCATTTTAGACTTTTAGGCTACAGAAAGTGAAAACTCCATACATAGGCAAGAAGCAAAGCTTTTTAGAAAAAACAATTATGCTGAAGAAAGCCTCCAGGCATGTCCTAAACAGAAAGTGATATTCAGTCACTTCGCACAAGCCATGAGAAGAGCTCCATGAAGCGCGCTGAGTATTCATTCAACGGGGACTGAAACTACAATAATCGAGCCTAAAAACATGCCTTACCAAAACATCTAGTTTCTTTGCCTGTGAATTGAGATAGGTATTAATCGTTCGCCACAGATCAATACTGAAATGTTTTACAGTCCTTGGGTGACATTCCCTTTCACTTTCAAAGCCTTTCATTCATACTCAAAATTACATGTTCTGAAACTAAACAATTCCCGAGAAGCTGGGCTTTTAAGCACAAGGCAGCTCCTTGGTACAGCAGTGCGCGTTCACATTCAATTATCACAGGCAAATGAGGATTTCAGAAGAAGTATTTCCCTTATTCACAAGGCTCATCTGTTTTTAGAAGGCACTCTGTCCTGACTTGAGGACAAAAAAGCCTACAAAATGAAGTCATAAGCAATAATAAAAATTATATTCAGTTGAAATTCTGTTTTTAATTTGAATTCATAGCTTCAGTTTGCAGTTTCTTTATATTGGGTATATCTTCTCTTTAGGAATCTCTTACTACCCAAGATATTCTCTCTGCAGCTGTAACTCAACAGTGTAATTGCTCTCCATCTTTTTGATAAAGCTGAAGAAGCCAAGACTATCAGGCTGCCTCCATCTTTTGGGCCAATTCCCAATATTTTAAGAGATCAGCATCAGGATTTTATGCAGCAGGACAATATCAGCGTTCCAATGCAGCACTGTCAGTACTAGATAGGCAATAAACATAAAAGACCTACTTTCAATTTCCAAAGGACTATGTTAGTGCTTTTTGCTACTGCCTTTGGCAGCTGGCACTTACTCAAATACCTCTGTCTGCTCCACAGCCAGCACTTCCCAGCACACAACACCCTATTCCACACACGCGCTGGCTTTGTCCCTAGACAGGCAATTTTGCATCATCTGTGCCCAGAGTACGTTTTGGTGGTATAGACTATTGCCTGCCCGGCAGCCCAGACTACTCCAATTTTGAAAGATCAATTGCATAATCATTCTGTAAATCTGTGGAAATTCTTTATTTACTTTTTGATCACTGATAAAGCATTGTCCAACACAAGGCATACTGCTACAGCCAAATCCACATACCGAGTCCACTAGAATGATGTATTTCAAAAATCAGAATTAACTGGTATTATACAAGAGTAGAGATGCCACTGGTATTTTTTAAGAGTTGACATCAACCCAGATTAACACTCATCTATTGATAAATAATAGCACATTATAACATCCAGAATATGCCAGAAATCATGTTGCAAATTAGCCAGTGTTCCCAGAGGTGAGTGGTTCCAGATGCCAGCCAGTGCATCAGGCTAGAAACACTACTGTCAACGGACCTTTTTGTCACAAAGCAGGTAACATGCCCTTTTAATTCAACAGCTAGTGCATGAACGGCACTGACAAACTGGGATCCTGGAGAAGCACAGATATATACTGAGTCTGAAAACAGCTTCTTTCCCTAACCTCAAGGTTAATGAATTTAACAGCATTTATCTTCAAATTTTAATTAGTGGAGATAATATTACAGCTTCTAACGCTAATGGACTTCAGCTGCACGCTGCACTAGCCTGGAAAGGAGAAGACTGACTAGTACTTACTAGTGGATGCATCATGCTCTGTGGGAGGATCTCGACACAATCCTAAAATGTGAAAAATAGGTGTAAGCGCTACACATTGAAACAAGTTTCCTCATTGTTACCACACATACACAGAATGACTGAATCATCCAAATCAACCGCTAATGTATATTCAACATTGAACAGCATTATAGGGAAAAAGCTTTACGCCTGCCTAGGTGCAGTCCATTCCTATAACGCTCAACAAAGAGATGAGACGGTTGGGTTGCAGAAAGTATGCTCACTATCATATAAAAGCTACTCTTGGCATTCCGTATTTAATGCTACAAGTCTTATGTCTCAGCACATGGAAGTGACAGGTTTTAGAAATATGATATATTCTGTACTGTATAAATCAATCACCAGAGCTGTAGCTCTCACTGCACATCACATGAGAGGACCAAATCAATGAATGAGCTCAACGTTTAATTTGTCAGCATGGGTATAGCTGTGGTTGTTGCTCTTTCATTTTTGCAAGGTCTTAATTTCCTACAGGCCACCTGAAAGTGTTTTGTGGCTCATGCTGCAGTAAGTGACATGTCCTTCAGGGGCAGAGGGATCATCCCGGAGCCCCCGTGCCTGTGGGATGCCCAGGGACCGGGCACTCTGCTCTGGACCAGATCTGAGACAACACCGCACACCACAGCTCACCTGAGCTCCGCACGGTGGGACCAGCGGACACCCTATGCTCGTCCTGGGAAACAGCTACAAAAATGGCTGGCACATGGCAGCTTTACAGCCACCTGGAGCAGAGCGTAGCCACAGCTTGCCATGACTGCAATGCCTGCTGTGGAATATGAGAGTTATGTCCTGTTAAAAGTGTTTTTCTTCCTGTATTGATTCAAGCAGCTCCCTCAGTGATCTACAGCCTTCCAGTCTCATTGACCACTTCCTTTCAGCCCTGCCAACACCAGGACTTGGGGTTTTGTTGGAGTGAAAAGCTCACATTAAGCATTTGGCCTCCCAGGGACAGGGATTACATACAGGCAAGAACCAAGGGAAATTTGATTCTCTCCCCACCTACCTCTCTGCCTACTGCCTACCATGTTTGCAAACCCTATTAGCTCCGGCTGTTCCCAATTCCAGAAACACTTCCCTTTCTCTTTGGGGCTTATTCCAGCCACATCTGCCTACTGCTATAATCTCATTTTGCAGGATGCCATGTCTCTTATTAGCTTTTAATTGTGGAAACACATCTAAGCATCTTAAAAGCACATCAGAAACTGTTTTGACGGCTGTAAAATACTCTTCTGAAGAGAAGCATCACTCAATATTTGGATATTTGCCTCCACTTTTACTAGGAAGTTACCTTAAATACAGGAAAAATACCCGCATTTTTAAACAAAGCTCCCATTCTCAAAGGGAAAATTGTTTGAGTGAATTTAATATACACAGTTGCTCTGAAGAACAACCTGAAGTTTTAATTCTAGTTTAATCTAACTTTATAAAAATACATGACTTCATATTTTACTGGTTTCCATAAAAAAAGCAGTGTACAATTTTGCTTTTTTTTAATTTCAGGTTTTAAGACATACGATTAGGAGTTTTATAATTCTAAAATGATTGTTACATACATTGCTAAGGGAAATCTATTTATATTCTTCCTTCTGAAGCTGAGTAATCTACTACTAGGTAAGCAAACACAAATGTTTAAAGACCAGCATTTTATAGCTTTTTTTCAAAACCAGGGTAAACATTCAGCAGTGATGATTTACCATGCAACTTTTTTATGCAGCAGCAAATACGCAGCTTAAAGGAATTAGCTCCTTGGCTCACATCTCCAGCTGCCAGTACAGCGGAAGATAATTCAGTGTATCAGTATCTCCCCATCTATACATGCACACAACTTGTTCACCATCCACTTCAGGCAAGGAAGACCTTGCTCATGAGCAGACTGCCCCTGCTGTCCCTCCCCACCAGCCTGCACTGTCCCTCCAGCCGTCCTCTGGTCCCCCCACCGCCCAGAGCCCCGTGGGGCCAGCACAGCCCCCCAACAGCGAGCCCGAGCCCACAGGGGCGCAAAGCTGGAGCGTACACACTCCATTGGTGAGCCACTTCACAACAAATCATCCCTGGAGCCAAGGAGCTGCTGCCTGTGCTCTCCGCTAAACGCCTCGATGCACTACAGCACAAAACGAGCACTACAGAAAGTCAGTATTTCAATGGGCAACAAATTAAATTACAAGGAGTCAGGCAACATTTCATTTGAGGGGCAATTCAGGCTGATGCTAGTCTTATGCGTGGGTGAGGAAAGAGATTCAGTACTTCATTGAATCTGCTGGGGATCCACGTGAGCCCTTCCAGCTACCTGACCCGTAGCACGCTCGTCTGCACGCTTCTCAGCGCAGGGACAGGGCACTTCAGCTGATTACAGCCACAACAAATATTAACATGCTTTTAAAGTTTTAGCTTAATTTTTAATCCCTGCGATAAGACCCATCAAGGGCTTGTATTCCTGCAGCTCTGCAGGTGGACGCCGTAGCATCCCTACAGCACAGCCATCCTTAGGAAGGTGTTACTCATCAATCCCCTTAGACTGCTCCCTCTCAGCAAGGCCATGGTGCCGATGGGACATGACCCATGGGTCTGTCCTTGAGGCTTCAGACCAGTCAGCCACAGCAGGACAAGACACAGGCACAGCAATTCACTGCTATACATACATCCTCAAGAATTTATAGTCATATTTTTGTTTCTTGACAGTATTCCCAGCTTTAAACAAGGAACAGAACAAGTCACTGCAGACAACTGGCACCGTTTCTGTTCAGACATCTCCACTGAATTAATAAAGAAGTATTAAAAATAAATCCATGAAACAAAGCGGCAGATAAGCGCCCAGCAGCTCTGACAGCTCCCAGCAGTGACCTGCCCCTCCTGGCCCATTCCACTCCGCTGGCGCTGGCACAGCGAGGAGGACAGAGGCTCCTGCTGCCAGGTCTGGAGGGCAGAGTCCACCACAGCCCTCATCTGCTCTGGTATCAGTTCTCTGGCACTGTCTCAGCAATACTTGACATCTTCATACTTACAAACCAGAGACTCTTGAGTTCTCACCTCCTATGTTAATTAGAAATTCATCACTCTAAACATCAGCTTGTGAACACCCTGACCTGGGCATCCCTGCTGTTCCTCCCTGCCAGGTTCCACAGATGGCTGGGTTCTGCTTGGCCAGCGGTGTGGGGTAAGGCTTGTCATTTGAGCCCCCCACCCCAACCACAAACCCTGGCCAGGATTGAAAACATCTTACTCAACCGAAGAGAAAGTAATTCCAGTGTGATCTGATCCTTAGCAGACTGAGTAAGACGAGAACAGCTCGAGCACTGCCCGGCACTGGAGAGGGCCAAGCTGCAGAAGGCAAACCTGGGTGCACCTACAGCAGGAGCTTCCAGCACATGAGTCTGCTCCGCTCCAGGACTTCACCTAAATTTGGTTCATGCAAACCCTCCTTTTTTAAGGTATGGATACTTAAGTGGATACAAACTTCCTAGATATAGGGAAAAGGTATATACATGATGGCTTCCCCTTTAGCAGTTTATCATTTTATGACCTGCAGGGTATTATCCTCCTTGCTGACAAATAGGACAACTTTTATAAGAAAAAGTTTCAAGATTCCTAATAATCAAGGCTCTACCCAAACAGCGAGAAATAGGATGCACTGGAACAGTAACTGTTGTTCCAAAGGGGTTTTGCAGCAGACGGCTGTATGCCAGGAAAATGCACTTCACGTTTGACACAAGTCACTGAAGTCCTGACTCGTCTTTTCCACGAAGTCAGCACCGAGGCAGCCGGCCCTGCCCCAGCCCCATGGCAGTGCCTGTTGAAGGTGGCTGCCTGTGGACAAAGCCATGCAGGGGATCCCACTGGGCCATCCCCGGGCACCAGGACCCCACAGAGCCCCTGTCCCCTCCAGCCGTGCCCCAGGAGCTGCCTGGCTCTCCCAGCCAGAGGCAAAGCCCCATGATGGAGGGGGTGCAAAAAGGGATCTCAACACAGAGCCTTCTGGCCTCCCACCACGAGGGAAAACTGCCACTTTCTGAGTTTATTTGTAAAGGAGTAGAGTGCTAGACTTTTTAAAGTTACAATGTTTGTTTCAAGTTTCTGTAGCTATTGAAATAGAAAAGGAGAACAGGCATAGCCCTTCAACCACACAGCCAAGTCTGTGGCAGCCCCCCAGTAACCACGCACTCAAGCGCAAGCAGCACCAGATCCACCAGTGTGGCTACCACTGGCCCTGACATGGCTGCCCAGCACAGCAGCACTGAGCCACAGCTCCTTGGGGCCATCCGCTCAATGCCGCTTACTTCCCACAAGGCACACAAGAAATGTTTTCCTGATGGAGGAATTCTAGTGATCTACTTGCCAATTATTTTTCCATAAATATTATGGCATTTCTTATGTAACAGCTATTGCAGAGGTTTCCATAGAAAGAACAAGGTTATAAACAACTCGTTCCAATTTATAGCACCTTAATAGAAAAATAAGAATTAAAATAACCCATATCCACTTGCTACAATGAAATACCCTACAGATATTGACAACTACTGTTCAGTCATTATTGGGCAACCTACGTATTTTTTTTTTTAATTAAACTAAAACATAGAAAAAAGAGGACAAGCATCCAGAGGTGCATTTCTTCCCCAATATCAGTTTGCAATAAAGGCTGTTTCAAACTTAAGTTGTTTCATGAAGAAAGTGCAAAATTTTAAACTGCTTTTAAAATTTTAAGCGTGCTGCTGTACTCGCCACCTACAGAACACGGAGGTCTGGGAACAGAAGGAAAAACCTTCACCTATCATATACAGAAAGGTAAAGAAAAAAAATCTCAATGCAAAACACAGCTCAACTTCAGCACTAGAAACAGAGTCTTTAGTTCAAGCTTAGATGGCGTATACAACATTAAACCTTTTTCTTCAGCAATTGTCTTTTACAAAAGACAAAGTCCTTTATACCAAGGGTGTAAGTTACTACTTGTGAATAAGCACAAACACAACACTTTTACTCTGTCAACATGAAGGGACATTTTTGGTAGGGCCAGCAATCCCTGTTTCCCACATTGTGTGATTGATTACGCCCTGCCCCTTAGAAGAGTTGATTGGTTTCCTGGTGCCAGGAAAATGATTGATGAATATTTCAAGGCATGGGCCTCTCTTCCTGCTGGGTGTCCTTTTCACATGTCTCCAATGGGCCTGCGGATTTTTTTCAAGACTAGGAAGTGTCATTTTTATGGATATCATCCTGTGATAGGGACAGTTCACTGAGCAGAGGCACTATGTAAATCAAAGCAAAATACTAAAGGTCAGCTCAAGTGTTAAGGTGACAGACCCATACAGCACGTATCAGGTAAGCAGGAAAATACAAGTGGGCAAGGAAAAGCTTCACCAAGCCAAAAAGCAAAGCGGGAGGCACTAACTACACCGTTAGCTCACTGCTGCAAATTGGTAGGAGCAAGCTATTACACTACCTCAACAAACGGGGGATACTCCCACAAATAAGGGATAGTCATACTCCAAGATGACTAAAGCCAAATTCTTTTAGTACCCAAAGCACTCAGTCAACAAGGGCTAAACAAAGTGACACCAGCCGCTGCTGAACTGACACACAGACCTAACTCTGGAAAAAGCCTACCTTAAATCAAGCCCTGAGCTTACGTTCCACTGCAAAATAAGCTGAGCTGTTACCCACCTTAAACCAAAGCCCCAGTAACCAAGAATGCCAAACTGCATTAGGATATTTGCAGGTAAGAACAATCACTGCTTGTGATCCACAGGAAGGGCATTTCCTTACAGCTACTGATAGAACAGGCACAGGATGCAGTCTCCTGGCAAAATCATACATAAGACATCAAAGTTACAATATACTTCAGAGTAATTTTTTTTTTTTAAGTATTGCCAAACAACATAAAAAAGCCGTTACAGCTGTGAGTGAATGAAGAGATTTTTGGAGGACAAGTTGCTGTTTGGCAGAACTTTCAGAGACCAGAAGTTCTTTTCAAGTTTTTTTTACTACAACTGCGACAGCCATCATTTAATCACTTGGCTTCAGAATCTGAGGGCTCCAAAACAACTCCTGCAGATAAACCCTGTGCTTCTCAGCAGTGCCAGAGTCAGCATCAGATATGTAGAATAAACCCTGACGTTTATAGGAGCACTGCACTGATTTACCATTTCAGAAAGAGTGTACCCGCTACCTGGCTCGTCAGCAGTACAGAGAATGCACCGCACTGACCTGAGCACAACACGCACCCTTAGAAACACATACCACCACTGCAATCCCTGCCTCCTGCTGGAATAGCTGATGGGGTTTTACATGGCAAGAGAGTTTTGAGATTCAGTCCCAAGGGCTTCACAATTCCGGATTACATTTCCATTAAAAATATTTAATGTTTCCATAAAGTTTCAGCTGAGAGGTATTTCCCGACAAGGCCATCGCAGCAGTTTCTAGTCACCCTGGCATTAATGCCTTAGGGAAATCTCTATCATTTTTTTCTGGATATATATCCACAAAGGGAAAAAGAGCTTTAAAATAATAATAATAAAAAAAAAATCAATCCTTCACACTGACCAGACATTTCTCTAAGTTTAAATTTCACCACCTATATAAGCCTATAACTGTGAAGATTGGGCAATGGAAGGTAGACACGTAACTTGTGCTCTCTGAAGGACACGGGGTCCACCCTTTGTACATGAAACCTCCTTATCGAAGGGCTGGAGTAGAATTAAGATACTCCAGACATAAACTGCTTTCAAGATAAGTTATTGGCAATCTCAAGATAAGTTATTGGCAATCATTTACCAATAAAGAACTTCACTGAAGCTAGCCTATCAGTGGTGTATTTCCTCTTTCTAACAAAATGTGTACAGAATCATTTTTATCAGCACAAAATCTGGGAGTCTTCTAATTGGGTAATTAGAACTGCAATAATTAAGACTAAAACTAAACCTGGAAGGGTCCTCTTGTCCCCCAACTTCCCTCTCAATTCAGTCTGCAAAGTGATAACCACTCCGGCTTAAAGCTAAGAAAAGGAAAGGATCAAAAGGCTAGTTTAATACAGCTGGAGGGAAAGAATGCATTTCAGCTCACCAGCAACCAGCTGATGAAACCCTGGGCCAATTCTTTATGTAAATGACTTAATTAGAATTACCAGATTACACTGCTGAAGGCCTTATTTAAATAGGCAGTTTATCAACAGGATAAACTGTGCTCTCTTTCTCAGAGAATGCTAGTGTAAATGCATTTGTTCAAAGCTACCACCCATCTAAGAGTTGAACAGTAATTTAATAAACCACTTGCACATTCCCCCCACCAAAAAAAAAAGATATCACAAATGACTTTCCAGAGACAGGGCAGAAAGATGACTATTGCTTCCCAACAATCAAGAAAGAGTCTCCTATAAGGAAAAATCCCCTCATTTTCTATAATATGTTATCTTTATACTGTTTTATAGCAAAGCAGGGAAAAAAATCCTGTTGTTTCAGTGTCACATCACACACTGCGTCTGCTGAACATACATTGCTAGTCCTGTTTTTAGTACAAAAAGGCATGCATAAACCCATTTTCCTGATTAATGATCTACAGAAGCCATCAATACCAAATTCCAACTTTACACCAAGAGGTATTTTTCCATCTTACTATCAAATCATAACAAAGGAATTAAGTTCTTCCTACATTACAAGTCTTTTATTTCCCAACATAGGCGCAAGCTCAGAACTCTATTATTTATTATTGTCTATTATTATTTACAAAAGCGAAAGCCAGCCACATTCAACAGGCCAATACTGAGTCAAAATAACACTGTTTATTCAGATGTTTGACTTTAGCAGCATTACCATTTAGCAACTCAATTTGTTTTTCTTCCTAAATCTTCAAAGAAATGCTTATAGCAAGCAAACTAAGACCTAACTATATCAATGAAATAGTCTTTGTTAAGCAAAGGTTTATCTCATCAGATGCAAAGCAATCAACCATAAAGAACCACTAAAAATGTCACTGTGTGCCAGTAAAGTTTGAGAGCGCTGTGGAAAAGGGAAGGGACACAAGCAGTGGCATTTTTCTTTGAAAACCTTACATTCTCCATGCTCTTACAACCTTCCTCTTCTCTCTGGTACGAAATTCATCCAGATTAGCGATCTGCCTATCTGAAACTCCTATAATTTTAAGGGAACACAAAACTCAAGTAGTTTCCTGATACTTAAATCTGTCTTCCAAGACCACATCCACACAAGTTCCAAAGTACCTTAATTCTAGATAACCCGCTTTACCATTTTACTTACACCATTGTAATTATTTTATGCTTTAAAAGCCATCATGTTTCATTCACAAAGGAAAAACATGCCAACTGAAGCTATAGGCAAACTGGTCTTAAATAGGACCCCATTGAAAAATAATTGCTAGTGGTGCAGGAAAAATGAATGCCCTAATTAAATGATTTTTTTTTAAATAATTCGCTTTACTCATTGCCATTGATTGGCTCAATGACAAAGTATGTTTCTTAAACGGAAGGGGAAGTACTCAAGTTGGTAAGGGAAAACCATCATCTTATATTCTAAGAATGTCAAATGTCCCCTCAAATAATGAGGCTGTAATTCACCATAACTGCTGAAATGAAATCGCATAGCTGCATTTCAAAGTTACTCTGAGGCTTCTTTCGCTGAAGACGCCAATAAACTTGTGTCAGTTTACTCAGGGTTAACACAGAAGCCACGTGCAGAGCTTAAGTTCATTAATGATTTTAACATAGCCACCAAGAATATAATCCTACTTTTATAGATGTATCTAACTATCTATAGCTATCTCCTGTGTATCTATATACATGCCGTACAATTTTAACTGTTTCCATAAAGAGAGAAGGTGCTGTACCATCAAGTGTGCTATGAATCTTCCTTAAAACCAGGAAATGTTAAGACTCTTCCTTTTTCATTACCATTTGCAGATATTTTATAAGCCAACAAAGTAAGAAGCCAATCTTTTCTGCTCCTCCCCTGGCTGTTGTAGGCTTTAGAAAGACCGAAGGTCAAGCAGTGTCTCAACACCATGCCAGTATTTCACATTTTTTAAGGCAAAGTAGTAAAAGGTTGTTACATCACCCATTCAAAAGACTAACTGCAGCCACAGGTACAATATCTACCACATGAAAGAGCTGTGCAAGACACACAAATAATTCTTAAAACTAAGATGATGAATCAAAAGAGATTCACCCCAAATGCCACATTTCTGTGGGAAAAATAGTAAATGCAGACAAAGTATTAATATTGTTGCATTATTAAGGACACCAAAGGAACAGACGCTGCCCAAACGAAGTCAGAAAGTTAAGAAATTATTAAAGATGAAAAGTATCTTTCATTCAACCGGACATCTAATTAAGAGACAATAATAAAGTGTTTCCAGCAGCCTCACAAAGGGACACAATTCGAAATTACATTTCCGGGTGATTTCAGAAATACCCATTTCTGTAACTGCCAGCACCGTGGATGTTTCGGTGGGGCTCGTACCCAGCAAGCGCCAGGGATGCTGCTGATAAGAAGCCTCTTTTGTCCGAGCCAACCCTTTGTAGAACAGGGTACCTTCAGATGGTAAAATGCAATTGTAAACCATAAAAATTGGCAGGGACATTCAAGTGCAGATGCGGAATCTGCATATGGAAGTGTAAAAGGTCCCAAATGGTGCCCATAAACCCACCGGCAGCCGCGGATCAAACCCACGCTCGGATCAAACGAGCGCCCGGTGCCGGCGGGGAGCGGGAGGGTGGCACCGGGCCGCACCGAGGGGGGAAACAGGGGGGAAGTGGGGGGGGGCTGCCCCGCAGCGGCTTCCAGAACTCAAAATACACAGGATTTAGACGGAAAAAGAGATACTTTTTTTTTTTTTTTTACGGACAGAGCAGGGAACGCCTGGATTTCGGAAGGACGCGCGTTAGGAGCGGAGAACCGCCCCCCCCGCCCTCCGCGGCGCGGCCGGTCCCGCCGGGACCCTGACAGTGCGGGGAGGGGGGGGGTACGGCTCTCCGCGGGCAGCACGCGCTGCCCGCCGCGGCCCTTTGTTGTGCCCCGCGGCCGCGGAAAGTTGCGCCCCCGCAGCCCCGCACCGGGCGGAGCGGCGGCAGAGCCGCCGGTACCGCGTTCCGGCCCGGCAAGGCCCACACCACGCAGCCCCCCCCCCCAACACACACACACACACACACCGGCCCTGAGGGGCGGCCGGGCCGACCCCCCTCCCCGCCGCGCTTTCGCTCACCGTTGCGGGGCGGTCCCTTAGAGGCGGTGCGGGTCTCCGGGAGCTCCGCGGGCGGCTCCAGCTCCATGGCGGCGCCGGGGCCGGTGAGGTCTCAAGGGCCCCGGCGGCCGCGCTGCCCCATGGCCCCTCACTGGAGCTGCTGACAGCCGGAGCCGCCGCCGCGCTCGGGCCGAGCCGAGCCGCCCTCCCGCGGGGCACGACGGGAAGCGTAGTCCTCCGGCCACGCCCACACGCCGGCCACTCCCCCTCCGGCGCGGCCACGCCCCCCCGGCCGGTGCCTGCCGGTCCCGCGGGCACCGGGACCGGTGCCCGCGGGACCGGCAGGCACCGGCCGGGGGGGCGTGGCCGCGCCCCGTTCCCCTCGGTGCACCGGAACCGGCGGGGCGCTAGGGGGCACCCTTCGCCCGAGCCCGGAGCGCTGGCACCGGTACCGGGCAGCCCCGGGGAGAGGGAAACCGGGCAGCTCCGGGAAGGGAGAGGATGGGTCCGCCCAGGGCACCGATGTCGATAGAGGAGGGGGTCGGGCACACCGGGAAAGGGGCACCGGGCAGGCCGGGAAGGGCGAAACCGGGAAGTCACAGGGTGGGAGAAACGGGGCACCGGTCTCGATAGAGCAGGGGATCGGACAGACCGGGAAAGGGGCACCGGGGAGACCGGGGAGAGAGGGGTGCAGCACCGGCACCGGGCAGCCCCGAGGAGGGGGAAACCGGGCAGCTCCGGGGAGGGTGGGCCCGCCCGGGGCACCGGTCTCGATAGAAGAGGGGGTCGGGCACACCGGGAAAGGGGCACCGGGCAGGCCAAGGAGGGAGAAACCAGGCACCGGTATCGATAGAACAGGGGATCGGGCAGACCGGGAAAGGGGGAACCAGGAATGCGGGAAAGGGGCACCGGGCAGCTCGGGGAGGGAGCGGTGCAGCCCCGGCACCGGGCAGCCCCCTCCGGGCCAAGCAGCCATCCCCGGTGCAGGGAAAGCCCGGACGGCCCCGGGGCGGGATGGCGGCGCCGATTGTGGGGCCGGTGCCGCCGGCGGGCCGGGCCGGGGCGGGGCGGGCCGGGGGGGCGGGCGGCTCCTCCCCGCCGCCGGGCCGGGCCGGGCGGAGCGGGCGCTCGGTGCGGGCGCTCGGCGCCGCTCTCGCCATGCGGGCGCTGCTGCTCCCGGCGCTGCTGCTCCCGGCGCTGGCCGCCGCGCGCGGCGCCGCCACGGTAAGCACCGGCCGCACCGGGAGTGGGATCGGGGTCGGGGGTGCGCACGGGAGCGGGCGGGGGCAGCCCCCTCGCTCCCCGCGGGGTCGGTGCCGTCGGGGCGGGCGGTGCCGGTCCGGAGGGCCCGGCGGCGGCAGCGGTGGCCGCTGTGACCGGGAGGGCTCCGGGGGGGTCCGAAGGCGGGGGCGCGGCCCGGCGGTGGCTCCCCCCCACTTCCCCCCACCGCCTCCAGCCGCACCGACCCGGGCAGCGAGGGGAGCGGGCGGGGGTGCCCGAGAACCCCGGCACCCCCGCGGGCAGAGCCCGGCCCCGGGCCGGCACCGGCACTGCCACCTGCGCCAGGGACCGAGGAGCGTGTCCCTGGGCCGGGGCTCCGGCTCCGGCGGGCGGAGGCGGTGTTTGCCTGCAGGGGCAGGTTCTGGGGCGGCGATGGCTGGGCCCCCCCGGAATCCCCCGGCTCCGGGGCGGGGGATGTTCCCCGGGAAGGGCCGGTGCGGTTTGGGGGCTGCGGGGGTTCGGCGGAGGGAATGCTCTGGGCTGCGGGCGGGCTTGGGGGATGGAAGGTGCCCAAAGCCCGGCGCTGCCCTGATGAGCTCTGCAATTAGCGCCTCCGTGCCAGAGAGAACAGCCCGGACAAGATTTCCCCCGCCGAGATGAGCAGAGCGTGGGAGCGGGACGCGACAGCGTCGGGGAACCGGGCTCGCGTTGGGCAACCGGGCTCTCACGTGGATCCAGGAGCCCTCGGTTCCTCGGCTGCCCTCCCGCGGGGGCCGTGTCCACAGCCGGGGCACCGGGAGCCAGCCCAGAGGGATGATGGTGGGAGCAGCCCCCAGGGAGGAAGGGCGCTGATGCCAGGATCACCAAAGCGTTAAAAAGCCAAGATTTTCCGAATCATTTAGTGGAACAAGATGAAAACACAGCTGTTGTTGGCTTGGGAGAGGTGTTGGGGGGAGCCCCGCGCTGGGGGTCCCAGCAGGGTTTCAGGGGTGATGGTGTCTGAAGGACCCTGGGATGCGCAGCCCACGGAGCCACGTGGGGCTGTCATCACCTCCCTCCCTCCTCGCAGGTGCTGCCCCCCGTTCTTGAAGGTATTTTCTCAGTTCTTGCCATTTGGATGAGATCCCATCAGTGGGCATTCGTGTGCCTTACAAGCATTTCGCATGGTCGTGTCCCCGTGACCGACACGGGACACCCCAGCAGTGCCAGCACCCGGGGCCTGGCTGCCATCAGCCACGGCCAGCTCTGCCAGCCCCGCTCTGCCTCGGCTCCCCGTGCTGCGGAATGTGTTCAATGCGTTGTGCCAAGCCAGGGAAGAGGAGGAAGAGGAGGGCGACATGGTTTCCCTCCTGTGACGGCGACATGCCTTCCAGCAGTGTGCGAGAGGCGTGCAGCACAGCAGCACGCTTATCAACACAGCGTGTTTTCCTCCCAGACAAGTCCTCTGGCAGCAATCAAAGGACAGCTTAAAAGCTGGCCAAGGTTCATTGTCAAAGGTCCCGTTTTCTCCAAATAATGGCACAAACTCCATGTGCACATGGACGCTCTTGCAAGAGGTCCCAGAAACCAGGCAGTGCTGGGAAAATCATCCAGCTCTTAAAACTGGGAGTGAGGAAACCCCCAGCAAAGTGCAGGGATGCTCCCGCACGCCAGCCGTGGGTGCGCAGCCCTGCTGCGCAGCTGGGACTCGGGTCCGGAGAAGGGGCAGCACCCGCCTGTCTGCATCCTGGGTTGGGGTCTGCAGCAAGCGGGGGGATTCAGGGAAAGAACCACCCGGGTACCCCGCGGGGCTGCAGCAGCCCCCATGAAGGTTTCTTAGGGAGCTGTCAGATTACCACCCTGAGCAGCCAGTGCAGTGTGCTGGCCTTCAGCAGGGGCTGCCTCGTGCCCGCAACGTCCCAACCCACCCGCAGGCTGTTGGGGAGTGGGTCCTGTGTGCCCCAGGGGGTGCAGGCTGTTCCGGTGGGGTTGGGACACAGCGGGATGATGGATGCCCGGGCGATGCACCGAGGCGGGGTGACCCTTGCGGAATGGACTGTGCGGGGGCCTTTTTTTTAAGACTTCCTTGTTTACAGCCTTTTCTGTATAAATAGAACATACGGTTCCTGTTTAAGGAAGCCGTTTAAAAGGCAGAGCGAGGTTTAATGTTACTACCCCGCGTGAAGGCAGGCGGCTGCCCCGGCTGTGTCGCAGCGAGGTGCACGCAGCGCCCAGGAAGGGGCAGTCGGTCTCCCCCAGTCCCCAGCGCCCGCTCGCACCTTGACCTGAGGTGAGCGGACTTTTCTGTTGCTGCG
Organism: Chroicocephalus ridibundus; assembly: GCF_963924245.1. Classification (NCBI taxonomy): domain Eukaryota; kingdom Metazoa; phylum Chordata; class Aves; order Charadriiformes; family Laridae; genus Chroicocephalus; species Chroicocephalus ridibundus. The sequence goes on along the minus strand of NC_086298.1, from coordinate 8,212,791 downwards.
CGGACGCGAGACAAAAGGGGCTGCTGGCCCCCGGGCCGCTGACTGCCCGTCCTGCTGGCTGCCCGCCACGCTGCAGCCTGCCCCGGCTGGGGACCAACGGCTGGGACACGAGAGAGAATGGCTTGAACCGGGAGGTCTCCGGGGAAGAGTTTGCCCCTTCGTGCTGCGGGGGAGGCTCCGTTTGCTGGGCCCCGCCGTGCGTTGCGCAGTGTAAACAGCTGCTGGTGGGGCTGCTCCGGGTGCATTCGCTGCGCACGGCTCCCGCCCGCTCGCGCTCCACCTCAGCGGGACACGCGGGGCCTCCGCGCCAGCCGTGCCTCCCGCTGCGGCGCTGCCAAGGGCGGTGGGAGGGAACGCACAGCCCGCGGCCGCCTGCTCCCACGGGAACCAGCTTCCAGCGCAGGCAGTTGCAGCCCTTCCCTGCGGAAGGTGCCGATGGCGGGCGGGATCGCGGCGTGTCCCCGTGCTTCAGGCTGTGCCGCGGTGGTGGTAGTTTCAGCGGTGGTTGGTGCTTGGGGTGTTGGTGGGAATGGGGGACCCTGGCTGGGAACTCAAGTGGGGCTCCTGTGGGACACACCAGGACCTCATGCAGGGCTCCTACAAGGATGCGTGTCCACTCTGGGACCCCATTCAGTGCCGTGCACACGGAGGGACAGAGCTGGTGGCAGGGACAGCAGCCCAAGTCTGGGGTCCAGGAGCAACCCGGGTGCATGCGGAGGGGCCGGCAGCTCGCCGCCAGGCTGTGAATTGTCCTGCCTGTTTGCACAAGCGCCGGCATTGCCGTGGGGAGGTCAGGGGGGCCAGGGAGGTGCGAGAGCCTGGAGAGGTGGTGTTTGGGGAAAGGGTCCCGCTCCCTGCTCTGCTGCTCCCTGCCGAGAGCCTGATGAGATGCTGTTGGATTTACAGCCCTCTGGGCTGCCTGGCGTTTTCCTGCCAGCCAGCGGGACCTTCGTTTCCCTTTGAAAGAGAAGGCTTTTTTGAAATGCAAAATGCAGGAGGTTTTGCTGCATCTTTAGGAAGGGAAGCCCCTGGCCCGGGCTGTGGGGAGCTGGGGGTCCCTGCATGGAAAGCCACTTCCCCAGGTGCCGCTAGCACATTGGCTCGGCTGGGCACGGGCAGAATGGCGTCGGCATGGCCATGGGTGCTCCCTGCAGGCACGACATCAGCCCTGTGTGCCTCTGCCCTTTCCCACGCCGCGCTGTGCTCCAGGGAGGGTGGGAGAGCCGGAGCTACACTCATTTCCCAGCTCTGCCACCGTTCTGTTTCCCAGAGTGAGTCAGAGTCCCTATGGGCAGAGCCCTCTCCCTCCGGGGTCACTGCGCTGCCTCTCCCCTTTCTCCCACCCTCCCGCGTGCTCAGAGCAGACGCGTCCCTGCGCACAGGCAGCCAGCGCAGCCTGGCCGTGCTCCCCGCCAGCCCAGATGTCCCCCAGAGATGCACAGCCGGTGGCAAGGGTGAGAGGGACACGGCTCCCCATCCCGCCGGGCTGCCTGAGCTGCAGCCTTGTTCCCGAGCACAGCGGGGTTGGGGGGAGAACGGTTCCTTATCTGCAGAAACCAGCCGAAAAGCACCCTGGGCTCCATAGCGTGAGTCAGGGCCATGTGTGGAAACAAGGGAGTCCTTGAGTGTGTGCCTGGGGCCATTGCGGGAGTCTGGAGGGGCCGAGCTCACCCCGAGGTGGCTGCGTGTCACCATGAACAACGGACCCTGTGTGGGCTCCGAGCTGCGAGCGTGGGGGGACAGGGGCGCTTCTGGGGCTCCTCGCCACCGTCCCTGCTCACTCGGGTCTGGCTGGAGGCTGGGAAACAGCTACAGAAATGGGACCAAAGTACCTGGGGAACAAAATGCTCTGGTGGCCACGGGGGTGAGCAGCTGCCTGAGTTTCGTCACCGTCACCCAGCTGCAGAATGGTGGGACAGGGTGCTCCGGGACAGACCATGCCCCACGCTCGTCAGGGCATGGCCGGGAGCCCCAGGGGTGATGGGAGACCTCTGGGCATGCAGCAGATAGGGAGCCGACTGTGATGGCTTGCTGGGGTCGGCAGGGCCCTGTGGGACACGCGGGCAGGTCACCAGGCTCACTGGCCGCCCCACTGCTGCGTGTCCCCGCAGGCGCTGGGCGAGGCGGACCAGGTCCGGATGACCTCAGAGGGCTCCGACTGCCGCTGCAAGTGCATCCTGCGTCCGCTCAGCAAGGACGCCTGCAGCCGCGTCAGGAACGGCAGCATGCGGGTGGAGGACTTCTACACGGTGGAGACGGTGAGCTCGGGGTCTGACTGCAAGTGCTCCTGCACCGCGCCCCCCTCCTCGCTCAACCCCTGCGAGAACGAGTGGAAGATGGAGAAGCTGAAGAAGCAGGCGCCCGAGCTCTTCAAGGTATCTGCAGACGTGGTGGGACTGTGGGCTGGGGGGCCCAAGACCCCCTCCTCACATGCAGGAGCCCACGCTCCCTGGCCCTGCCCCCAGGGCAACAGAGCAGTGCGGTTCCTGCGCTCTGTCCGTGAGCGGGGATGGGGACATGTGGGGGTGTCCGCAGTGGCTGCGCAGCCCTGCCCCATGCCCTGTGCCCTGTGCCCCAGCCCCGTGCCCCAGCCCCGCTCTCCCTCTGCAGCTGCAGTCCATGGTGGACCTGCTGGAGGGAACGCTCTACAGCATGGACCTGATGAAGGTGCACTCCTACATCAGCAAGGTGGTGGCCCAGATGAACACACTGGAGGAGGTGAGTGAGCTCTGGCAGGCACTGTCCCTGCAGTGTGCCCTGTCTGGCTGCTCGGGATCGTCTGGGGATGCCGTGGGCTCCCTGAGTGGGGCTCCACACCTCTCCTCTCCTCCAGACCATCAAGACCAACCTGAGCAGGGAGAACGACTTCATGAAGGAGAGCGTCCTGCACCTCACCGACCAGATGAGACGCTACGAGAACTACTCCGACATCATGATCAGCATCAAGAAGGAGATCTCCAACCTGGGCTACCAGCTGCTGCAGAAGGACGCTGCCGCTGTCCCCGAGAGCAAGGCACAGGTACCCCCGGGGACACAGCCCCTCGCAGGCATGGCTGGTGCTGCTGGGCTTCTCCTGCCATGGGGCAGAGCCGAGCTCCCCCGGGCTTGCGGCGGGTGCTGTCAGCTCCCACGCGTGCATCGGGGTGCACCGCACCGGCAGCTGAGGGCTGGTGCCTGTGCCCGCTGTCCGTCACGGCGTCGGGAGGGGAGGAGAAGGGATCTGACCGGGCTGTGCCCCCCAGGACACGGCGGGTGGCCGAGAGAAGGAGGCGGGACGGTACCCCAGCACCCGCAAGGCACTGGGGGACAGGGCAGCCCCCCGGGCGCCCAAGGAGAAGCAGCTGAAGCTCGAGAAGCCCAAAAAGGATAACACGAAGGCCAGGGGGAGTGCGCAGCCTACACCCAAGCCCAAGCCACCGTCACACCAGCAAACCGTGGTCCGGGGCATCACTTACTACAAGGCCGGGCAGGCGGGGGCGGCGGAGGGAGCAGCCGGCAGCCGCGGTGAGTCCCCAGCACGGGGCAGGGGTGCGCGGGGCTGGGGGCACCCTCCTGCCATGGTGCTGCTCGGCAGGACGGAGGGCCAGGGGCTGCTCCCGCCAACACACCGACCCCCGTCTCGTCCCCCTGCAGAGAGCCCTGCGAGGGGGGCAGCTGCACTGGAGCGGCAGGAGGAGAGGGGCCCCCCGCCCCCCCCAGCTGAGGGTACCCCGGCCCAAGCCATCAGGCGGGCAGAGACCACTGTGCCCAGCACCACGGCTGCGCCCAGCACCGCCCTCATCCCCCGCACCACCACCCGCAGCCTCCCCCCAACTGTCCTCGGGCAGGGGGCTGACGGCACCGGGGACCCTGACACGCCAAACAGAGGTGGGTGAGCGCGGGGGCTGGGAGGGGGCACCCACCCCAGTGGTCCTGGTGCCCATGGCCAGGCTGGGCCAGCAATAGCCCTGCCATGGCAAAGGGCTTTCCGGACCCCGTGGAGGCAGGCTGCCTGGGGCAGGGGTAAGCCTTCCTCCTCCTCGGTACCCAGTGAAAGAGGTGGAGTGCGAAGGCACCATCGAGTCGGTGGAACCCCCCACGGAGCACCACAGCTACGGGCGCAACGAGGGGGCCTGGATGAAGGACCCGGCGGCCAAGGATGACCGCATCTATGTCACCAACTACTATTACGGGAACAGCCTGGTGGAGTTCAGGAGCCTCGACAACTTCAAGCAGGGTGAGGGCTGGCGGCTGAGCAGGTGCAGGGGCCCCGGCTCCTCCTGGGTGGGTGCCCAGCACCGGGCAACACCGTCTATGCTGGGTCCTGGGGTGGTGGGCAGCTGATGGGGACCTGCGCCGGGGAGCACCCATGGGACAGTGAGGGGGACACAGGTCCCCTGCCACTGCTGGCTCGCTCGGGCCATCATGCGTGGGACCCCAGTGCTGCAGGGGGTCCCAACACTTCTCCTGCCCCCTCGCAGGCCGCTGGAGCAATCTCTACAAGCTGCCCTACAACTGGATTGGCACCGGGCATGTGGTGTACAGAGGGGCCTTTTACTACAACCGTGCCTTCACCAAGAACATCATCAAGTATGACCTGAAGGAGCGGTACGTGGCGGGCTGGGCGCTGCTCCATGATGTGGTGTACGAGGACACGACGCCCTGGAAGTGGAAGGGCCACTCAGACATTGACTTTGCCGTGGACGAGAGTGGGCTCTGGGTCATCTACCCCTCCGTGGACTACGACTACTCGCAGCAGGAGGTGATCGTCCTGAGCCGCCTTGACCCCGGGGACCTCTCTGTGCGCAGGGAGACCACCTGGAAGACGGGTCTGAAGCGCAACGCCTACGGGAACTGCTTCATCATCTGCGGCATCCTCTACGCTGTGGACACCTACAGCCAGAAGGAAGGGCAGATCTCCTACGCCTTCGACACGCACACGGACACGGAGGCAGAGCTCCGGCTGCCCTTCCTCAACCAGTATGCCTTCACCACGCAGGTCGACTACAACCCCAAGGAGAAGGTGCTCTACGCCTGGGACAACGGCCATCAGATGACGTACGGGCTCCGCTTCGTGGTCTGAGCGCCTGGACGGCTCCCAGCTGCACCCCTGTGCCCACCCTCCGCCGTGCCCGGCCGGGGCTCCCCGTCGGCAGCCTGGCCCCAGCCGCCCCGCTGGGGCAGGGCTGCGGCGACCGCCCGGTTTCCACCCACAGCCCTCCCCACCCGCCGTGCCCCAGGCACCCGCACCGCGCCTGCTGCCTCGCCGGGCAGGGGTGCAGGTAAGCACAGCCCCCAGCACACACCCCCATGACAACGTGGCCTCTGGAGCTGTGGGGCTGCCCCACAGCCGGCAGCTCGGCCGGCATTGCCTTCCCGGGGACGTGGTAGAGGAGCCTGGCCCCACGCCCCTGTGGCACCAGGAGGCAGTCGGCTCTGCGCCGCCGGCAACACGGCAGCACCCGCCCCGCGCCACCGCACTGAGCACTCCCCACACTGCACCCAGCCCGAGCACCGCTCCCCACACACCCCCCATGACCACGCGTGTACTGCGACCGCCGGCTGCCAGCGGTACAAGGGCCTTGATGGCCTGTTGCCGGCTGCTGGGGGCCGTGCCCTCCCTGGGCCGGGCAGGGCCCCCTCGCTGCGGGGCAGGAGGAGCAGCTGCCGATTGCTATTTTAGGAGATGTGATTAAGATGCCTTTGCTTTTGCCGCTCATTAGCTTATTATTTAAATGCATTCACCGGAGCCGCGCAGGGTCCCCTCTCCCGGCAGCGGGTGCAGAGCAGCCTGCCCGCCGTGCCGGGGTGCCCTGCCTGCACCCTTGCCTGTGCCCAGCGCCGGGCAGGGGGAGCACGCATGGCCGGGGAGCCCACAGCCCTCCTGCTCTCCGCCTAGGGCAGGGCGAGGGGCCGGGGGCGCTTGGCTTGGTTTTGGTCATTTTAGACGTGAACAGTATTAAAAAAATAACCGATGTGAAAGCAGGCTGTGTGCGCTGTCGTTTCTCCCACAGCTGGCGGGGAAGGAACCGCCAGGCGGGTGCTCGCTGTCCCTGTCCCATGGCCAGACGTGCCCAGAGGTTCTGGCACACACGGCTGCTGCTCATGGCACATCTGACTGGCCCAGGGAGGGCACCCCACATCCCCCCGGCAGTGCCATGGCTGTGCCCGTGGGCCCTGGGCTGGGCAGCGCAGAGACAGGCGCGTCCCGAGCGCAGCCCTGGAGGAACAGACCCTGCTGGGTCCTGGGGCAAAGGGGACTTGGCGTTCCTGGGTGTGAGCCGCAGCCCCAGCAGCAGGAGCTGGGAGCTGAGCCCTGTTGCCGGGGAGAGGAGAGCAGCTGAGCGTGGGCACGGCGGGAGCAGCTGCCCTGGCTCTGCTGCAAAATTTGGCAAGCGTGGAGCTGCTGGGGGACCCCGAGGGCTGAGAGCAGCCCCTGCCGCCCAGCTCCTTCCCGCTCCTGTCCCTGTGTGCCAGGGCAGCCACCCCTCGGCACCAAGGAGCCCTGCACACCAGCCGGTGTCCTGCGACACTGCCACCAGGCAGCAGAGCCCAGTGTCCCAGGATGCCAGCATGGCCGAAATGCTTCCTACTGCAAAGACCCAAAGCTGGTGCTGGCACGGGGCAGCCTGGCACCCCCTCCCCTGGCCCCACGCTGACCCAGGCCCAGGTCCTGCTCTGGCTGACGAAGGCACCGACCATCCCTGCCCCTGCCCCTGCCTGTGCCTCGGCCCCGAAGCCCCCAGCACCGGCGTTTGGTGCATCCCTCGCCTGGCCACAAGCCCCCACCACGAGAAAGGAGCTGGCTGACTTTTCCCCGCCCTGAGCTGGGTCCCTGCCAGGCTTTTATCTAGCGATCCACATCAAATCCCTGTCCAAACAATACGGATTTCTGACATTTTTTTGCGGTAAAGTAAACTCCCAGCACATCTCTAATTCCAGGGCTTTGTTGTTCTTCGGCGGGGGCTGCCGCGGCTCTCTGCTGCCTGGCTGCGCCAGGCTGGGCTGCGGGACGCCCCTCCGCTCCCCTCAGGGGGGAAACACGGGGAAGGGAGTAATTAAACCCACGTGGCTGGAGGGCAACGTCACCTAATTGCAACCGTGGGGCCTCCTGCAATGGCACCCCTCTGAGAGCATCCCCCTCGCTGCCGCTAACACCATGATAACGAAAGGCTTTAATTATGCCCACATGACAGGCATTTCATGAAATACGTTCTCCCTCTGATGGCTGCCTGGCCTTGCCCCCAAACCCTGTGGCCGCGTGCCCCGGCTCGGCCAGGCTCTGCAGCCCTGTCCTGCTGCAGCCTGGGGGCAGCGGGGGGGTGACACGGGGCGATGCGGGGTGATACAGGGTGATAGAGGGCAATGCAAAGTGATGCAGGGTGATGCGGGGTGATGCGGGGTGATACAGGGTGATACAGGGTGACAGAGGGCAATGCAAAGTGATGCGGGTGATGCGGGGTGATACAGGGTGATAGAGGGCGATGCAGATTGATGTGAGGCGATGCGGGACAGTGACCCCGCGGCAGCCTGCAGCCTCAAGAGGGTTCTCAGCGGCACGGGGCCATGCCGTCGCAGCACAGGCTGTAAAAGCTGCAGCACTGTAAAAGCTGGGGCGCAGACACTGTGAAAGCAGCCCCCAGCTCCCTGCCGACAAAACACCAGCATCGAGCAAAAACAAAGGGGCTTTTGTTTCCCCGGGGGGGTTATTGTGCTGGGTCCTTTGGGCTTCCCGGGCCACCCACGGCTCCACGCCTTTTTCTCAATCCGAAGTCACCCTGATCCCCTTTTTCTGCCATGATACGTCAGGGAATCACACCTCAGGTCAGGTCCATGGAAGTGCCTGCTCTGACGCTCCCCGCTTGTGGCCGGACCAGCACATCCCCGTTCCAGTGCTGCTGCACCAGCAGCTGGGCTCAGCGGCTCTGGGACATGCGGAAACCTCCCTCGCTCCTGCTGCTGCCCGCAGGGACGTGGGGCAGATGGGCATGTGGTGGGGGATGCTCCAGCCCCAGCAGCCCTTCACCAGCTGGTCCTTGTCCTGGTCCTGCTCCTGGCTGTGGTCCTGGTTCCAGTCCCGGTCCCGGTCGCAGGATCTGGGCGGACATGTGGGTCAGGGCAGGATGGGCTCCCGCCGCGCCGGGCACTGTTGACTTCCAGACATTCCTCCTGTGCGTGGCCGGCACCACCTCGGCTCATAACGTGATTAAAAGATTAAAATCTCTCAGTTCAGCAGCAAGCAGCAAATGAAGCTTGAGACAGGGATGCTGAGGGGCTGCGGTGCCTGAGGCCCCCGTGACACCGACGCAGCGCCCAGGGAAGGGTGGCTGAGGCCATCCAGGCGGGTGGCTGCTGGCGCCACAGCCCCCCCTCCAAGAACACCCTCCCGTGGTCTCAGCCGGCCCCTCGGTGAAGCTGGGCAGTGAAGCCCTGATTCCCCCCTGTCCCGGCTGCTTCCTTCCCAGTCACCAGCTGGGGTTGGTTTGTTTGTGGTGGTTTTGCCTCATTCCTGGCCCCGCTGATGGGGCTGGCCCCGCTCCCCCCGCTGCTGCCATGGTGCTGGCATGGCGCAGAGCCACCTCGGGGCCGCAGGGGAGCCCCGGGGGGTGGCCAGCCTTTGGGCGAGCAGGATGCACAGCGGGTAGAGTGTGGCACAGTCCTGCTCCAGGTGACATCCCGGCTGGAGCCCGTCCCTGGCTGCAGCCTGTTGGCACCCGCTGAAGGGGATCGTCCCCTCCTTGCATGGAAAACCTGAGTCTTGTTCCACCATGGGTGCAGCCGGGTGCAGCAGTTTGCTCCCACGGGGAGGGCCCTGTGCCAACCCCCTCCCTGGGGCACGAGACACGCCATCACTCGCCCATGGCCACACAGCCCTTTCCGGGCCACAGAGAGCCGAGAGCTGCCTGCCCGGGGATGGCAGGGCCAGGACTGGCTGCGCATGGAGCATCCGCCCTGGGAATTGGGCCCTGCCCTCCATTCTTATGTCCATCCGGGGCCACTGACCCGGGGAAGGAGGCGATGTGTGTCCGGCAGCAGGTGGGGGCGACTCCTGGGGCTGTGCCCACATCGCAAACACGCTTCAAAGCCAGAGCCAGCAGCACCGAGCGTCACAGGGATCTATTTTTGTTGCCCTCCCTGACCCTTCCCTCCGTGCGGTCCCTGCTGCCGGTAGGCCCGGGTGCAGCCCTGGCAGCGCAGCAGTGCAGGGAGGGGAGGCATTTCCCGCTGTGCCTCTCCCTCCCGCTCCCCAGGGACGTGCCCTGGCTCCCCGGCACAGCGGCAGCGCAGCAGGACAGTGCTGGCACCGCTCCGACCTCATGCCCTGCCAGGGCATCCCTGCCCTCCACATCCCCGAGCCGTGGCTCGCAGGGCAGTGCCTCACCGGGACGGACACGTTCCTGCTGAGACCCACCAGCTCATTGCACCCACGGCCAGCAGGGAGCTGGGGAGGACACGGATGGCGAGGCTCCCCTGGAAAGTGCGCAGGTACCCAGCATCAAACCTGCCCAAGTGCTTCCCCTTGGCCGGGGCTGCGCCACCAGCAGGGAGCCGTTTCTCTTGTAACCGTGATGAAGCTGCGGCTGGAAGCGCGGTGGGGCTCAGGATGTGAGTGGTGACCAACCCAAACAATGTGGGTCGGGCGAGCAGCAGGCACTGCCGGCGCCACATGCACCTTCCCAGCACACCAGGGCTGTCAGAAATGGCACGGCGGGGAGACGAGGCATGAACCCATCCCTGGATCGGGGGCGCCTCTGCATCCCTGCATGTCCCCCGTCTCTGGGCTGGGGCAGGCAGAGAGGGCACAGCCCAGCACAGACCCACTGCTCCCAGCAGGGACCTGCTGCAGCAGAGGAGGAAGGTGGAAGGGGCAGAGCACCGGGCACAGAGGCAGCACCCACCTGCCCCCACCACCTCCCTTCTCTGGACCATGTAGGGCACCATCCTGCTCTGCACCAAAAATAGAGCTGATCGTCCACAGGGACAGTGAAAGATTTACAGGGGGTTGCGACTGCATCATCGCCTGGGGAGGCAGCGCGGCCTGGCAGGGAGCGTGGCATCACACCCAGCGGTCCTGCCTTCTCCTGGCTGCGACCAGCCTCGCAGGGCCGGGGACCACCCGGCTGCTGCTCTGCCTGGATTCCTCCCAGCACCGCCAGCCTCCAGGAGCAGGGGCTCGGCAGAGGGCTGTGCCTGCAACATGGTGCCCAGCCATGACAGCAGCCTCCGGAGCCTGGCGGTCCCCAGGACCTCCCCGGGGAGCAGGAGGCGCGGTGCCCGTGCCGCAGCCCTCGTGCAGTGCCCCCATCCCATCGGCCACCTGCGCTGGGATGTGTTTGGTGGGAGAACACGGGTGTCACTGGGGACTCTGGTTGGTCTCTGGGGAGCCGCGGGGCGATGCGGGTGCCACGGCTGCCAACCTTGAATGGCAGCGGGAAAGGGCCGGGTGACGGCAGCGGCCGGAGGGAAGGGAGGGGAGCCGTGGGCCTTGGCAGTGCCGCCGCTGACTCACTCACCAGTGGAAACAGAAATCTGTTCCCAGGCTCACCGCCGCCACCCCCAAACCCTCCCAGTCCCCCTGGCACAGCACGGCACGGCAGCCCCTTGGGGTGGTGGGATGCACCCTGCAAACACCCCTTCCCCGGCAGCACCCCACGGCACAGCACCAGGGGAAGGAGAGGGCTGCCCATGGGCTGCTCTCATGGCTGGGCTCTGCTCACCCCTACGCAGGGGTTTCTCCATCACCCCGCGGATGTGCAGCCAGGCTGGCAGGGAGCCAGGAGCCCCGGCACGCAGCGGCCCCCATCTCCCAGGAGCCCAAGGGCCACCTTTGCCCGGGATCCCCCAGGGACAGCGGGAGCAGGGCCCCGTGGGGCAGCGCCTGCATCCAGACACTGCCTGTATTCATGGGGGCGGCAGGACCCAGGCAGCGTGGGGACGAGTCTTCCCCCAGTCCCGCCAACAAAACAGGCATTCAGGGCAGGGAGCGGCGGCTGCCCCGGGCAGACCTGCGTTGCCCGCGTGGCCGGCGGGATATGGCATTTCCCTGCTGGGCCAGGCGCTCACAACGCAGGGCTTGTTGTCAGCCAGATGCCCCAGACACGCTGCTCACATGCAGCTGTGTGGGGCTGCCTCCCCCCAGGAGGTGGGGGGCAGTGGGGGGCACCTAGAGGTGCCCAGGGTGGTCACTCGCAGGCTCCCAGCCCGTCCTGCCCTGCGCAGCACCCTGCATGTCCCGCCTAGCGCACATCCTTGCAGACTCCGCTGCACGCAGAAACCAGGGTCAGCCCTCCATGTTAGTGCTCAGGAGAGCTGCTGAGGCGCTGACCCAGAGGAGGGAGGCAACAGGAGCAATGCCAGAAGCATCGGAAGAGCTGGGGTTTGCATCCATCGCAGCAAACACCCACCAAGGGAGGCGGAGCCCGTGCTCTCCCACCCAGACCCTGCACAGCTCCCATCTGCCTCTGCCCCTCTGCAGCTGCCCCCTTCCCCCAGACCTCCTGCCCCTGCCCAAGCTGCAGAATCAGGTCCAGGAGCAGGTCCTGCCAGCTCCCAGAAACACCTTCCGCACTCGGCCGGTGCCTGCTGTGCCGGGGAGTTGGGGAGAGAAACATCTGGTCCTGCTGAATGCTTTCCAGGGCGCACAGCCAGGGCTCCCTGCGCAGTGGCATCGCCCTGGGCCGTGCCCCGCAGCCAGCCGGCGGCTGTTCCCCCTTCCTCGTCCCCGCCCTGGAAATTATTTATTATTCCTGGGAAGCCTGCTCTAATGCTGAGGGACATCTTCGGTTACAAGGGAAAAATAAACAGTTTGAGCCTTGGAGGCCCTGACGCTCTGCAGACACCGGTGCTAAAGCCAGGGCCGGCATCGGCAGCTGCACGGGGTCAGCGCAGGAGAGCAGGGGGGTCCCCCAGAGAGGGGCTCCAAGCACCCCCCATCACACGCAGGCAGCACCATGCCAGGGGGCGCAGACCCCATGCTGCCCGGTCGCCCCTGGGGTGCCGTGGGGGGTTCTCCCTCCCCACCACGCTCAGGCCAGGGCCACCCCGGGGCCATGCAGATGCTCCTCCACACACCCGCAAGCACGGCCAGCACTGCTGAGCAAGCACGGCACAGCATGGGCACAGGCTACGGGCCAGCACGTTTACCTTGGTTTTCTCCTCTTAGCTGTTTTTGCCCCCTCCCCCGCCAAGAGATTTGCAGCCAGAGTTTGCAGCCAGCTGCTTTGCAGCAGCAGCTTCGCCAGGGAGCCGGGACCTCCCCACCGTCCTCTGGGGCTGGCAGGTAAAGCCGGAATGGGCACAGACCCCTGACCGCCCTGCGGAGCTGTGACACAGGCCAGGGCAGGGACCCGCTGTGCTCCCACAGTAACAACTGTTCTCCACCTGTACCCCAGAAGAAGCTCGCGCTAGAGCCCACCGCCTCACCTCTGCATCCATCCAGACAATCAGCACGTTGTTCCCGATAATTTAAAGGGCTGCTTGTCCGTGGGACGTCTTCTGTGATAGCACAGGGTAGTTCTGATGAAAGGGCTGGACTGGTTGGTTTTGCCACCCTGCTACGGGTGGCAGAGCAATTCAGCCCCAGGATTTAGTGCGGTGCCAGAAACCCATTTACCTCCTGAAATCTGTGGTGTGGACTGTGCACAAACCGGAGCTTGAGCTGTTCTCCCAGATCAGCTCCCGCTTCAGCTTCTGGGCGCAGTCCTGGCATCCCAGCGAGTGTCTGGCAGGTCACCTACTCCCCCTCCCGACAGCAGAGCGCTGCACTGGTGTCCCCTCTCCCCAGGGATTAGTTCCGCACTCTGCACAGCCACCTCCTGGGCCGGAGGCAGAGGTGGCAGCGCACTGAGCGCCCTCTCTTTTGTTCTCCATTCACAAGGATGTATAGAAAAGCTTTGAAAATACAGCAGATTGTAATCAGAACCCCCGTTAGACACTTGAGAAGTTGTACAAACTGATTTGCCTTCAAAGGTAGCCTTGCTCTGAGCAGGCAGCTCCATCTCTGGAACTGCCCCCTGTAGCACTGTAGACACACAACCACCAGCAAAACCCTCCCAGCTGGGATTTCAGGACGTTCGGAACTATCGGCTTCAAACTGCTGTCCATTTTGCTCTGCACCTCAGGCACATGATTTGTCTTCTCTGGACGCAATGCGAATTTCTCCAAACCTGCAATTTCTCCTTCGAAGTTCAGTACCTGCTAATTAGGATTTTTTATCCCCCCCCCCCCACCCCCTCCTTACTCACTAACGAACAGCACTTTAGTGACCTGTACCACAGTCGGATCTTTCAGAGAGAAGACCCTCCCTAGGCAGTGCTGCTGCTCTCCCGGCTCCGGGGGGAAGGTGACGGCCATCTGACAGCGCACTCTGATGTCAGCGGAGGCTCTGCAGTGCATCCACCTTCTTCCTATCACCCAGCTCACGCTACCCAGCAGCCTGCTCTGGAAAGCGATCAGGGCAACGTTACCTGTGTTCACTTTTCCGCATCAGGAACGCTGGTAGGAGCCATCAAGCTCCCCCAGGACACGCTGCTGGAGGAGCGTGGGGTACACCACGCCTCTCCAAAAGAGACACCCAAGCTCAGCCGGGCACGCTCTGACAACGGCAGCCTGCCCAGTTCCCAGCACAGGGCACCAGCCTCTCCCTCCCCTCTTTCAGGCACCAGGACGGAGCGTGAGGATTGGGATCCTCGCAGCGACGAGCTCCTTCTTCCGGAGGGCCGTGTGTGCTGGGTGGAAAGCGTGTGCTTCTCCAGCAGCTGACGGAGAATTGCAGGATACTCAGAAATGGTAATGCAAGCACTTTGTAACCCTCCCTGCTTTCACAGTAACACCAACGAGGGCCAAAGGGTCCAGTTCCCACAGGCAACACTCAGTCTTACAGCATGCTTCAGCAGCCCGGACCCACGCCGAGCCTGAGCCCGGAGCCGTGCCAGGCTGGGGCTCCTTCCCTGCCAAACGCGTTGTGTTCAGGTCCACGCCAAGCTCCGAACAAAGCTATCACACAGCCAGCATTAGCATCATTGGAAAGCTATTCCTCGTTATGGCTCAATATATGGGAAATTCACTTTACTACACATAATTGGACCTCTCTCTGGTTAAAACTTGTTTGAGGCTTAAAAGTCCTTCACATCTACGCTAAATTCCCCGAGCAGAATTAAGATCTTTTTCCTAAACAGAATCTGGATCCAATCTAAGGACTCCCTAACGGGTAGAGAATTTTTCACATTAGACTGCATTAGCTGCACTAACACAAACCATGACTGCTGCATCACTGATGCTCGAGCAGGACTACATAACTTCCTTACATCCGAACCAAAAAAGGCCTTTGGAATCACAACGCCATCTTTCAGTTCCAAACAGCTCCATGGGGGACAAAGTCAAACCATTTAACTAGTTCTGTGCTTCACAGGTCAAAGCGTGGAACTGTGAGACCAGGGAGTGCCTTGTAACTTTAGAGGTAAAAATCTTCTAGTTCAACCAGTTTGTCCTCAAGTCTGGTTTCCTGACTTTATTTGACCTCAGTGAGTCTTCACATGCGCACAGGAAGAGCCCTTGGTCCGAAACTATCACACCCGCTGTGTTTTCCTAACACCGAACTGGAACTGAGCTTCCTCTCTTCCCATCCCACGGCGTGCAATGCTGTGTGCTAACACCAGCCTGGCTGGACTATTTTCACCCAAAAGAAATATTGGCATTGTCCACTGGACACACATCCTCATTCCACTCCCATTTCCCAGTGCGAGCGCAGCGCCAGCCTGTGGATGCAGCGCTGCAGCCTTTGTGGGTACTGCCTGCCAGCACCCCCGCGGTCCTGCCACAGGGGCCCGTGCAACTGGGCACCGACAGACCAAACGCCCTCCGTGCGAAACGCACCTCTGCTGACAGGGGTGTTGGGTGGTGTTTTCCCTTCACCGCGAGAGCACCCTCCTACTGCCAGAATCATAGGGTTGGAAGGGACCTCTGGAGATCATCTAGTCCAACCCCCCCGCCAGAGCAGGGTCACCCAGAGCAGGCTGCACAGGAACGCATCCACCACCCCTCTGGGCAGCCTCTGCCAGGGCTCTGCCACCCTCAAAGGACAGAAGTTCCTCCTCGTGTTTAGGTGGAACTTACTATGCTCAAGTTTGTGCCCATTACCTCTTGTCCTGTCCCCGGGCACCACTGAAAGGAGCCTGGCCCCATCTTCCTGACACCCACCCTTTAAGTATTTATAAAAGTGTTGATAAGATGCCCCCTCAGTCATCTTTTTTCCAGACTGGAGACCCAAATCCCTCAGCATTTCTTCACAAGAGAGGTGTTCGAGTCCCCTCATCATCTTGGTAGCTCTCTGCTGCACCCTCTCCAGCAGCTCCCTGTCCTTCTTGAACCGGGGAGCCCAGAACTGGACACAGCACTCCAGATGCAGCCTCACCAGGGCAGAGCAGAGGGGGATGATGACCTCCCTCCACCTGCTGGCCACATTCTTCTTGATGCACACCAGGATGCCATTGGCCTTTTTGGCCACAAGGGCACATTGCTGGCTCATGGTCATCCTGTTGTCCACCAGGACTCCCAGGTCTCTTTCCACCGAGCTCCTCTCCAGCAGGTCAGCCCCAACCTGTCCTGGTGCAGGGGGTTATTCCTGCCCAGGTGCAGCACCCTACGCTTGCCCTTGTTGAATTTCATCAGGTTCCTCTCTGCCCAACTCTCCAGCCTGTCCAGGTCTCTCTGTAAGGCAGCACAGCCTTCTGTTGCGTCAGCCACCACCCCCAGCTTTGTGTCATTGGCAAACTTTGCTGAGGGTGCACTCTATCCCTTCACCCAGGTCATCGATGAATATATTGAAGAGGACTGGGCCCAGTACTGACCCCTGGGGAACACCACTCATCACTGACCTCCAACTAGACTCTGTGCCCCTAATCATGACCCTCTGAGCTCTGTCTTTCAACTAGTTATCTATCCACCTTACTGTCCATTCATCAAGCCCACTCTTCCTAAGCTTCCCTATGAGGATGCTGCGGGAGACTGTGCCGAACGCCTTGCTTAAGTCAAGGTAGACCACATCTACTGCCCTCCCCTCATCTATCCATTCAGTCATGCCATCATTGACGGCTATCAGAAGCTGTTTGACAAGATGAAATCAGCTACAAGTGGGAACAAACCTGGAAGATAACACTGGAACCCAGCTTCCCGATGGACACTGAAGTTGTTTCCAGGAAAGGAGGCTGCCGCAGCCCCCTGGCCACCCCTCATCACAGCTCCAGCCAGCGGTGGCCACTGGTGACGAGCCACCCCAGGTGCCTGCCCGAAGCGGGGCCGGACAAACCACAGCTGACGGCACCCACTCGAACCAGGGACAGACATTCTTTGGTGCTACAACTAGTTGTGCAGAGATCCAAAACAAGTGCTGATGGAATTCTTTGGTTTCAATGAAGTCCACTAACACCTCTCAGCAAATTAGTTCATCTCCATAACACTTAAACACTGGCACAACACAAAAACTTACTGAAGCGATGAACATTGACTCGCTGTTTTAAAGTGATCCGTTTTAAAACAATCTCAAGTGAAATACTTTTTACATGTTAAGCTGCACCAGCTTCACAGATCTGTACTCATCTGCCTGTTCTTCGAAGGGAAAAATGATCTTAAACTGCAAGTTACATTACTATTTTCATTAGCAATAAGAGTTCACATAAGCTTCCTGTGAATCCTCTGATTTCTTTTCACAAAACTCATTTCTTTATCCCACCACTACTAAAAAAAACCACCAGTGACAGCTTCCAAACAAAATTCTATTTAATGAGACATACTCAGCCAATATAATTAAGAACTTGCGGCACACTGCAGTTCTATGCCTTGATGGCATATTTCCGGAGAGGGTACAAACGTTCTTTTCGCTGCTGTTTTTTGGTCTTCAGATTTTCTTCATGCTTATTTAATCTGCGTCGCATGGCACGAGTCTTCTTCGGCCGCAGATCAAGAGGCTTATACTTTTTGCCCTATTTGCATAAACACACAACAAGTTGAGTTTGAGAGACTGCGAGGTAGCAATCAGGTGCCTGAACTCATCGAGAGCTGAGCTGCCTGTAAGAACAACCTCAGCAGCAGTGCTTTAAGCTTCTTTTTATTGAGACTACCATTACAATCTGAAAGTTTAAGAGCACTTCTCTCCACTGGGAAACACGAGTTGATTCCAACTTTTGTACCAGTTCTTCTAGCTTTGACTCAGTTTTAAGTAATGCTTAATCTTACAAGCCCCACTTTTCCAACACCTCTTGAAAAGTTCTTTTTGTCCTGTTCTATATAACTCAAACCCCAAGAAATAATAGTCTAAAAATTATAGCAACTTATTGAGGTAAAGTATTCCTTGGTCGCCTGCAACATTATTAAAATTTAGCAGAATATCTTCATTTCTGGAAGCTGCATCTTCTGGAAAGTCTAGTACAAACCAGAGGGGGGATGCTGCCCAGGAGACTCTCCTGGCAAAAACAGATTCATACCGAGTTTACAAAACTCAGGCGAGTATTACAATAATATTTAAAAAAGAAGTATGACTAGAGACCTTTGATACTGAACATAAATGAGCATTTTTTTTCTTGAGTGTGAAGCTTCAAAGTAACAATCTACAAAATTAGTTCCTTTCTACAAACGATGCATTTGAATATAGCAAGAAAAAAACCCCACTATGCAAGATGTTTAGACTTACCTTGTAAAACTTCCTCAAGTTCTCCTTCTGGGTCTGATTGATAACAGTTAGGACTCTGGCAATAGATTTGCGCACCACACGTCTGCAGGTGGAAAAAAAAGTCTGTCTCAGAACATACTAAAAGACAAGTACCAGAGATTTAAAGCCCAGTATACCGAAAACGTGCACATCCTACAACCAATAACATACGTTGTACCACACTGCGGCAAAACACGAACAACTTCCGGCACATCTCGGATCAACATCTCTGAGCAAAAAGACGCACAAACCAATTTTCAAGCCTACAAATATTTGTTCCTCTGTCGCGTTACCGTCTTCTCTTGTGTTACAGTACAAGGCAGCCCCACAGACTGCGAAAGCGCCCCTCACCCCACCGCAGCCCACACAGCGAGCATCCTCACGGTACGGGCTGACACCGCCGCTCCCGCACCCCTGCTAAAGGCTCGGCCAGGCTCCCCCGCAGCCTCCGCCCGAGCCAACACACCCAGCGGCCCAACGACGGGCCGGACCGAGCCCCACTTACATCTTGGAGAGCTTGGAGGCAGCCCCGCCGGTCACTTTAGCCACGCGAAGCTGCGACAGCTCCACCTTCAAATCGTCCAACTGCTTCAGCAGCTCCTCCTTCTTCTTCCCCCGCAGGTCCCGGGCCTTGATCTTGGCCTGCGGACGGCGGACAGGTCGTCAGCCCCGCTCCCTCACCCCGCCGCGCCCCGAGCCCGGCAGCGGCCTTCCCCCAGCCTCCCGCTGCCCCTCAGGCCCCACACCGCCGCCCGCCCCCATGCCCCCCCCCCCATCACGGCGGGGCCGGGCCGGCAGCGTGCGACAGCGATGCGGCGGGCTCGGTGGCGCAGCCGCCGGCTCGATGCGGGCGCGGATGGCGGCGGATTGCCGCGGGAGAGGCAGGGAGGCGCTCACCATGATGGCGGCAGCTGCGCGGCTCAGGCCGGAAAGGACGGAAGCCGCGCGGGGACAGGAGGCGGGGGGCGCTGCCGGACGGAGCCTACCAATCCGCGGCCGGGCGGGGGGAGGAGCCTACGCGCTGCGCACCCCCCGCGGGCAGCGCGGTGGTAGCGGCGGGGGGCGCTGACAGGCAGGCGGCGGGGCAGTGCCGCCGGCCCCGGGGCAGGGGGGCTGCGGCCCCGCGGGAGACGAGGGGCTGCTCCGCGCCGCTCTGCCGCGGCGGCTCGGTGCTGCTGTCGCCTGCTCTTCCCGCCGCTGGAGCCCTGTGAGAGCGGGGCTGGTGTTCTGGTGCTGGCCGAGGTGCGGCACTCTTACCCCGGCAGCGGTGGGGACGTGACGGCGGGCGGGGCGGGAGCGGCGGCGGAGCGGGGCCGGAGCAGGGCCGTGCGCGCAGGTGGCCCGGCGGGCCGGGCCGAGCTGGGTCCGGGGCGGCGGGATAGGCCGGACTTCCCCGCGCGGTGGCGCCACCACCCGCCGTATCCAGGTAGCCGCGCCGTGCCTCAGCGGCCCCGAGCGGGAGGGCCGGAGCGGGGGGGGGGTCTCCCGATTGACGGCCTGCGCCGCCAATCAGAGCGCGCCCTCGCCGTGAGCCCGGGCGCTCCTCCAATCAGAGTGGGCGGGGGCGGGGCGAAGCCGGCCCAGACTAGCGTGAGGCGGCAGCCGCACTCGGCGCAGCCGGAGCCTCGGCGGCGGCGCTGGCGGCTCTGCCTGGGAGCTGGCGGAGGCGGCGCGGATGGTGAGAGGAGCCGCCCGGCAGCGCCTGCCCCGCACCGGCCCGGCCTCCAGGTGCGGGGGGCGGAGCGGCGGCGCGGGCGGGCGCGGGGCGCGGGCGGGGCGGCGGCGCGGGCGGGCGGGAGCGGCGGCGGGCGGCTCAGGGCAGGCCCGGCGGCGGCGCGCCCCTCACCGCTGTCTCGCCCCCGCAGAGCTCCAGGCCCAGCGGAGAAGCCCTGCCGCAAGAGGAGGCCCAGGTATGGCGGGAGCGAGCAGCGCGGCAGGTGTGGGCGGGGGTG
The DNA here is from genome assembly GCF_963924245.1 of Chroicocephalus ridibundus. Lineage (NCBI taxonomy): Eukaryota > Metazoa > Chordata > Aves > Charadriiformes > Laridae > Chroicocephalus > Chroicocephalus ridibundus. Next base: position 8,193,156 of record NC_086298.1, on the reverse strand, counting down.
GCCGGGGCTGCGCCGAGCATCCCCTCCCGGTGGGCATCTCCCGGCGGCGGGGCGGGCGCCTTCGGGGCAGAGCCGCAGGTTGGCCGGGAGGTCTGTGCCCTGTGCCGGGTGGCGATGGCGGTGGAGGCTGCCGAGGCCCTCAGCCTGGGCACACGGAGCCGTGCCCACCACTGCCTTCGCCGCTAACGGAGAGGAGAAATGCGATGTGGCACGTTTTCTGCCTAGGCCTGGATTCGCGGCGTAACTGCAGTAATTATGAAAACGGCCCCCTCTTTATTAACTTCTCCATTCGATATGTTACCATCCCTCTTGCCACCCTGCCTCTCCCAGCTGGGGCGGCTGTAGGTGTTCAGCATGCCTTGGACAGGTACCTGCATTTCTGCATCAGCAAATGAATCCTTTCAGGTGAAATGTTGCTGGGTTTTACAAGAACTGTCAGTGCACGGCTTGACGTCCAAACTGCGAGTTCAACGGAATCATCATGGATTTGTTCTGATTTTAAACTTTTATCTCAGCAACTCCTCCTTTACCAAATTTTTGTTTTGTGCTGAGAAATGCTTTGGACAATAGGTGATGTGAAATGCCCTTGGGGATAGAAGCAGGATGATTGTTATGTGTTGTCATCACCCCAGATTTCTTGTCCGCTGCTGGCTATAATAATGTCAGTAACCAAAAGCTGCCCCAGATAAAACATTTAGGATCAAGACTGCAGGTTTTCAGAGTCCAGGTCTAATCCCCCACTACAGAATAGGACCTGTTTTTGTCAAAGTCTGAGTTGCACTTCTGTAATTTAATAACCAGGCACCAAGCTTGCTTGCTTAAGCTGTGTCTCGGCTAAGCAATTCTAGTCCTCCAACCTACAAAATGGATCCCTTAATATAAAAAATCACTAGTTTTTGCAAGAGCTGTCGAAATGCAATCCATAATTCTCAGCATCTTGTCTAAGGTAATGCAAAACAGCAGTGTTGGACTAAAATGCTAGTAGAAGTGAGTCTTCCAGCACACGTATGCTCTCCCACCGTTCCTGCGAGCACCAGAACCGCAGTGTTGGTAGCAAGCTTCAGAAATCATAGATCATCATCCTGGTGTGGATCTTGCTGTGAAAGTGGGCAAATGCGGTGACTGCCCGGTGCATCTTCTCGCCTGGTGTGAACCCTGTTGTGTAACGGTTGTAACTTCCCTTGCTCAGGCTGTTGAGGGAGCAATTACAAAGCGTGACACCTGACTGTAGATCATGTTCCTAGAAAAAGAGATGCTTTGTTTTCAAATCAGATAAGTGAGTCTCTTTTAAGATGTTTTGATAAACTGGATCACAATTTATGTGAAATGAAAGAAACAATGAGTCGCTTAACTCGTGCAAAGAGCATAATTCTCTAATCATTCTGGGCTGCCAAAATAATGCAGATAGCATACACAAATGTGATAGCCAGGTACTTTGCTACAGAAAATATAAAAACCATTCATAGAAACTATACGGAGAGAAGAAATATTTTGCTGTGCTACAAAGGAGATTGTGGTCGTTTTATCTTGAAATATAGGTGCAATATAGTATCAAAATTCAATTGGCCCTTCCATGTCCCTTGTGAGCATTGGAAGATTTTTATCACAAGGATGACTATTTGGGCTAAGCTCTACATGTAAGAATGATGCAAACAACAGCACCATGTTCTATGTTCGCCATGCTCACTTGAGAAACTAGATCTACAAGTGATAAAATACTGAAAGTGCCTAGCAGTGGGAGGAATACATGGCTTGCCTGTATTCTTATTCGTTTCTGTGTTACTGTTTTATTTGGTGGAGGGAAATAATAAAAATGGAGAACAATAAATCAAAACACTGAGACTTTTATACCCTGAGTCAGTTCTGCATTGCAATGAGGTTGTGTTGTCCGTAATGTTGCGATGGAGGCTCGGATTTGGGAAGGTGGGAGGACGGGGGCTGTAGCTCTCCCTCCTCTGCTGCCAGCGCCGCTGCTGTCACATGATGTGACTGCACAGTCCCCCGCTCCCACTGCAGCTGCGCTCGCCATGGCCTCTGCCAGTCAGATTTCACCTCTTTTTGCATCACTTTTATTCTGGTTTAGCTCTGTGTGCTTTAAATGGAGTTGTTGATAAACTGCCGCGGTATAAATGGGTTGTGGGAATTCATTTGGTTACGTGGACAGATTACTTTGTTGGCTTATGTTTTATTATGCATGGTGTGCTTTGGGCAAGGAAGGAAGAGTTCTGGTGTGAACATCTATTCTGAGATGATGCCTACCTGAATAGCTAAAACTTAACTGTATTTTAAACAAAAAAAAGGCAACACCCCCTCTAGGCCCCCAAAGCATGATACAGCTATTGGAGTCTTATCACAGAAATCTGTGTGTTGATGCCTTTTTTCATGGACCTTTTTGTCGTTTTTTTTCATAGAAATGTTCGGTTGGAGCAATCTTTGTAGAAGGAAAACCAGGACCTGTACGTGCAAGTTATATATTAATTTTCTTTTATATTCTTGTATAAGGACATTCCGCAGGCTTGGCTTTTTGTAGCCGAGTAGCTCTCTTTAAGCACATAAGCTCTGTTCTGTATATGTAGTTTAGAAACAGAGATATGGAACGGGGTATGTGTTGCAGCAGAAAGAAGCAGTTTAAAGGAGTGGACCAAATTGTGTGTGGGAGCTGGATTGGAGGGTCAAATAGAGGTCTGTTTCTATAAAGTATGTAAGTTAGTTGCCAACACAAATACTACCTAGCAGTTTACATGTGCTGAGAGAGCGCAGTACAGCCCTGCAACAGGAGTAGAATAGAATAACCATCAATCGTTCCCTGAGGATGTCAGTCAAGAAAGGAAGTGTGCGATGCCAAAAAGCCTGGATGGAACAGCAGGTTTAGAGGAGTCATCGTTTGAAGTATTTTTAATTATTGCTATTATTATAATGGAACACAGGCTAGAAGCGGAATTTCTTAAATATAATTAAAGCAGAAGTCAGCAGAGGGATTTCTCTGCTGTGTGGCAGAGGAACGGTCCAGGAGCAGCTCCTGCCTAGGAGGGTGAATTCCCAGAGCAATGACGCTCTCCATGCAATTCCCGAGCTTGCTGCCAGCGTACCGCCAAACACCAGTTCGGAGGGAAGAAGTGAACTGAACTCATCAAAAAGCTTTCCCCAGCTTGTACTGCATTCTCTTTTGTCAGAGTGAGTTTCCAGTTGGAAAGCGGCCACTGACACCTTGGCTGAGAATGCTAACAAGATGCAAGCATGATGATAACTGCCCTCCAGATCGACGCTGGCCTGAACTGCCATTTGGACCATCTAATAAATAATTTGACTTGCTAGAAAGAAGTTTCCCCATCACATTTACATCAAGCTACGTTGTACAGCAACCATTCAGTTTTGAATTCATTAGTGTACATCAAAGAGTTAAAACATCAGTCGTTTTCTGAGGAAAGAAAGAAAGAAAAAAAAAAAATCTATCTTGTAACTCAGATGCTTTTCAGGAACTTGGCCGCTCTAGATGCGAGAGGCATGTGCTTTTCCGCCCTGCTTTAGGTGATGGCTTAGTTCAAGGGGGCCCAGATTTGGCTCAGTCAACAGTTGTGTTGGCGTCTTGCCATCGAATGTGCATAAAATGGAGCTGACTGCAATTCCCTCCTCACGCTAACATGGAGGGCAGCCCGGGGAGACCTGAGGCCCCGGTATGCCTCGCTGTAGGTTGACTTGGCGATGTGAGTTGTAGTGGGATGTGTGATCCCTGCAGCATGAACTGTTGTATTGTGACTTGATCATTGCTTTCGAGTCCCTGGGTTGTATTTTGGTGTCTTGTCATAACTAATGCTTTTCAACCCTTGTTGTGCCTGTGCTTCCAAAATCTTTCTCTCTTCTCACAGTGGCTTACGTGCTTTTCCAGATGTACAAGGTTCATATCTCATTTGCAGACTCTTCCTATGATTTTGTGGCTTATGTGCATTGCCATAAAATCAAGATAAAACACAACTGGCATTTTAGCTGCTCCAAGAACATTGTGTGTAAATAAACCACTAAATAGTTTAGCTTGTGAAATGTAAATACACACAGCTCAGCCCGCGGCAGCTGATGGTGTTTTTCTATCTCCCTTCTTCCCCTCCCACCCCTGCCAAGAGTAAGCGAGCCTGATGTTCTTTTTTTCTATTGCTCTTTCATACAATGCAAATGACAACTAAGTACCATGTAGGTGGTATGCAGGCACCATCACAGATTCATGATTTGAATTGGGATGAAAGGAAACACTTGCATCCTCTTCCACGTTGCTTCTGAACTGTCTTCTGGGGATTCCTGGACTCCGATGACCCAGAAACTCTGCCTTGGTCTGACTTTGAGCTTGAGCTCGTTTTTAGCAGCAAACTAGTTAAGTCAGTAGAAGAGCAGAGGCCCAACTGTGATGACATTTTTAGCCTTTGCCCTTCGTTCACCCTATACACAAAAGGTCATGAACTGCAGTGAAAGAGGGATCACAGAGGGCGCAGAATGGACAAAGGTGGAACAAATTGCCAGTGGCAGAAACATAAAGAAGAGAAGCAAAAGTTTTGTGTTATGAAGGTAATTGAAAAAGGCCACGTGCATCCCATGGTGATATCATGTCTCTTGTATTTAAAGTCGCCCATAGTGAATTTGGAAGAGTCTGCTGGTAAGGTGTGGCTTAGATGGTCTCCATGCAGAAGGCAGGAAGGGACAACACTGTCTCTGTTGTATGATGTTAATGAGCAGCTCTGCGTTGTTCTGTGAGAAAAGATGCCAAAGCTGCAGTTCTGGATAGAGAGTGGTGTGCTTTAAGCAGTAAAAGGATTTTTAAAGACTTGTAAACCAAATGAAAAGTCTGATTCTATAGAATAAGAGCTTATTTGAAGCTAAAATAATAGGACTGGTGCTACATGCTGGATATTCAAACTCTTTTGACTCGGAATGGAGTTGAATTTGTGGTGTTGACTGTTTCACTACAGGAAGTCTTGAGACTGTTCTGCTGAGATGTCCAAGGTAATGCAGAGGTGGCAGCTCACGTTAACTCTGGGGTCTTAATATGAGACAGTGTTCGCAAATCTTCTACTCTGATATGCTGAGGAACGAACTACATGTTCATGTGAAAGTATTAAGCTTTCAGTTTGCGGTAATAAAATAAAATTCTTGTATAACTCTGTGCCTGCTGTCTGTCACTTCTACCTGCTATAGCAGCGTGCATCCGGAGAATTGTGTGCGTGTTTTTACCTTGTTTTCTTATCTATTCTCTTTCCCCATTTAGGAAACAAAGTTTATGCAGATGCACAGTCAGGCTTCCTCTTTTTAATTCTTCTCCAGGCAGCTTTTAAATCACTTGTCCGATGTAACAAGTGTTGCCGTAGGGAGAAAGGTCCTGAAGATTATCTAGCCAGTAACGTTCACAAATCTCAAAGGGAGCGGAAGGAGAGGGACCTGTTTAGTGCCTCTATTAAAGGGAAAGAGAGGCAGAAGAGAGTCGTTAACAGTTTGTAGGAGGCATCTGGCCAGCCAGTCCGTGTGCATGGAGCCCTGGACAGGTGAAGCAGTTCCCTTTGCTGGGGTTATTGTGATGGGTAGGGAAAGCTCAGCAGGGCCACATGCAGGTCGGTGTGGGGCCTGGCTTCCTCCCTCTGTAAAAGAGAGTATGACTGTTCGCACAGAAATGTCTGGGCTAGTGTCACAGGCTCAGTTGGGTTTGTATTTTTGTTGGGTTTTTTTTTAAATGTTTTCCCTCTTGCTTAATCTTCTGCTTCTGCAGGTTAGCTGTAAAATGGTAAGAAAAAAAATTTCTTGGTGAATTCCCAATTGCAGTAGAACTAGTTGCATTTGCAGGTGATTTTCAGTCAGCCACATGGTAACGTTTACAAAACAGAAGTTATGCACCCTCCTAGTTCATGCTGCATTTCTCCTTAGTGCCCTTTTGAAATAAGCAAACATCCAGGCAGAGAGAACACCATTTGACCAGCATTATCAGCTAAATAAAATAGCTACTTTTTTCTTAAGTTACACTGTAAGTTGCTTTTTATTGTGGCATTCAAACAAAAAATGTCTCCGAAGCCTGGGCTCTGCCCAAGTCCTTTTCGTTGTGTATTCTGTGTGCACATTTATACAGCAGTGAGCGGAGATGGTACAGGAACAATCTATTGGCTCTTTAAGCGAGACCTGGGTACTGCTGTCCTCCTGGGCTGCAGACCCCGCCAGAGCCCAGCAGCGCTTTCGTAGCCTGCGCGCAGATGCCTCCTGCAGCGTCCTACTGTAAAAGGAGCTTGGTACGTCTGGAAGAGCTGCAGCTACTGCAGTGCAGACGTGCCCTGAGGTGAACAGTGGTTGGGGATGAGAAATGTCTGTGTTTGGTTCCAACTTTTACTAAAAAGCTTGGAATAATAAAGACATCCTTTTTTCCCCCCCATGTATTTTATAAAGAAATAGTCAGATACATAACTGCTCCTTGCTGTTCCCTCTGAAGTAGGGAAGCAATTTGTGAAGCTTTCGGTGCCTACGAGCCTGTATGTATGGGTGTTTGTTATCTGTTTATTTCAGTGTTTCGTGAATAGAACCAAGTGGTGTCTCAGGAACTTCAGGACAGTGGCTTTCAATAGAGAATTAGGTATTATGGTGAGAGGAATGAATTTGGGTTCTAATTAATTTTGTGTTGTCTGAGGCTCTGTCAGGACTAGCACTCTGAGCAGATCACATGGGAACACACAGATAGGTTTCCCAAGACGTGCAGTATAGCTTTGAAAGAAAACACAAGAGGCAAGTATGGCAGTCTGCAGAAGAAAAGGTAGACATCTTGCTTGACGAAGGCAAGATCAGATGTTTCGTGGTAGAGACTTGAGACATGATGGTACTAGGCTTTGGGTATGAATGATCAAGACTTTAGTTTTATCTGTACTATTCATTTGCAGATAAGAAATAGATCCCAACTGGGCATCTGGCTTTACATCATGTCCTCTTTTGGCAGTGCTGCTGCAGCAGATGTGTCAGGATGAAAACCGAAGAGAGGCCTGGTCTCTGTGACTCAGGGTTCGAGATCTTTAAAATCTTGATAGATTGGAATGTATTTTCCATCATTGGTTTCTGTGAAGAACAGTTCTAATAACATCTTAGTTGGGAGAAATTCCTGTATCAAGATAGATGTAGAAAGTATGTTTGCTTTTGCTTTTTTGGTTACCACTTTCTTCTCTAACTAAGGAGTGGGAAGCATTTGAAAAACAGAGTTTATATTTCTGTGCTGTGATATCCTCATTAAAATGGTAAAACTATCCATGAAGCTGTGAATCAGGATGCAGCCATCACTTACCCCAACCATTAGTTCACGTGTCTAAGCACATGCTTCCTGCTCAACTCCAGAATTTTAACAGTAATCAGAGCCTCACCTGTAAACCCCAAGCCAATTGTATTTGATGGAAGCAATGAAACTCCAGATCAGCAAGAGTTCAGGGCTTGTAGTTGATGCAGCAGTTAACTGTTCTGTATTACATCTGTCACAGAAAGTTCTGATTCTCAGGCTAAAGGTTAATCAATATAGTCGACCCCCCCCTAGCTCACTGCTTGGTTTGCAGTTTGCTGTCTGCAGCTGGGTGGGTTTAAAAAACAAGAGCATTTCTTCCAAAAAAGAGAGTGCTCTTCCTCTCCCTCCAATCCTCATCCCCAACATTAACCATCCTGGAGTGTCCTGTTAGATTTGTAGCTGCTGTCCTGTTCAGAAGGTTGTGTATGGGTTATTTAAGGGACGGAACTGAAGGCTCAGTAATGAAAACGACTGGAGCCTGAAATAAAATACCGATTCTCGTTCTAATTTTAGCCAAGAAACTTCACTGGGTCACATTGATCAGTTCTCTGCATTGTAATAAATTTGTTCTTGGGCATAGTGAGAGCGTTTAACATCCAACCTTTATCTTTGGAAGGCTGGAACACCATGGAGATCAGTATTGTAAAGTGCATAAAGTCACCTGTTAAATGACACAAGTGACGTGTTCTGATTTTTGGAAGAGTTGCTTCTGGAAGATACGCTTGTGCTCACACTTAGAAAATCATATGATTTTTTGTGAATGTGATAGTTTAAAGTATAAATGTCTAAAGATTTAAGACTAAATTCTTCTAGTTTTGAAGGAAGAAAGACAGGTTGTATATCATGTATGTGAAGTATCCTTACTCCACGCTCCTTGTGTTCAGTAGTATGGACTCTGATTTCCTGGGTAAAATACCAGACAGAACAAATGTGCTGCTAAAGTCTTTGTAATGAGATTGTTTGCATCTAGTCGTACAACATGAGAGTTTTAAGTCTAATGCTGATGCTGTAGTGAGAAGGGGGTTGTTCTTTCAATTGACCATTTAGGTGAAGTAGATAAAGCTCTGCTACTAGGTACTCACAGCTTTTATCCTCTGAATACTCACATGAGGAGGCTGTCCGGCTTGACTGGAAGGCAGGAGACCCTGAGGATTCCACAACCAAGCCGCAGCGATGGCTTAAAGACAGTAGAGTTGTATGTACAAATGCTCTGTCAGGACGTCAAGGTTCCGCATCCAGCCAGCCCTGCTATGCAGCTCTGGGAGACTGCCCCTGATTCTACCTGTCCTTACTCAACAGTTCGTACGTTCCTAACTGCCGCCTGTACAGTATGCCAGACAGTTACGGTACCACCTCGTTTTCTGTGCAGTGAGGTTTTGTTCCCTTGTCAGTGTACAGTGGGAAGTTACGACCACCTTCTACCAGGCAACTGAATGGCAGGTTGTAGTGATCCTGGCTAAGTAATACATCTGGCTGAGAAGGTGTGCACGTGGTACAATTATTTCACATATCTATGCTTGACTTCCATTGTCAGCTTGATTTCCTCGAACCAGAGTATTCTTCCACCATTCACAAAGCGTGCCTTGCTTTACAGGCCTGAGTCCTACTGAGCACAGGGCCAGTAGGGACTGCATGCCATTGACTTCAGCGCTCTTTTTCCCTTCCAGCTGAGCCTGGAAAACCTTAGCCAAAAGACGGCAAACCACAGGGAAGTGGAAACGTGTGTGATGTAAGTGACACATAACTTTAAAAATACTGGCCAGCATCGTGAAACTTTCATCTGTTCCCATACCCTTTGTCCTGCTGCCTTTCAGCTCCAACTGCTTTGCATAGTCCTGCCATTCTCTGGGATGCCCCTCTGCCCTGCGTGCTGCAACAGGATGAATTTGTAAAATCTCTTCCTGTATTGTACCAAGGAAACCTGGAATTGTGTGATCTGAGGGTGCGTTGGAAAGAACCCGTCACGCCAAGTGCAGCGCTTGGCTAGCACAATTTTTCTGCCTTGTATGGCCTGAGGAGTTGGCAAAATCTTTGAGAGAATAATAAGGTCTGCTGGAAGTCACCATTTTCTGACTTATTTTACCAGTCTTTTAAACCAATGTTTCAGCGTCTCCTTTTGCAGACTCTGGGGATCATTTTTTTTATGTGTGCTCCTTAAGAAAAAAAAAGAAAAAAAAGTCACTCAGAACAGCCCAACAGTTTATTTTGCATGAAAGAAAGCAAAAAGCACGAAATATTAAGTAGGTGATATTTCTGGTACAGCTGGGCTGTCAAAACTGGGAGAACTGTCTGTCTGCAGAAGAGGAGCATAGATCTGTGGGCTCCTTCTAGTATCAAAGAGAAGGAGAGGTCTCCACATTGTGGATGTACTGCTGGTTGCATTTTATTTATATTTTTCACTTGGAGCCGAGCAGTCCCTGAGGAAAGGGCGATGTCAGTAGCTATATTCCTCCCTTTGCTGTGCCCACTTGCTGTTTCTAATAATAATTCTTTCTCCTGTCTGTAATGCTGCTGCATTACAACGCAGTCTGTAGTGCAGGGGAGACCTCCTCCTTTCCCGAGCCGCTCGTGATAGTGGTTCTTTCTTTGTACAGCACCAAATACCACCCCCTCCAGAGCATGATAAACCAAAAACAGTGCATGAGATAACTAATTTTATTTTCCTTCTCTGTCAGCTGGAAAAGCCAGCTTCACCTATCATTTAACGGCTCCTGTTGTCCTTTTTCTTTCCATCTTCCGTTCCCATCTTTCCTTCACATTCAGGCATGTGCTGTGGCTAAGTGAAACCAGGGTTTAAATTGCAGCAGCGCCCGCTCATGTCTGTAACCAAAATGCTTGTTTGAATTTGAGATCTGCAGAAGAATTACCTTCTGGCAGCTTTTCTAAAGGTATCTCACAGAGGGAAATTGTCATGCTTGTTACTACTCTGCTTAATTTTTCACTGCTTTTCTTTCTTTCTTGGTTGAACTCCTTATTTATTTTCCTGATTTTTTTTTTTTCTAGAGGGAAGACTCTTTTTGCCCATAATAGGATTTAGTCTGAATATTTTTATAATGTATTTTGTGTTTGGTGTTGTTTTATAATTATCAGGAGGATAAATTTGACATGTAGTGAGCAAGAAACCAATCCATTCTGAGCAGGACTCATGCTGACTTTTGCAGTGTAACCCTTAAGGATTTTCAATAGGACTTTCCACTATACCCTGTACATGTGTAAATACACTGGATAATTTAGAAATACTGCTGTTTTCTGAGTGCAATATGTGAGAGAGCCAGAATGTGCCTTTAATTATCCTGCAAGAGAGTGAAACTTGATCTCATCCATTGTCACTGTCCAAACTTGATTATTTGGAGCACATTCATTCCGTCATCCGAGAGGTGTTCCGTCTGCTGTGCCTTCTGTCCCACAGGCAATTGTCCGTACATCTTCAGGTCATTAAGAGCAGAGATAGTTTTGTAATTGCGTGGATAACTAAGGTTTCATTTCATTCTACTTTTAACTGTGATTTAGCTGTTTGTGTACTAATGAAACAGCTTTTCATAAGCACTCAGAGTCTTCTCTGTTCATTCTGATGTCTTAGATCAAGTGTTTTCTGGTCACCCTCGTCAAGCATCAGTAGATGATGAGATGAATTTTTGCGTCTGTCTTACTGTTTAGGTGCTTAAGGTTTAGCAAGAGGAATACCATCAAAATGCTTGACAAACAACGAAGCTAGGCTAAGCATGGCTGAAAAGCTCGCGGATAGGTTTTTACAGATGATGATGCAGGGCAGAGTTTTTCGAGTTTGTCATAGAGAGTTCTGCTTAAAGCCCTTTTTAGAATAAGCATTAAATGTGTAATTCAAAGCATGCTGATGAAAGTATGCATTGAGTGTTTTATTCTGGCTCTAACATGCAAGTCTGTCTTTTATGTCATATGAAATACATATGGCAATCCAGATTGGAAGCAGGTAGAAGGCATATTTGGAATGCTGAATGGTAGGGATGTTTTCATGGCAGCAACTATCATAATGAGTTTTTTTGGTTTACTACGATTATCTGTATTTTAGTCTTTTTGTATCATCATCCTATTGCTGAGCATTTGTTTTAATGGAAATTAAAATAATGAACAAACTTAGATGTTTTAGCAGAAGGTCTGCAAATATTTTGCCATCACACACACACAAAAAGTTTGAGCCGCAGTACCTTAATGATGTAAGTACATCTCTGTTTTAAACCACTGTTTTGGTCATGTTTGATAACAGTCCTTTACAATGATAACCTTCCTACAACACTGACACCCCGTGTTTGTGATGGTCATCATCTGCTTAAATCATATAAAATGTAGGGGTAATAATATGCAGTGCAACTGTTAACATTTTTCAACAGTCTTTCCACAAACTAGTATTGCGCTAAGTATTTAGGAACTGGCTGGCCTTGGAGTAGGCTTTCAAAATTCGCTTTCATTGTCTATCACCTGGAAAAAAAATCAGTTTCTCCTTTCTCTGCAACAAGTATTTTTCCTGCCTTCTGATACCTTTCAGATCGGCAGGCAGTGAATTTTCTAGCATGTCTTTTATTGATTGCATAAATGACCTCTTCATGGTGGGTCTAGCAGGCTCTCTCAAGGTGAGAGCTGCCGCGGGTTCTACTTGCCTGCACCAGGGCTGACACACGTTCAGCTGGGCAGTGTTAGCAGCGGTTGGGGTAGCTGGGTAGTATAATTTAAGGGTAGCATAAAAAAAATTGACTTTTACCATTAAATGAAAGGAATGATATGCAGACTGTATGAAACATACTTTGCAATTTAAGCAAGCTCCTGAATTTTTGCAAATGTATCTGACGCTGCCCTAGAGCGCCTGGTCCCCGCAGTGGAGTGTGGCAGAACCCAGGGGCCGCGCCGCAGGATTTAGGTCACCCCTGCTGCGGAGCACACAGGACCCGGGGTATTGTCCCTCTGCCTGAAATCCTGAATCACCTCCTGGCTGCTTCTGACATCTGTTTTTTAGCTCTCACTGTTCACTTTGATTTCATATGTTGGTGCTTTAAGTACTCAGTGTTGTATGTTTCATGCTGTGTGAAATGTACATGTTTAGAGACTTGAAACACAGGCTCGTGCTTCACAGTACTCATGTCCTGCTTGATAGGCTTGTGCCAACAGCTTTCCACATCTGGGTGGTATGTTTTGAACTCTCTTCTGCTGTCTGGCACCCATTTGTGGTTACCTGGCAATAAATGGATACTTCCTACCTTTTTCTGGAACTCTTCAACAAGCGGTTTGTGCAGGGCACCCCATGTCCTTGCATAGTGCTCTAGTGCACTGTCTCGTGGGTGTGTAAAAGACACATGAACGTGTGCTGCATCTTCTCTAAATTGGGAAGTCGTGAAACTGCTTGGTTGGCAGGGTATGCCCACTAACTTATCCCCAAAGCTGGGGGAACTGCCAATTTCTTCTGCATTTGCTAGGCATGAAGTGTTTGTTCGGGGAAGTATTTCTAAAGTCTATTTGGTTGTTATGAAGGCTTTTCATGACAATTGATGACAGATACTTCAGGGTACTTTCCAATGACCATAAGGAGTTAGCTTTGCCATTTCCTGGCTTGAATTGGGACTTGTAGGTAATTATTTATGCAAATAGCGTCCAAACAGAGCTTCTGCACAAATGGAAACTTGTTGCTTAACACAAGTGCTTACCAGAACCGGTAGAGAAGTTGCTGGAAGTAAAAGCTCTGCATTTGCCCAGTTAGAGGTGTGTTTATCTTGCACTAAAATTCTTAGAGAGCACAGAGAGCAAAAGACCTGGCAGCCATTTCCAGAGCAGCATGCGTTGTTGCTGCTGCTGAGAAATCTGTAGCTCACCTTTGGACAATCAAAAGGATAATTTTTTATCTGTACGTTTCAAGTAAGATTTTAAAAGCTCCTCTGCCTTTATAGGCTTTTATATTCCCTTACTGACTCAATACTAGGGTTATCTATGTTATATCCTCGGTCTTTTTGTTCTGGTGATTACTGTACAATATGACATTTTGCTCATATGAACAGTAAAAATAGATCTGCAGGTGTAATTGTGGGCAGTGCAAGCCACAGAATTAAACAGTCATGAGGAAGTAGAGAGGAAGCAGGGTATTTTTTAGCATTCTATCTAAAATTGCTATGTTTTAGCAATAGCAACTAGTGGCTTCAGTTTTCAACAGTTACAGAAAAAAATGAAATGTAAACAGAACTGAGGCTAGTCTCTCTAAATACAGCTGCAGGATAAACACCTCTGCAGAAAGGCAAATTTAGAGAGGATTTCTTTGTCCAAGTGTGAAACCCAAGTACTGTTTGTTTTACAGTCCTTTTGTTGGCAGTTTTGTGTTTGTGAATACAGTCCTCACTTACTTTATTTTATTACTTTTGTACCACTTTTATTTTTAATTTTGCTCTGTTGACTGGTGCATTGTGCAATAATTAGTCCCATGCTTTGATTCTCAGCTGTTATTTTTAATGAGTCCTGAGAAGAGTAACCTGTGGGAGAATTGCATGCTCTTTGTTACCATCCCCATGGAACTGTACATGCATCTAATCTGGATGAGTTCATAATAGCCCTCAATTTTTGAGTAATACGGCTATTTTCTTCTTCATAGGACTGAGTTTGCCCTAAAAGAAATCATGTCATCAGGAGGAGCTGAAGATGATATTCCTCAAGCAGAGAGGAAAACAGTGACAGACTTTTGCTACTTATTGGATAAATCTAAACAGCTATTCAATGGCTTAAGGTTAGTGCATTTTTGACAGTATTCCTTCAGAAAAGCATTGGAACATACACTTTAGTGTGAGTGATGCCGAAGTCAGTTACACAATGAACATTTCAAACTGAAACACGTTTGAGTTTGTTTAGGAGAGAGCAGTGTGCACCTATGTACGGATAGCATTGGACCATGTATGTAAGCTTGTCTGTAGTAGAGGTGCACACATTTCTTCTGAGCAAGTAGGGAAGGAAATGTGAGAAAGGTGAGCTGAACGTCTGTCATGTCAGTTAAGAGTAAGCTAGAAGTTGGAAATTCTGTGAAATTGATAGAATTCATACTGAAATGCTGTGTATGCAGTACACAAGTAAGGAGTAGGTGTGGCTGTATACAGTCAGCAGCATGTCCAAAACCCCACAGTCTCTGTTCCAAAAAAAAAAAAAAGGAATAAGAAGGTTTGGTCTAGGTAGGAGGAAATGGGGGGAGGGAGTATTTTTTTGGGAAGAAATTTAGGAAGTGATAAACAGAAACATCCAAACCATAGCCTGTATGTGTCGGGTGAAACAAATGTGTAATCTGAACTGTGGAGAAAGGCCAAATCTGCATTTATCTCCAAACATCTGCAATAACATCTAGAAAGCCCAGCTGTTTCGTCAGCACCAATAAAGAGGGGAATAAGAGTAAGGGGAGTTCAAGGAAAATAGTTCATGTTTGGACAGTGATACAGGCATCCTGTTTATGTCAATATATACTGAGTTAAAGATTACGTATTCAAGAGCTGTTTTATTTCTAAGCTTTGCTGTAGAGTCTCTTAAGCAGCATGGGTTTTAGCTGGTATCTTGTTGGCAGTTCAGCCTCTTACTGGTCTCTGAGTAATACTGTATGTTTGGGCCCATATAGCTTGCTGTTATTCAAACACAGATGGTTAGCAAAGATGTTTTTAACTCCTTACCCCCCCTGCCCTCCACTATTGATAATCCTTTCATGTGCTTTAGAAGTTGATTACCCAATCCGAAACAATTTGTGCTCCAAAATCTGAATGGTAAATAGACAGTAGAGAGGAAGAGTTCCTGGTGATTGTGTTCAGCACCCCATGAAACGAGCCTAAAGCAAAAGGACTGAGATCTTGACACCAGGATTTCCAGGACCATATAGGCCATTACATTGGCTTTCTGACACAGCTTGCTTGAAGTTTTGCCTAAGTCACTGAAGAGTACAAATTAATACAGTTCATGTCTGGGTGCGTGATGCTCCAGTTCAGAGCACAGAGATGGCAGAGTACTTACAGCTGTTCCGTCTTTTCCTCTGGGCGTGGAAGGAGTGAGTTTGTATCAGATTTCCAGATGAGAGATGTAGTTTCCATGTCCACCCATGGTACTTTGCCAAAAAGGAACCTTCTTATCCAGCTAGGTAAAAAGAAAATGGAAAATACCTTTGGATGAAATTTGGGCAATAAAAATAGAGAGATGAGCTTCAGCAGCCAGCTCTGCTGTGTGAAAATAAAACCATACCGGAACAGGAGCCTGCCTCTGTCCGTACTGTAACTTAACACAATTAACATGGCTGCTTCTTGCACTGAACTTGACCACCATTTCACCTATAAGGCCTGTGATTCCTTTGGGCACAATGACTGGATAAAGTGGCGTTATAATGTTGAGGCATCTCCTCTGTTAGTACTTGTTCTCTTCTGGGTAGTTCACCTTGGCAATATCCTAATTCTTAGTCCAACTGCTTACTTTTCCCTCTAGTATAATAAATGCATTTGATGCATGCCTGCCTTCTTCTGTTTTGAAGATGATGATTGCGTTTGCTGCTGTGTTTTTTGTCATTCTCTTCTGCCTACCATGTTTCATGGAAAAGAAGTGATGGGGGAAGGAGAGGAGAGCAGTGATTTCCTTCCTGAAACCTCCTCTGGGCACTTCAGCTACAGGGAACTGAGCCTATAGCTGTGTTGGCAGCTGCTTAGCTGTCGCTGCTGCCAAAAATGCAAGGGCTCAGCCTGCCACGTCTTTGTTTCAGTAGCATTTCCTTCCTCTCTTCCCAATACAGATGCCAAATACAGCATTTGAGGAAAACATACGATGATCTGCCAAGGTTGCTGCTCCAAAGTATACTTCATGCTCATATTACCAGCGATACCATCCTTTTGCGGCCATGCTAGCTAGAATAACTTAGGGGGGAGGTTGTCTTTCTACTGTCTGTACTCCTTTTTTGAACACCCCCAGCTATAAGTTAGAAACAACTGAATGAAGTATGTTCCAATTGCTCTCTTCTCTCCTTTCCCCACTCCCACTTTCTGTTTTCTTGGAAAAAGGCTGGAAACGGGGAGTGTGTTAGGAAGCAGAATTTCATGGTGTACTGTCACCAGTTATTGTTTTCTTTTTAATGTTAAAAAGTGCTTAAATGTGTTCAGTATCACAGAGAAGCTCGAAACTTTAATAAATTAAATACTTTCCACATATATCATACTTTCCCAGATAATAAGGTCTTGTTGCTCGTTGTGCAGGCTGCAGGAATCACGACTGCTGTCCTTTCGTGGAAAGAGGTGATGGTGTTTAATCATTTACTTTGTAGACTGATAGTAAGATGCAAGTTTAACCTCTTAGTTTTGCTGCTGATTTAGAAACAGCAGGACCCTGTTAGCGTCAGGCAACGCTGCAGGCTGTACCCTATCTGATACTGGGAAGGGACTGGCTTCTCGCACCGATTGTGCTGTGAGGCAAGTTACCTGAGGGTTACTGGTGTGCTTGCTGTCTGCAGGTTATTAGAGGTGATGGGAAGCTACGCCACAAAGCGATTATCCCACTGCTGGTTGGGCTCTGGAAACAGGAGCCTGTTAATTACTACAGGCCTATGAACATAAAAGGAAATTGTCTTTTTTATCACCTGTCAAAACTGTGAATGTATTTAAAGCTCTGAATGTTAAACTTACAGTTATTGTAACCTTCCTTTTTGAAGCATACTGCTGAGTCCCTAGGACTTTCTCAGCATCTTTATGTCTCTGGAAGTTGTCCCCATGTGGCAGGTTCCACGTGGTGCTGGCCAAACAAACCTTAGCACCTTTAATTGGTTTGCAGCCAGTATTATCTGGCTTCTGCCAACAGCATGGCTGAAATGAACTGCTGGCAGAAAATGAATTATGAGCACATAAGTAATGCTGGTCTTTGTTGAGATTATACAGCAAGCATTGCATAAAATTCTGGGCCGTTTATGGAATTTATCCACCAGCCACTCTAATGTGGCAAGGGAACCAGTCTTCTGTGCCCAGTGTGAGGAACCCATCCTTTTAGAACATCTGAGTTTGTGTCTTCATGACCAGTTTGGAATGTTTTAAAAGCCAAGAAATTGGAAATGGTTTCCACTTGTTGCTGGAGGCTATTGTAAGGAAGTGCGTAACTGTCTTCCTTGTCTGGATAGAGCTGTCCTACGTCAAAGCATTTCCATTCCCTCCTCTGCATCTGGATTCCTTCCTGCTGGCTCTTCCTCCCTCCAGTAACGCTGATGGTGATGCGTAGCAGCACGTGTGAGTAGCCCTGCCGCTGCCTGCTCTGTGCCCAGTGTCTCCAGCCAGGGACACCCGCAGGAGGAGGAGGCTCTTACCTTTTTCTCTCCATATTGCTCTAGTATCCTTGTGTAGATCTGGAAGTAGCAAAATCTCTTCCTATAACGTAGGTCTTTGGCTCTCAAGTTGGGTGTGTAATTGCTTCTGCATCGTGTATTCCCTATCTCCTTCAGTGGGAGGAGCCGTGTTAATAACCCACTCTGCAATCAACTGAGTCTTTAGTATTCTTTTGGGCTATTTCTCACTAAATAATGCAGATTCTCTGCTCTGATTTAAAAAAACTGCACTAAATGTCCTCTTTTGCTTATGCATCCATTTTCTCACAGCAAAATTTCTTAATACGTGCGGAGCAACATGCATGATGTTCAGAACACAAAACAGTAAATGGATGGCAGCAATGGCAGCTCCTGTCTGCAAAAATCTGTGGTGAAACCGCAGTAATGTGTTGTCATAAATGAAGTTTTATTACAGCCATGTCAGAATACTATCAAAAGAACAAGTGCTACTGTCTGTTTCCATGGAGATCTTTCCTGTTCCCTGGGGAGCCGAGGAATCTCATGGCATTGTGCAGCTATGCCAGCTGCAATTAGGCGAGCACGCTGCTTGAAGAATATCCATGTGGACACCCAGCAGTGACAGTGGACAACAATGGCCGGGCACGTGTGCACTGCGCTAATAGAGGCTTTTTAAAATGCTACTAATTATTGTATATTCAAAAGTAATGCAGCACAGCGAGTTGAACTAGGTTTTACGAGAATGCTTGGGCTTGTACAGAGGAAGGTACAGAATCGAGGGGGTGCCGGGGGTGCGCAAGGGAAGATGCAGGTGAGGTATAAAGAGTGTATGAGCTTTCTGATGAGGGATGTATGCATAAGGATGATCAGCAAATAGTTACCTGCTTATTTCTTAATTGGTGCACATATCTGCTTCTCAGTGTTTGAGAGAAGAAGGGTATGTTTTCTTCGTTCCTTATGTTAGACCTTTGCTCAAATGTCCTAAGCAACTTGGCCTAGAAAACCCACTTTACTACTAGTAGGGTTCTTTGAGTCAACCTGCTAATTCAGTCATTCTTTAAGTTTGTGTCATTGAACTTGGATTTTTATTATCTTTTTTAAACGATCCATTTTAGTGTTGTTTTGTATTTGTATTCACTATTTTTTTTAACATTGAAACTTGTGAATGTGCTAATTAAATTTAACACTACCTCTTGCTATATCAAAGCTTGCAACATCTTAGGCATGTGTTTGGACAGTTTCTTAACTTCTTTTGTTTAGCTAAAATGTTTACATCTCTTACAACAATAGAAAGTGGTGAATCAGTCGTTGCAGCAAATGCTTAATATTTGCACGCATTTGTATCAACCTATGTTTGGATGAAGATGTTGGTGCCCTGAAGCACATGTTTATACTCCTGTGTACCCTTCACTGCACCAAAGTACGTTCCAAGATGTTGAGCAGCCAATTGCAAGTTTGAGAGGATTTTTTTTTTTTTCTTGTAAAATCCTGCCCAGATTCCTTGGCATCTTCATAGAATAGCAGCAGCAAGTACTGGAATGGTTTTCCAGGCTGGTAAGAGTCATAGCTGATAACGGATTCATTTTACATGTAGCAACTAAGCTCGGTCCCTTCAAGCTGTGTGGGAAGTACAGTTGGCTGATGAGCAAAGGAATATTAATTTCCTTTTCTACCTAGGGTGCTGTTAAAGCAATTACAGTTAGTAGAAATATGCCGGTACGTGGCTCTGGAAATCGTAGTGTGCTGCTTTGCCTGTCGTACTCCTCCGGAGGACACGGCATGGCTTCCAAAAGGTGGGGTTTCCCTTAGGCTCGACCTCCCAGCCTTGGAAGTGGAAAATGCTGCTTTTCTGTGCCGTTCTGCAGAAGACTGAGTGTTGGATGGTATGTTAACCAGCACAGTGATTTGAGAGAGCATTCCCTGAAGAAATCATTCTTGAATGAAAGGAGAGATTATGCTGTCTTGAAAAAGCTGTTCCACTTCCACTTGCAGAGCTGTATATCTCCTTTGAATCAGCTGTAGTGCAGATTTGTGAGCAACGTGTGTTCGGTGAGACTGAGGGGTTTCAGTCTTCTCTGTCACATTTGGTCCAAGATTCACATAACTCCCAGGTGACGGCCTTCTGTTAGGAAAAAGAGCACAACCCTTTAAAGCTGAGATCCTTAGGACTGCACCATAGTTATGGCGTGGAGGTGGAGGGAAATATATCACAGCATGGAAATGGGCTGGAGGTGTGAAAGCAGATCTGAACTGGATTGACTAACTCACCTTATTGCACTGGAGACTGATATGAAAAACCAGAAGGTCTGAGGTTCTGACACATCACTAACTATGAGTTGGAGGGGGAGGAATTGTGGCGGTGATGTAACTGGAGCCAGTGAATGTCAGCGGTGAGCATCCCTGGGCTCGCTTGACCTGGTGACATTTGGACAGCTGATTTATCTATGATGTTACAGGGTCTGTTTCTGAAACACAGTGAACAGCCTCATCCATTTAAAAAAGATTATTTCCTTAATGAGTAGGAAGAAATATTATCAGTCTAAATGAGTCTAAATGAAGTAATTTCCATTAGATTATTCTGCTTGCTCTTGGGTAGGGTTTCTTTTTACTATGATATTTAAGAGTCCAATTTAGTTCTCTGTGCATATAACCATAAAATTACTTATCTTTTAGCAAGATAGTAAGATGTTTTCAATCACCTGTTGAAAAATGCGTGTAGAAACATGATCATTTCCTGTTTGGAGTGATTATTTGCAGGCCTGTTCATCTCCTGCTGTTGGGAACCTGTTAATATTGAGGAGCCTTGATAAAGGCATGTTTACAGGGGTTAGAGAGCATGGATTTCTTTTTGCCCTTTAGACTGTATTTGTCCATAAATACCAATGTTTTTGCACATATCCAATCACTTGACTCGTGAACTCGCTCATGGAGAGCACTGCTTCCATCTGCTGCTCCTCTGCCTGTTAGAGCAACCATTCCAGAGTCCCAGGCACATCTGGAGAGAACAGGCTCATGTGTACAGTGTGTTGTATGTTCGTAATAAATACCATATAAATACATTGTAAATATACCATATGCTTTGTAACTTGTAAGTGAATGTCTACCTGTATAACTGGTAGAAGCTGTTGGACAGGACCCATCTTGTTGAATCTTTTGGGGAAGGAGAGTAAAGCTTTCATAAGGGGTCTGTGCAGGGGGACGGACAGTCCGCAGCTGGACAAGCGCTCTCGGGTAGGGCATTAGGGATCGTGGATATTGGCTGGCAATAGACACCAAAATAACTAGAATAATTCTGCTGTTCTTTGAATAAGTGGTTGAATTACAGGTCTTGCATTTGAAACGCCAAGTTATTGTCTTAGTAGGAAAAGTTTTACTTCAAAAAATTATGGTTAAGCTGCACACCGTCAGTTTGATGTTACAGCGTCGTCATTTTGTGCATGGAACCTGCAGAGCTCAGGCAGTTTGAGATGCTGGCTCTCTGTGTCCCCACACCATGATTAAATGTAGGCAATCACTCAGAAGATTTCCAAAATGCATGGGACCTTTGTTAACACTGATAACTTTAATCCTTTTGCATTTGGAAAGTGACTAGAGAATTCGTCTGGAAGTAGGAAGCAATAATTAGGAGACAGCACTGAAGAATTTCTTCCTCCCCCCAATACACACTTCTTTCTCATACATATGCATATGCAGTCTTTTCTTGTAGGCGTTAAATGAATATGCTGTCTGGCCTGTGGCATGTTTTTATGTATACTAAGGTCAGATCTTGATACATGTACTTCCTACAAGCTAGAGAGGACTTCCTTGCAGACTCCAGCAACAGCAGGTTTTGGGAAACTACAGGAATCACGGTTCTTGTGGTTCTGGGTGCAGGCAGAGTTATAAAGCATTTGAAGTCTATTCTGACACTGGCACAAATACGCTGCTGTCACGCTGGACGGACTGGAATCTGCTCTGTAACTCTGCATTTGTCACTTCTCTGTTGCAGGGATTTACCTCAGTATGGGCAAAAGCAGTGGCAATCCTATTTTGGGCGAACATTTGACGTTTACACCAAACTCTGGAAGTTTCAACAGCAACATCGGTAAGGGGATGCTGTAGGCAGACGTGTTCTGTGGATTTAAGTGCAACTTTAATCTCTGGTATGCCTAGGGGCCCCAGTTAAGATTGAGATTTCACTGTGTTATTCAAGCGTGAAGGGAGGGAATAGTCACTTCCTCTAGCGCTCACAGTCTAATGAATTAAAATGTTGCAGAATTTTCAGTGTGACTTTTTTACCAAAAGCTTTTGCTGTATTTGAATGCACGTTGCTGTGATATATTCCCAAGGAGAAGCTGGGATGATGGCTTCTGCAGTGCAGAACCCATCTGGAATGGTGTGAAGCGTCTTGCTGCAGCGTGGGCTCCAATCTTTCACACCTTACCTTGGCTGCATAGCCTGAGTGTTCTCCTGGGAAGTTGTGACCTTTTGGTGTGTGTGTTTCTTGCAACATACTTATGTCTAGCTCTTGCAAGTTTATGCAAGATAAATGGTCCTTGTTCTGGTGTGTGTATGCGGTGCCCTTGGCTCTGTGAGGGACTGCTACTGGGAATGCCACACCAGGAATGAAAGCTGAATTTGGCCCTACAATGGCTCTTTGTCTTGTCTGGTGTGATGTTCTGAGAAATTCTGGAATGCCTTTTAATCTTTCTTT
Source organism: Chroicocephalus ridibundus (assembly GCF_963924245.1). Taxonomy (NCBI): domain Eukaryota; kingdom Metazoa; phylum Chordata; class Aves; order Charadriiformes; family Laridae; genus Chroicocephalus; species Chroicocephalus ridibundus. The sequence continues at coordinate 8,170,899 of NC_086298.1, read as the reverse complement.
TCTCTCTTGCGAAATAGACAAGTATTGGACAATCGGTATGGGTTGAAGCGGTGGCAAATTGGGGAAATTGCTTCCAAGATTGGGCAGCTCTATTACCATTATTAGTAAGTAAGCACAGAAAAGGATTCAGTAGTGGAATCGGTGTTAGTGGCAGCTCCATGCCAAACATCTGGATACTCAGTCAGGAGAAATCAATGTATCAGTCGATTCATTATGCCTGTCTCTGAATGAGAAGGCCCTTGGGACTGCATGGGGGTGCTGCAGAGAAGGGCACCTGTGAGCCCCATCCCACATTGCTCGTCACATTGGTACTGCCTAAGGACTGACCTCCTGCCTCAAAAGCATCTCGAAGTCTTCCACACGTGCTGCATTTGACTCTTGTGCAAAAGTGTGATTTACATGTTTGGAAGCTTAATGTTCCTTTAAACTTTGAATTAACCTGTCACCTGTACGTGTGGGTACAAGATGGGCAGATTTGGTTGTTATCTGAAATGGAATCCAAGCTCTGAAATCTGTCTTCCCAGCAGGCACAAAGAATGAGAGTCTGGCTTTCATGCAATATTACTTGAGGAGGGAGTTTTGCCATTGATGCACAAGATGGTTGAGGGGGCAGGAAGGGAGGGTTTGGCATGGATTTCCATCTGAAGCACTGAGCTAATCTGATTCTTCCTCTGCAGTTTGCGCACTTCAGAAACCAGCTATCTCAATGAAGCTTTCTCCTTCTATTCAGCAATTAGGCAGAGGTCATACTACTCACAAGTCAACAAAGAAGACAGGTATGTCTGAATGAACGCCTTTGTTTTTAAGACTTGAACGGTGTATGAAAGCAGCAAATAACTATAAACTGTAGGAGCGTAACTGGGATAAAATTAGCATTGTTGAAGGAAGTTTCTTATAATGCTACTGCCATGATTAAAAACCTCAGTAAGAGGTTTGCGGTAGGACTGGAGGAATATTCTATTATCTGGGCCTGGCTAGAAAGCTGTTAGCCCCAAATTTTTGTCATTTTGAGTCCTGAGCAGCATCAGTGCTGGGACCTAGAATGCTGTGACTGGAAGGTAGGTCAGCTGGGCTGAAGAGGAGGAACCTATTTGAGTCTAATCAGGCTTTTCAGGGGAACATCAGTACTGCAGTACAACAGCCCTCTGTAACTGCCTGGTACATGGTCCAAGAGCTTCAGGAGGCATAACTATACTGAGAAAGGGACACAAAGCAGGGCTGTGTGGTGGCAGTGCAGAAAATGTGCTGCCTGCCAAGAGCATAGACAGATATAAATAAGAATAGGTAGAGAACTCAGTTCTGGATCCTGATCTCTCATTCTAGCCAGTAAACCTGGCTTCCCCCATTGAAGTAAAGAAGAACTCATCTGAAGTCATCATCAAGATAAATGCAGATGGTTAGGGAGTTTCCTGACAAGCGTTCAAGGATGTCTGGACTTAAACTAATTGCACATCTCTAGTCTTGCTGATGTCTAAATACACCTGTGTGCCACAAAAAATGAAAGTTTCCCTGCTCTGTTCTGGTATCTGTTGATCCTATTATCTTCTCTGCTAAAAATCTCCCAATTTCAGTCTGAGTGCTTGAGCTGTTTCTGACAAGGTAGGATTGACCAAGCATGTTTCTAGATGCTGCCGGAAGATTTTCGAACTGGATGAGTAATTATGGGCTATGCTGACTTGAAGATCTCTAAGTTGTCGCGAGTGGGTGAGCTCTGAGCCCGCTGTGATTCTCGTGCGATGCAGTGGGGTCAGATAGTGCCCATGAGCTCTCAAAAGGCTTGAAGAGCCAGCAGTTATATCTGGCTCCCGTGCCTGTTCCCACATAAGGAGACAGTGGGGAAGGGGGAGGCTGTGGCTTTCTTGATGTATATTTTATGTCCCTGTACTCAATTTTAAATAAACCTCTAAGCAGCCAGGTAGCTATTGATCTCCATGAGAGTTCAGTTAGAACTCTTAATGTGCGGAGAGTTCAGCCTTGCTCTGGTCTTAAACTCCTCCTCTCCCTTACCCCTGTTACCTCCCTATGTTCTATTTTAATCTCCAATTTGGCTGTGGTGTTTTTGTTGTTGTGTTTAGGCCTGAATTAGTGGTGAAGAAGCTGCGTTACTATGCAAGGTTTATAGTGGTTTGTCTCTTGCTCAACAAAATGGATGTTGTAAAGGATCTTGTAAAGGTATGTTAAAATGAGGATAAAGGTGCAAAGGGGTGGGAGGTTGCTAGTTATTCAGGGCTTTTCTCCTAATTAAGGAATCCATAATATAGTCTATTTCAGTTGAAGTACCACTCATTAGATCTGTGATGTTAGCTGCTGCTGTGGCATAGCTTTTCTTTGTTTTTTTTTTTTTTCTTTTTTTAATTGATTGTATTGTTGGATGCCACAGGAGGAAGGACTAATATGGCTAGAGCTATGGAAAGATTCAGTATGGTGGCAACATTTGGCTAGAGAAAAACTTTATAAATTTATATACTTAGGAATAAATTGTAAGATGCATGTTATTCATCTGAAAATGTGGGGATAATCTGCTAACTCTGAGTACATCTTTATTCCTGTAGTGGATTTAAGACATCAGTGGAACTTCCCCCAGCAAGTCTTCATGACACACTGGTGCTTGGAAAGCCAGTGTCTCCTAGCTTGATGTTGAGCTTATTTCTCTTCCCTTCCAAACTGCTATTACTGTGTCCCGTGTCTAGAACACATCCTGCACCTTCCAGAGACCCATCCAAATTAAGCCTTGCTAATATTATGAAGTTGGAGAGGCTGGATCTGCATATGGCTCTGCTGTGGGAGTAAAGCGCTGAATGCCCGTAAAAACAAGTCGTTAGGTACAACAAATAGAGTACAGGCCAATGTTCATCATTGCTTTTCTACTATATGTGACATCCAACATAGTGAATGTCCTCTGTGAATCAGACATTTAATAATGACACTTTAAACTCAAATAATCTGATAGCATTGTTTGAACACCAAGTAAAAATATTCCACTATCTGCAGCCTAGACAGGGAGGGACCCTTTAACTGCAGCAAAGGAAGCGCCTGCTGCTCCTGCCAGCATATGCTTCCCAGACCCTCCAACAACCTTGCTGCGAGCAGCTCCTGGGATTGACAGTTTTGTGTAGGCTGCATTGCTGTCTGTGTCTGAGCTGACTTGAACTGCTAGCTTAGCTTAGTAGCAGCTAAAAACCCCATACCATTCACTTTCTCAATGTATTTAAAGTTACTTGTAAGCTGAAATTTGAGTCCTTGGTATCTATAGCTTATGGTAATAACCAGTGACATAGCAGTATGTGAGTGGGATAGTTATACTTAACTCCAGATATTCTTTGCATTTGAACCTACTTAGAAGACACTTTGCATTGCCAAAACTCTAACATTGGCATTCTGTCTCGTGAAAGAGCGCGTTTTGGCTGGCATGTTAGTCATAAGCATGCTGCATATGTTCTCAAGTAATTTATTTTTTATCATTATTCTTAAAGGCCAGCACAGCTAACCAAATTGTAAAGTTACTGCCTGCCTGTTAATCTCTCAATTTAAGAAGTGACTATGTCTGTCTCTGAACTTTTTGCATCAGGAGCTGTCAGATGAAATTGAGGACTACACTCATCGTTTTAATACTGAAGATCAAGTGGAGTGGAACCTGGTTCTTCAGGAAGTGGCAGCGTTTATTGAGGTGAGAATACCATTCCCTTTTAGTTGTTAGTTTAAAAGTCAAATGTTCTGACTTATTCACTGCAGTGTTCCTGTATCACCACCTCTCCATGGTAAGCAGGGGCAGCATTCCTGTCCACTTTAACCATTGAACTGTCTTCACTGTAGTGTAACAGTGACAGCTGTTAAAGTGTCTGAAGAGTCAGACCTGGTCACGTAATGATTTGAAGACAGAAGCGCGAAGCTGAGATACACTTGGTCACCTGATCATTTTTGCTCTTGGTGTTCAGAAAATGGTGGAATTGAAAGCACAGCAGTTACCATGGTCAATATTTTGGAGAGACTGGCAACTCTAGTGGAAGCCAGTCCAATTTGCTGATGTTCTGATTGTGTTTCAAAGCATACTTTGTTGGTCTATTACACTGGCAATGCATAAGCAGTATGTAATGGAAAGTACGGTGTAAGCATGGCACTTAACTGATAGTCTCTTACAATAGCTGTAATGTGACCGATTTCTAAAGTTTGTTAAAAGGAAAACATTTTTTTTTTATTCTGTCAAATGAGACAGTGTTCTACTTTCCTCCTTTTGTACAAGATGTCACTATGTAACACAAGTATTTATTTAAATACTTCCAGAATGGATGGCAGCATTATCGTTCACTCATCTCCTTTGCTATTTATTTCTAGGAAGGCAAGGTGAACTAAAATAGTGCAGGGTTCTTCTGTATTGTGGGAATGTTTAGTTTTTTTGTGTGAATTTGTAAGGTTGTTGATGACCTTTGGTTCCTCAGGTAGAGAAAAGCTGAAGCAGAGTTCATGTCATTTGAGGAACTTTGCTTTTCTATTTCCTGTACCTTCATGTGCTCGTACCATGTATTTGCTTGCAGTCCCTAAGAGCTGTTGCTTTTCCAGGTGGTAAGGCATTGCTCTGTAGCCTGCATACAAATATATGTATGGCAAATTAATTTTTAAAAATCTGCCTCAGTTGTGAAATGTTTACTGTAAGTGACAAGACCTTTGGACTTCTCTCTGACTGCAAATCTGTATGTTTTCTTGAATTCCTGATTTATTCTGGTTGGTTTTTTTAGGCAGACCCTGTCATGGTTTTAAATGATGACAACACCATTGTAATCACCTCTAACAGGCTTTCTGAAACAGGAGCTCCGTTGCTAGAGCAGGGAATGATAGTGGGACAGCTTGCTCTTGCAGATGCACTCATTATTGGGAACTGCAACAACCAGGTAAAGGAAATTCCAGGGATTTGGGTTTGTATCTTTGGAGTTCAGAGTCCTTCTCCCTATGACCATCCCTTCTGATTTAACAACAGAGATTCCAATAGAGGTGAACATTAAAATATTTTGATTGTGATGTTTGCAGTGACAGCAAGAAGAAGAGGTTCTCAGAAGAAATAAGAGCTAAAAATGAGATATTAGACCTGTGGTGCTGACCTCTTATTGCTTATATTCATCATGTCAATTAAGTAGATACAATTGATTTTCATATACTGTATTATTCTTCACATTCAAGCATGAGAGGCCTCTGGGGTATGTCTAGAAAAAGCTTGACGTAGACTTTCACATGACGTACTCCAGCTTGTTGCAGCTTCAGTTGCAACAGGAAGGGGTTTTCAAAAGACATTCAACATCTTGGTTTTTTAGATGATGATGATAGTGAAGTTGTACAGACTTCATGACTTCTCTCTGAGCTCTTTTTTCAGGTAAGCGAGGGACTTGTATCTAAACTGCAGTTTGTGTATCATTTTCAGATTTTCTCTAAATTCATAGTACATAGTAGTTTCAGCACTTGACCCCAGAGGAGTCTGAAATTTGTGAAGCAGGGGTCTGTACTAGGGTCAGCTGGCCTGGTAGACCAGTAATAAATAGATTTTGTCCTCTGAGCTCTTCTGAAAGTCCTTCATGGGTCTTTAGAGATTCCAAGATGACACTGACAGGTCCCTGAGAGACAGAAAGTGGTCTGTCTGGTACGCAGTTGAATCTCTTATCCGGATAATTCCAAAAAAATACTATTTAATCTGTATCCGGCAGAATAAACTGTTTGACTCTTTTGTAGGTCAAGTTCAGCGAGTTGACAATCGATATGTTCCGAATGCTACAAGCACTTGAAAGAGAACCAATGAATTTAGCGTCACAAATGAACAAACCTGGAATGCAAGTAAGCTCCATTTCAGTGACAAACCTGGCAACATCTTAACTGGGTATTTTTGTTTGTTTGCTTTGTTTTAAATGGTGCACTCTTTCAGTACTGTCACTGTGCAGAGCAGGTTAGTAAAGCTGGGCTAACCCTTACTGGGTGTTAGAGAAGAGAAGCTCAGACCTGTGGAGTTTGATCCTAGTAATGTCTTTTTTTTTTTTTTTTGTCCTTCTTTTTTTTTCTCCTTAGCAAACCTTCAACAGTAGAAAAAAAATAGCAGAAATGACTATTTGGGCATCGTTTCACAAATGGCTTAGATTTCTCTAGCGGGGGTACTGCTGAAGGGATGCCGTGCCCGTCCTTATCCATATACGCTCCCCCCTTCCTTTGTTTTCACTCTAGCAGCCATGCAGCCAGATAAGTCCATCCGCTCACTAAGTCATCTGAAAGTTGACCCCCTTCAGAGAAAGCATAAAAAATATTCTGTCTTGAGGCAAAAGGAAATATGTAGATTTTCATTTATTTAATTGAGATGAGAAATGACTTTCTTCACTCTTTTCTTGCGTGATGCTTTAGAGAGTAAGAAAGATTTAGGTAACAAATTTAAATGAGGGATAATATAAAGTTCTGGTTCAAACACTGTGCATCGGGCTTTACCATGCAGTAGGAAATGCACTAGGGGTAGCCCGTTTGTGTGGGAAGTATGTTGAAGATGAACATTCTAATAAATACAAACTTAGAGGCTTATGAAAATGCTTTGGTAATATCCAATTGTTGGTTTTTTGTGTTCTGTTTTGTTTGTCTTTTTTTAACAGGAGTCAACGGAGAAACCAGCCAGGCGGGAAAACCCTCATAAATATCTACTTTATAAACCAACTTTTAGCCAGCTGTATACATTTTTAGCAGCATCATTTAAGGTTTGTGAAATTGGTGAATTTATTTGTAATAGAAAAATAAACAGAATGGTATGTGACACTGAATAAAATGTGGTTGAGATAATCTTTTATGCTTCAAGAAAATAAAGCCTTTTTTGCCTTCTTAAAATGTTCAATATGATCTTCAGAGAGGATGGAAAATTATAGATATGTGTAATTTGTATAATAAAGGCAAATCTGTTGACTGCTGTTAAGGGAAAAATAAAAAAAAATCATTTTAAGACAGAAACCCAGCCTGCTGTTATACAGCAGTTGTTACGTCATTGCTAAAACACAACCGTCTTCAAAGCGGAGCTTGAGCAGCTCCTGTGCAAGTGGTCTCAGCACGGGCTGTCTGGTGTCGAGAGTGGTGCGTGGCAATGCTATGGGAAGCATAAGTAATGGGCTGCAGTGCAACAGTTGCATATGGTTTAATCTTATCCAGTAATTTTATTTGTGTGTGTGTAGATACACACGCATATATATATATAGACATTTATATTTTTTACATGTATATATGCTTATATATATATAAAAAATAATTGTTTCTTATATGAAGTTTATCTATTTCCTGTACATATATATTATATAGGAAATATTTCTTGAGATAAGAGATCTGGAGAACAGAAAAATCTTAAGAGTGTTCTTCTACTTCCTGTTGTGCCAAAGACACCCAAAGGCAGGGCAGTATGTCGGGAGACCGCGGCTCTTGAGCACTGGATATGCTGGGGAGCTTTGCAGTTCTGTGTCCCATTAGAATTGTACCTCTCTCCTGCACGTGCTGTATTTTTATCTGCTTGTCTTATTTCATTAACCACTGCTCTCTTCCATGTAAATAGTCCATACGTTTGTAGATCTTTTTAAATACAGTTGCTGTACTTAATTTAGTAAAGCTGTTAGGTTCGTTGTGCTTAATTATGGCTGTAGAAGTCAGCAACTTAGGATTTAGTAGTAAAACCAGAATACGAATCCTATAAAGAAACAAGTTTCAGTTTGTTTCAAGAAACAACTGGGGAGAAACAAGTGGTGAGGTGAAGGAAGTGCGTCCTTACTAAGAATTTTGGGTGCCTGTATGCTCAGCCTTTTGCACAAATTAAAAGCATCTGTTTCCTCATGCAAACAGCTCATTACAGAGGTGGAAAATAGATTTCTTTTATGGGTCTGTATGGAGACCTGGGTGTGTTGTGCTTGTTGTCCAGCTGAGAAGGGTCAGGGAAGAGGCAGATGTTGCAGACTCTGGGGTATTTGGAAACAAAGAACTTCCTTTAGGCTCCTGAACTGTTGGGGAGTTCGGGTCTGCATGGGTCCTGGAAAGCCTCAGGTCTGGCTAGGCAGTCAGAGAGTCTGTGTGGATGCAGATGCTTTTTTAGTGCTGCTTAAACCTCTACTATCAGCCTAGAGGTCTGTGTGGGGAAAAGACGTAGGAACGTATCATCGGTTTCCATTTTTGTCTGTGTCTATTTGAAGGGGTGTTTGTGGTAGGGAACTGTACATACACATATGAAGAATAGGGAAGCCAGAGGCAGGAGTAGCCCAATCTTAAATGACCACATATTTATGAAGATAATGATTGAATATTAAAATAAACTTACGCATTTTTTTCCCTTGCCGCTTTTCTCTCTGTTTGACTTTCAGGAGCTGCCTGCAAACAGTGTACTGCTGATTTACTTGTCTGCCACGGGCGTGTTTCCATCAGGTCGTTCGGATAGTGAAGGTACAATAAAGGAATGCTCCCTGTCATGAACAGGGCTTGAATTCTCTTTATGTTCCAGGACAAGTGACCAAGAAAGATGTCACAAAACTCCTTTTAAAAGACAAGTCAATTTTATTCTCCTGTCTGCTTAGTAAGATAGCCTTTTTTTCCCCCAAACAATAGTTCATTCTGCGTCTTTTAATTAGTCTGCATTAACCTGAGACCTTTTCAAATGGCATATCCAGTTTTTGATGCATCCGAAGTATTAAAAGCTTCACCAATTTTGAAGACCACGTGGCTCAGTTGATGCATCAGTGCAAAGTTAATAAAACGGCTGACTGGCACTTTGTGATTCTTTCCAATCTCCAAAACTACAAGAACAAATGGTCAGGAGATGGGTGGTAAAAGGGCTGAAGCGTCTGCAGGGACCGGTCTATTTGCACGCTTGTTAGCCTGACAATTCAAGCCCTTCTCATGATTCTTGACAATTCCCCTCACCTCATCCTCCTGTTCTTTGCAACCTAGCAGAATATTTGGATGCAGCTGCAATCTGAAAGCTGAAAACTGGTTGGCTGAAGCAAACACAGTCAAAAGATCTGTTTATATAATTTAAGGAAAAAAAAAAGTTTTTAACATCCTAAATATTGTACACGCCTCATCTGTTTGAGACTTGCATTCCTTTATAAGATGCATGCCTTGTCCACCCCAATGCATGATTTGTAGAGCACTCAAAATGTTAAAGGAAAAAAAAATCCCTGTCAGCTTTGAATTGTGGCAGTGATTTTTTTTAAATGCTTTTAACATTTTACTTTTTGCTGCAACTTGGTGACAGGTTCTAACTAACCCCTGTTCTTTAAAGCCTGTGTTACGTCCACTTCACTGCGTGTATTGTTTCAGCTTAATACCTTGCTGTAGAGGCATCCAGGCTGTGTCTGCTGAAGAGCTGCATAGTCAGGCTTCAGTTCTCATTAACTGAATCCCATAACGACTGCATTCTTTTAATAAGGTAGCGTAGTCTGCACAGACCGAAAACTTCTACCTTGTTAAAAGGGAGAGCAGCTGCAACTTGCCCTGTTTATTGCCTGTAAACCATTTGTGTTTGACAGATCACGCAAGACATTTGTAATGGTGCTAAATTAATGTATGTTCTGTTCCTAATTTTGTGTTCCCAAAGCTTCCCTTAAACTGGAAAGGTGTCTTATGTATCCAAACCTGAAAAAATTGCATTTGGTGGCCAAATACGGGTCAACCAACTCTGCAAATGTGTAACAGAATGAGGAAATCCTAATACTTTATTTTACTAACATTAGTGACATTTCATCCGCACATCAATGGCAGAAATATTCCCTGGTATCATTAATGCATTTTTTTGTAGGGGATTTGCTTTTTTTTTTATAGCCATTACTTTAATCTTTGCTCTCCATCAGACAGTTGGGTGGGTAGCTCGATTGTGCAAACTTTGCAGAGTATTTCTTTAGCTTACCTTAGGAACACGTGTCCAGGCTGTGTGCATTTAAAAATTGTGAATTCTGTATGTGAAATCTTAAAAAAAATAAACCTTTACTGCAGATTTGAAATCTGCTTAAAACTGTTTTGTCCTTTCTAAGAGTATCGAGCGCATATTCATTCTCTGAGCTCTGTCTCTCCTCCCTGCAGTGTTATAACTGCAGATGACAGTGTTGTATCTATTCTGAGAGGCCACAGGCGTTTTGATTGATTTAGCCTTATTTTTTGACCAAATTCTGAATCTAGAATATGCTAACTCATATAGTAATTTTACAAAGGTATTGATTTTCCTGTATGAAATGTGTAATGGGTTTTAATCTTTTTGCTATGTAGTGTAACAGGAGCCAATATTTGGATCTTTTGTATTTTGTTTGTGGATAAATAGCAAATAAATAAATTAGAAGTTAGGAAGTTGGATTGCTTGCTTCTATTTGATAGATCCTGAAACTCCTAAAAATGCATAAAATTGGATATGTAGTTAGTGAAGTCTCCGCATTCCTCCATCCTCTCCTTACATCTTCACTAGTTCAGATTCACTCACTTTTCTGGGATTCGTAGTTTCTTCCTCCCTTTCATATAATTGTTAAATCCTGAACAGAGGTGAATTCCCTCTGCTAATTTTAGCTTTCTTTTTGCCATGTGTAGGTCCCTATGATTTTGGTGGTGTCCTGACAAATAGCAACCGGGACATTATAAATGGGGATGCTATCCACAAGCGAAACCAGTCTTACAAGGAGATGCACTGGTGAGTCTCACGTGTGTGACAACTGCAAATTCAAAAGAATTTGTTTTAATAGAGAAAAATGCATCAAAGCCTCTTGAATTCAGACTCTTTCGTGCAGGACATCATAATGCAGATTGGCTTGAAGGTGAACAATTATAAATGAATATGCAACTCTAAATGATGACTTAACGTGAATTCTTTATTACTGGAAAACTTCAAATTAACGGTGGATGACTTCTCAAGAACATAAACATCTCTTGTTGGGAAAAAGCTAATGAGAAGTCCAATAGCCCATATTATAGAGAATATAGAATTAGTTTGGCAGTTTTTCTCTGAGGATGAATCCGAGGATGGGGGCGCGAGGAATGTGCTTGCTTTTGGTCTGGCCGTGGGCAGCTGGGTGTCTGGGACACGTGTGCGCTGTCACAGCTCTGCAGCAGTTCCAGCGCTCTGTGAAGCGTCCCTTTCTCTTTTCAGTCTTCACCCTGGAGATCTCTACCCTTTCACCAGAAAGCCCCTCTTCATCATTGTGGACTCTTCAAACAGTGTTGCCTATAAGGTAAGGCTCTTGAAGGCTGCTACTGGTATGATAGGTTACAGTGTCAACCCCTAGTTAGCTTACACTTTTAATGGGCTATTTTTTTTAAACAGTTTGTATTCAGTCTTTCTTTTCTTTTGAGGTTGTGCATGCTAGTCAGGATCTGATCCTATGAATAGGAACAAGAAGGAGAAGCACATGAACAGCCGCTCATTGGAAAGTAATAAATCCTCCTGGAGGGAAAAAAGGTTCAAGATTTCCAAGGTCTCTGGTGGGAGGTTTATTTTTGTTATATACCAAAGACAAATCTTGGTGTGTGTGCGTGGGGGAGGGAGATAACTAATGTGCTTTTTTTTTTTCCAGTCATCCAACACTCAGTTGCTTTTAAGCAACAGAAAGGAGTCAAAGCATTGAGCCTGATCTTATAAAACACGGGGTGTCTGTGTCTGAAAAGTATCTGAACCAAGGCAATAACAAGACTCAAATTAGGATCCAGTGTAACTGTAGAGTGGTATATGCTTGGGCGGTGAGCCCCCTTCCGAGGGTGCTCTGGCCACACAGTAGAATTGCTCCGTGGCCAATCCCTTTGGCAGTCTGCAGGGCAGGTAATGCAGACGCAGGCGTTCTCAGTCTCAGTTGCCACTTGCATCTGGGGAGAATTCCGACATTTATTTCATTCATGAATAGAATATTAAGAATGTGCTATATCTGGGGAAAGTACCACTTCCTTACGTCTTCCTTTTTATAGCTCCATTATGTGCAGTGAGAAGAGTGAACACTCACAGCTGCGTTTCAGAGGAGGAACAGGGACGTCTAGTGGCCAGATGTACTTGTTCCTTCTTCGGTATCCACAGCCTGTGTCATTTCTTATAGAGGCACTTGGTAGCCAGCCAGAGGTTCCAAATCCGTGATCAGGATGATTCAGAACAGTTCTGTATTGAGGCAGGGAACTTTCACCTGACAGTCTCAGTAACGATCTGGCCTCCCCTATATATTGTTATGCATTTCAAAGCACTTCTTAAATACTACTGCATTTAACTTCAGTGCAAATATGCTTTTTATTAAATTCCCTTCCCCATTTAAGGGGAGGGAAATACAGTTAGAATGGTTTACTTGTCTTTCTGAGAAAATGGGGATTTGGTAGGGATTTATATTCCTGTGCTCTTTCCTGACATTAATTCCAGTATAACAAACAGGGGGTTTGGCTTTGTTTCAGTGTAATAAGTGTAGCTTGGGTTTGGGGTTTTGTTTTGGGATTTTTTTTACCCCCTTCCTCTTTAGTAGAATTGCTGCAAGGTGTCAAGTGGATCAGCTGTGTAAGAGAGAGTAAGGGATTCCTGGTGATCCTTAATTCAAATACAGCTCTGGACATACCAGGGTTCTGTGGACAGCTTAGAGCAAAGGATCTTTTGATTCCCATATGTAGATTTGTAGCTCTTGTGAGCATAACTGCGAAGTGTTTACAGTAGACTTTGTTTATTTTATTACATTTAAATTTTCTAATTGCATTTTCTTTGGATTTTGTGGTCACACAGTAAGCAAAAACTGTAACCTCCGTTCCTTGTTCTGCAGTGAACTGACCATCAGTAGTGTAAAATCCACTGGTGCTCGGTCTGTTCAGCCCACAGAGCAGCTGGTGTGAGGACAGTCCAGCTCTGCCTGTTTGTAAGGAGCACAGAAATGGGAGTTTCGGAAGTATTTCAGGACGGGATTATGGAAGTGGCTGCAAGGAGCTCTGACCCAGATCAGAAGCATGTGGGCACAATTGTGAGGAATTTCACAAGAGAATAAAGCTGGGGGGAGGGGGGGGAGGAGGAGCATGGACTCCTGCTTAAAAAATATATATTCAGCATTTGAGAACTCACCTTCACAATCTGTTTCCATTGAACCCGGGTGTGTAGATGTGTGGGGAGGGGTTTGGGTGTTTTGCTTTGTTTTCAACTGAAGGTAGATGGCAGAGCTCTCCATCTCGGTGTTTCTAGCCCCTGTAAGTTCCTGTCTGTGGTCGTTCTGTGCGTGCTTACATGCTTGGTTCCTTGTCGCCAGAATACCCTCGTAGTGCTGTCCTGAGACTGCGCTGGGTGTGTTGGCAGATGCTCTGTAGGCTCAAGCACTGGCTACAAACAAAGATGTTCTGTGCAGCTGTGTGAGAAGTTGAAGTCAGTCCACTGGCTTTTTTCCACGTGGCTGCTCTGATCCTTTCTGACAGGACAGGAGCTATCCTGACATTTAAATGTCACTGCTGGCAATACTGGCAGTAACAGGAACTGCTCACACATCTTCTACAGCCCATTTCTGCTCTCCTGCATGCATTCCCATCCCCTCCCTCTCTCTGGAGGGCTTAAGTGGTGATGGCCGAAAGTAAGTCCTCCCAGGAAGGGTCTTGCCACTTTGTCAAATCAGCGGCACTTGAGCAGCTTCCTCCCCTGTATATTTAGCTGAAAGTGGAAGATAACTGCAAATCAAGCATATCTACTTAAAGCTATGATTTATTTTTTTTAACACTTCCATTTAAATATAGATGGCTGTGTTTTTGAAGGTTACCACCGTATATGTGGATGAAATAATATTTTTAAATCAATATCTTCTTGTAGCTGTGGTTGTCTAAGATTGTGGTCAAAAGCAAAGTCTTAAAAAAACCAAAACAAACCAAAAACTCCGGCCAGTAAGAATGCAAGGCCTCTGTCAGCGATGTGGTATAAAATGTTCAGCTTAGTAAAGCTTACGTGTGAAGTGACTTCTTTTGAAGATGACAGGTAGTTCTTTTCTGGAAAGAGTTGTATATGACACACATTTTAAAAAGCAGCAATACTTCTGTTGGAAAACTTGAATCCTGAAGTGAAAAAACAGTCGATTTTGAAACAAAAATGTATTTCACCCTTTTTGGAGTTGTCCATGCACTGAAAGGTAGGGCATTCCTTATCCAGAGCTGCCACCAACACCCAGCGTGCAGGGCAGGTTTTCCTGCTGCATCTGGTGCTCCTCCACTCCCAGCCGTGGCCGTACTGGGCTCCTGTTCCGTTGTTGCACGTACGCCCACAGCCCTTTTCCCTGGCAATGGGGAGCGGAGGCGGTGGGGAGCGAGTCCTGGTGCTCATCTGGGCTACGGGAGGCAGCGGTGTCTGGGCAGGAGCTGAGACAGGTACCTGGAAGCTCGAGTCTGATCCTCCTGCGTCTATAGTTTAGATGTAGCGACTAGCATGAGCAGCTGTGTCCAAAGAGCGCATTCTGCGTTAAACCCTGTAGTTTCTCCCCTTTGCAGGACTTCTAGCTATGCTGACTTAACCTCTGCCGGGACAGAGTCCAAAATGAGCTCAGATACTGTCAGTGAGTAACGCCTTCCCTGAGGTACAGCAGTGACCCTTGGTTTTGCCTTGTAGCTGAGGCAGTGTTTAATTGCATTGTCATTTTTGCCGACGGAGTGTGTGGAAAGTCTGCTTTGGTCTCTTAACTGGTGATACAAGATAGAATTCAACCTGGGGATCTGCTCACGAACGCTAAGCATACGCGTTACTTGAGGACGTGTAACCTGCCAGTGTGCATACAGTTCAAACTGGCGATGTCTGAGGTGATGACTCCTGGAGTTTTAAATATTGGTCTGTAGTACAGTTTTACTAATTACTGGCTTGGCCTGCAGTTACTGTCTTCATGGCAATAGTCTTTGTTTCTTCATTAGAGACCAAACCGTAGTATCTACCATTATAAATCTCCCTTGGGCTCCTAATGAAATAGAAGGGTTTTTAGGGACTAGTCAGCACTCTGTCACATATGGGAAATGTTTTGTTTTGATTAGACTAGATTACTGTCTTTAGCAGTTAGCAGACTTAGATTAAATTAATTCAGGGAAACTGATTCAATTGAAATATACTGCCCAGAAGGAAAAGTTCCATTTGAATTAAACAGAAGCCAGAAGGAATTAAAAAATGAGCTTTTTGATGATTCTACACAAGCAAATACTTCTGGTAATGTATACCTTACATTCACAACCTGCCAATTTTAAGACTCTAATGCGCAGAAATGCGTGTTGCACTCGTGTGCTCTGGCTGCGTGGTTTGAATGTGTGCTCGGACAGGATGCAGACATGATCACTTCCAGTTTCTGTGGCTTTGCAAACCTTCGGTTTTAAGCAGGCTGTTTTGGTGAGACAAATGACAGCTAATGAGGTTGTGTAAATGAAATTACTTTTTTTCTTGGTGATAATTATTGCCAATCAGTATACCTACCAGATAGATACATAGTAGAGCTATTATCAGGTAAATGTTGGTGAAACTGGACAAAGGCATCGTTTGAGGTTTCTGGAGAAAGTCTTCTGCAACAGAACACTTTGGCAATATTTAAGGTGCTGGTGGAAGGTGCATGAAACAAGTATTGTAAAATGAGGGTTCAGTACGGCAGATGTTAAGGTCATGGCATACTTGCTTTAAGGGAAACTTCGTTTAAAACTTTTCTCCACTGGGTTTTTCTTTTTCATCAGAAATAGTTCCTCCTGCTAGAAAGAAAAGGGGAAATAAATCACTTTGACTGGATAGTTCAGTTGGTACTGAGGAAAGATGCTAGATCTATTTTGACCTGAAAGCCGATGGCTTTCCTTTTTATTGCAAAACGTGATATTTTTCAAGTAATGTATTACTATTGAAAGCCATATTTCCATGAAATTATTGTCTGCTATGAGTAGCAGTGAAGTGAGAGAATTATAATTCCTTTAAAAAGTAATGGGTTTTAGTCCTTCTGCGCTGTAATCTATGAGTAAGTCATCAGCCTTACTGCCGATTCTGAACTGTGTGACGGGCATTAGCGTGTTCTCTGTTGTTACTAGTCTTTGTTTGTACCCTTAACCTGCTGAATATTCAAAAGCAAGCAAAATGACAATCAATACTTCAAAATTCTTATCTGTTACAGAATTTCACAAACTTATTTGGACAACCATTGGTGTGCTTGCTGTCTCCAACAGCATATCCAAAAGCATTACAAGGTATGTGTGGTATTGTATTTCCTAAGAAATTGCAGTTGCATCATGTATCTATTCCAAACAACTGTAACTTCGATTGTTCAGGAAAAGATAGATGTTTGTCACTATGTAATCCCTAGATCAGGTTAACGTTCCCTGAAGTAGTTTAGTTACTGTTTATGGCAAATAATTTAACGATGGTATTTCTACAGGTAGCTTCAACAAGTGCCAGGAGGCAAACACGGATACTCAGAAAATTGCCAGCCCAGTGCTGGGATGATGATGATTCGCACTTTGAGTAGCTTTATTAGTCCCAGAAAGTGATCAGAGTCAGTTAAGGTATCAGCTTTTAAATGCCAGGTGTAGAGCAAAATCTTCTCAGATCTTGTTTGGATTTTGGAGGGTAAGTTAAGAAAAAGCATTGGCTTTGTACGCCCTCAGAAGGTGTGTTTCTAGCAGGAGCAGGCAATGAAACGTTACGTTCTTCAGTCCTTGTGACTACTACAAAATATAAATCATTCCAGACTTTCTCATTGGAATTTGCTGTGTTAAGGTTGTTATCCATCACAAGGACAAGTACAAAGATGTAGCTTAAGCCACACAGAGTGATGTTAGGCAAGCGTCATGAGAGAATGTGCGAGAAGGGGAAGGTTCTCATTTGTTTTGAAACTATTCCTGTTCTTTAGCTAAAACTTAAGTAGAAATAAGTACTGTAATAATGAATCCTGTTTAAACAGAAACTTAGAAAAATAGAACTAACTTTAGAAAATACTGGACGCTTATATTGTGTTGATGGGCCAGTCAGGAAAGTCTTGCTGTAGTTCTGAGGGGGTGCTACACCGTGCGCTGGAGCACCACGCAGAGACCGAGCCCTGCATCAGTACGGCATTGCAGCACACGTGCTGCGTGCCAGGGGCCTGGAAAAAAAGGAAATGCATCAAAACAAGTCAGTAATCCTTGCTGAGGAGGAAGTGGCCTTACTGTTTGGGCACATGATCTTATTTGCATCACCTTTCTTTTTGATTTCCCAATTGATTGAGATGACACTTGGACCTCTGTGTATCATGTTGAACTACATGGAGTAAATGGGCTTTAGGATATTGTGATGCCCAATAAAAGGGTAACTATGTGGACTTTGGGGGGGAGGGTGTATGGGTTCAACTGCCTGGTTTTTTGGACAGAATGAGAATGCCCATGTTTAATGTTTCTCTTCAGGAGATACTGATTATAAATCCTGTCGGTTGTTTCAGTTATGACTTTTGTGTTCAAGTTATGTGCTCAAAGTGAAGATATAGGCCTCCCACAATTCATGAGAAAAATCTCCTTTCTCTTGGTGTTAATGCACATCTCCAGTAAGCCCTTATTGCTAGTCATTGCATCATCTTGAGAACAGATCTGCCACAAGAGGAGGGAAGATATAACTAACACAAAGGAGTAGTTCCTCTGTTACAGAATTTAGTGGGTGAGCGACTTCATTCTGTGGCAGAGACGGCTTTTCTGTTTCATGTGCCAAATGTATCTCTTTGTCTATTGATTTATTATTTTTTTTTAGATCAGTCTCAGCGGGGTAGCCTCTTCACACTCTTTCTGAACAATCCTTTAATGGCATTCCTATTTGTCTCTGGATTATCAAGCATGCGCAGAGGATTGTGGGAGAAGTGTCAAGATTACCTTAGAAAAATCAACCGAGATATTGCCCAGCTGCTGACCCACTCCCGATCCATAGGTACGTGCCTAAAGATGCACAACTGAACCTTAGCATGCTATTTAGCAGATGCTGTTTTTTCTTGCTCAGCCTTTCCAAGGGACAGAGTATTGAATAAGGGGAATGCACAAGTATTCGTAGTGGTTTCCCCCAAGTCTCCTTTTTTTTTCTCTTTTCTTTTCTTTTTTTCTTTTTTTTTTTTTTTAAGCCTTTCTAACTGAGTTTTCTTTGCCTTCTTTACAGATCAGTCCTTTCTTCAATTTTTTGGGGATGAATTTCTTCGCTTGCTTCTAACAAGATTTATCTTCTGTTCGGCTACTATGAGGATGCACAAAATTTTCCGGGTATGCAGGGATATCCATCCCTTTGTGAGAAGGACAATCCAGTGCATACAGAACTGCACTGCCTCAGGACGGAAGGGTCTTAGGTCTGAGCGTAGCACTGTGACTTCAGAAAGATAACTGATGCTCACATGCTAATGCCTCCAGCTTGTATTGAATCTGTGCCTTTGTATCTCTCCAAAGGCATGAAGCCTTTGACTTGCTGAAGCCTTATTCCTCTACGTAAATAGCAGACACACTCTTACTCATTTATGTCACTCTGAACAGCCTTGTCTGCTAGAAAAATTCCTCTTAATAATTCAAGATTATTATTCCTACACAACTAAAAAGGTGTAGAACAAGAATATAAGAGGAAATGGGGAGGAGTGGAATGTTATTGCTGGAATGTATTCTAGTGCGAATGGATTTTGAAAGGTCTTTGAAGTGTAAATGAATAAGCTAAACAGGAAGATGGTATTGTCCCTCCCTGTTGGTTAATGCTGGGCCAACAGTGAAGTCTGCTTCTGAATCGACACCATTGTATGTATGTGAGCACTGGCATATAAACTGCCTGCTCCATTCTAAACGTTACAGAAAAAAATGGAAGTCAAAGCACAGAGAGGTGCAGTATTGACCTTGTCTGACTGCAGCCACCTAGTAGGTTTCCAAGCCAAAGTGAACAACCCAGGCTGCTTCAGTACCAGGGAAAAGAAGCAGATCTTCTGTTAGTGGGAATAGATTTGCCCCAGTGTCTTAGGTATTTGTTTTAGGATGAGATGAATCTCCCAGGGGAGATGCTTACATGTCTGTAATTTCAAGAAATGAACTCCAGCCTAGTAGGTAAGTATATGTGAAGTCTTTTTGTCTTTTTTTTTGTTGGTTTCTTTGTTTTTGCAAGGCTTCTGTGAACATATTATTAACCATCTTAGATGAATGGGCATTTGCATTGCCACTCTGACCATCTCTGAGTCAAGGGGAAGAGAAAACTGGAAATGCTAGAACGTTTTCTCTTTATGTGGCATGCTAAACAGATCAGGATACCTCTTAGGTGAGATTGGCCTTTTGCAATCTTCTTCGTAAAGGGTATAAAAATAAACGAATGTCTGATTCTTTTTGTTTTCACTGTCATCTAGCAGGAGACTCGAAATTATCCCGAATCTTATCCTCAGCTGCCAAGAGATGAAACGGTGGAGAACCCTCACCTCCAAAAGCACATTTTGGAGCTGGCTTCCATACTGGATGTTAGGAATGTTTTCCTGGAAAACACCCTCGATGACTATTAAAAGAAACTGTCTTACTGCAAAGGGGTTTCCCTGGCCACAGATTTTGAATGGTGCAGTTTTATAATGTGAAAATCATAAAAGGAAGTACTTGATTTTATTTTTAAATTTAGGACCATTATTTTAAAAAGTAATAATAAACAGCTGTTAGTTTAGCTGTTCCATTCTGTATGGGGTCAATTTTATAAGCAGAAGTTTTCATGTCTTTTAAATGTTAAACTAAAGAATCACTAGAGGTTTATTTGTGGTCTTGTGGCTATCAACCACATTTCCAACAGCTGATCCTAAGCATAGAAGTATTATTGGTTACCTTTAGCCCACATTTGTGGAAATCCTTTATTTTTATACAATTTTAAGAAATTGGAAAAAATCAATAGAAAAACAATATTTTATCCCCAAAGAGTCTGGATTTGAAATGGTAAAGACGGAACCACACAGTGCAAACCAACAATAGCAATAAAACAGAGTCCTTCATAACAAATATATTTTTTCAGTCTTAGGCAAGTAAGTAGACAAAACTGTGGACAATTAATTTGCATTTGGAGCAGTGGGTTTGAAGTGAAGTTGTAAAGATACTTAACGCTCCCTATAAATTTGACACAGCAATTTTATACATGAACTTTGTACTGCTGGCCAAGGGCACAATTTCCACTCTGCCTGATTGGGCAGACGGTTAGCAGATTAACAAATGACAGAACTAAGAAAGCTAGCCCCCATCTCTCACTGTAATATGGATCATCTTGCCATTTGTATTGCTGCCACAATTTTCCAGGAGGAGAGGGCATTCTTGATTTTGAGGTACTAGACAGAAATTCTTACGTTTCCAGCAGGTGTTACCCCTCCTTTCCATGTGTGGATGGAATGTGTGGCACTCTCAAGTGTTACCAGTCCCTGATAGGAGCTGAAGGAATGTCCCATATGGTGCTGAAAACGAGCCCTTCCTATCACTCATTTATCTGACCCATCTGTGCTGGATCCCTGTGCCCCAGGAGAGATGCTGGTGCTCCTCTTACAGGTTGAATAAAGTGGGTGCTGTCGTAAAGCCCTGATAATGCTTTGCATGCCCGCCATTGCATCTCAGTCTTATCTTTGACCCAGTAAAACTAAGGGGCTGCAATTATCTTTGGCTTCCTCAGCCTACAATGCTCAGTCTCAGTACGTTAGGGAGTCCAGTGGCCCTTGTAAAGGCCTTTGCTGGAGAAGGCTGGTCTGACTGCAGGGAAAAGCGCTTGCTGACCCATTTGGGCTGTACTGCCTTCCTTGCGGAGCTGGAGGACCTCCTGCAACTCCTGACAGTGAAGGTCTGAACAAGGAGAAGGAACCAAAAATATTTTAAACTATTAAATGAAAAAGTCCCTTTTCACTGTTCCATGGGCTGCTAGAAAAGTAGTGAAAGGACAAGTCTCATCAGTGCTTTTGTGTTGAACCCCAGCCATGCCTCTGTTTTTTGGTGAAAAAAATGCAGAAGTTGGTGACTGCCATAGTACTATGGTAGGTCTGTTGGCTGTGCCATCGTACAGGGTATGAGCCAGCCAGCCGGAATAGCGAAGGGCAGCAGATCAGCACTGATGGACCCCGTTCAGCTGAGAAGGGCACGGTGTGGAACAGGGAGAATTGCTGGAGTGTAGCTGGGAGGTTTGCACAAAGGTTCTTTGGAGCTGGGCTGAAGCTTATGCCATCCATTCTTTAATTTCCCAAGTGTAAAAAATTCCATAATCGCTAGTGTTTGTTCTAAGCAGTCTTGAAGCTGGTATATTGAGCCCCCCACCACTTGGTGCTGCTCTTCTTTGGACTATGGCAGGACTTTGTTACCTGGGATGTGGAGTTTATTTTAAAGAGTGTGTGTTTGTGTGTGTGCACGTGTATTCTAGGCGTTTGTGTGTATATGTACAATATGCATACATCTACTGGCTGTGTAAATTGTAAATATGTATATATGTATAGGTACTTGTATATGTATTAAAAAGAATGAAACAGTACAATGTCTATATACAAAATTTATATATACACACATACGCCATTTTGGGTGCATTCCATAACGTGTTGCAGATCTGTAGTCGTAGTAAAGGTTATGGCTTTTCTGCCATTGTAATTTGCTGTTTCCAAGGACTTCCACCTGGACCCTGAAGTAATTCATAACTGATTTCAGGTACAGGAGGCCTTAGTTATCCAGGGGAATGAGTACTCCTGTATGTATTACAGTGATAAGATTCCTGTATTCTTAACTGTGAAGCTGATGATCTGCCTTTCTTTCGGGTAGGAGGTCCTCAGTTATGAAGACATGGGATTCTATGTCGAAGCTAAAGATACAGAAAGCCTTTAATGCAGCAGCAAGTGAGACATGGGTTGTCTGTTACCCTGCCTGCTGTTCCAGCAGTGTTCAACTTGCATGGAAAAGGGGAATCCAGTTTTCCCCAGCTCACTCCCTTCCAACCAAATGCTTTTGTTTTGCTTTAGCTTTTGCTTTGATGAAGCTATTCTCATTTTGGTTCTGTATATCTGGAAAAGAGGATGTTATTTCCAAGCATAGGAGTGACGATGATTCCATTAGCATGGGCTGGTGAACTTCTGTGGGATGTTGCTCATTAACTGGGAAAGCCTTGGCAGACCTGGTCTTCAGTTTAGCTGGGCTGAAGCGAGGAGTCCTTGCTTGTGATCTGAGGGCTTCTAATGCACCTTGTCGCCCTAAGAAGAGGTTCTGTTTGCTTGTTACCAAGGTAGATCTAATCAGAGGAGAGGAGAATGTACTTTTTAGAAAACAAAAAAACCTGATGAAGCTAGAATGTAGGAGGAGAACGTAAGGCCTTGAAAATCAGTTCAGAAGTGGAACTTGGGAGCGATGACTGTCTAAGTCAAAAACTCATTCTTGATGTCCCCCATTCTCTTCTTGCCTACTGATCTTTGGTTCAGAAGGTACGCTGCTGGTAGGGATGTTCAAAGATAAAGATTTCACTCCTGTTGTGTCGGAAGGAGAATGGAATTGTACTTCGTAAGCAAAAGGCTGATACCCTCTGTCTGCTCTAGCTGCAGACAGGATGAGTATCTGGTCTTGGATTTTGAGCCAGCTCCCTCCCCTCCCAAAGCAACTGCATTCAAGATGAAAATATTGATACTTTCCCCTCCAAGTAAAAGCTTGTCTTGTTTGAACTTACTAAGTCATTCTAAACTTGTGCTACTGTGTGCTGTGTGCTATGGTTGTAGGTACCTTCTCGATGTATGCTTGTATGTACTGAAGAAAACTTTGGTTTATGTATCTAGCAGTCCTCACTGTGGAAGCGAAGCAAAGAGTGAACCATTTTTATGTGAGAACAAACCCTTTTCTTCTCAGGCCTAATGCCTTCCCTCTTGTCTCACTCTCCCTTTCTCCACCTATCTTTATTGCTTATGCTAGTGGTGAAGACTTGCCACCACCAGGCAATATGGAATTAAAGGGGTAAATTCTGTGTGTAATATATAGAGAGGAGAATGTGAACTGGATTGAATGTGTCCTTCCTGGACTACTTCTGCCTAGCTCCCTACTTATGCGCATGCTATGTTCAAATGAATCCTGCTCCCACGATAGGCACCTCTGTTTGTGCTCCTGTTCAAACTGCCTTTAGGACATCTAGCCAGAGTTACTGCTGTTGCCTTTCGGTTTTGCCCCTTTGACTTCTCCAAGTAACAGCGAGAGGGGGAAATAGGGTTATGAGTCTTTAACCCTCTGTGTTTTAATTACTTTTGGGATGTCATGTGTCATTTTGCTTCACACGTGAACTAGATGGAGCACCAACTTCTGTGAGCTGTGCAAACTGGACTTGCTCCCTGGAGTGCTTTCCTGAGAAGTTTCAGGATGGTTTGTTTGGGTAGTTCATCAAAACATCCATCCAGTTGTGACTTACTGAGCCCCTCAAGACTATTCCCCAGGGAGATGTGCAGAGGCATCTTTTAAGGAGAGGAAATAGATGGGGGGGACAGGAAATTAGGCTTCAAATGATGGTCTTCAGAAGCTACAACTTCAGTAGCTCTGGTCAGGCTTCTCCTCTAAGGACGGGATGAAAGTGCCGCTCCAAGATCCATCCCTGGCATGCTGTTGTAAAGCACCTCCCCTGCCCCACCGCCTTCCTTGTGCTGTAACTCCATGCTGTGCTTAAGTCTGCTTTTTCCTGAAAGCTAAGATGCTTGGAATCCGTCTGAACAACTTTTTTGTCTTGAGGCTTCTTTTGTAAAAGCTTTATCTATGTTAGATTCTTCAGTAGCTGTTCTGACTCCAGGTCACCAGTGGTAGCAGTGGCAGAGCCCTCGTTTAGTCCTGCCCGTTCCCTGTGAAGCGGCTGCTCAGTGTCGGTAGCTGATCTGTGGTGGCTGCTGCTGCCGGGACCGAGGGAGCTCCGCAGGCAGTAACAGCAAGAGTAATCTTACGAACGAGGGAGAAAATCTAATACACAGAGCTGAAAGCTGCTCTGTGCAACTTGGTGACATTAGACTCGCTGCAGTCAGCCTCCGTGGGAGGGATACTGGCGCAGAGGACAGGGCACAAATCTCCGCAGCAGAGAGATTGTACATTCCTGAGGTGGCTCTCTTACATTTTTAGTATCTTTGACTTTTAGAGCAATACTGTTTCTGTGACCAGATGTATTGCAAGTGCTTTGAAGATCTGAATATCCACAAATAGAGGAGGGGAGGAACACATCAGGCACACGTATCTGCCTTAAAAAGTAAGCCATGCTTTCTTTTTTTTCCCCTCCAAACCATTACTCTGCTAAGACAGAGGAGATTTAGTTTGAGATTTCTGAATCTGACAGATCTTTTGGAGGATTAAGGAGTGTCTCTGCATTCCTATTGACTTATTGACGTGCCAGCTGCCCCGATGCACGCATAGATGTTTTGCTCTTAAAGACCCGGGTTTCGTTGGCGTGGAGAGCAGACCTCGGCGCAGCTCGCTGGCCCTGAGCAGCGCAGGTGGTACCAGAGCAAGCAGCAGCAGCTCTTCCTTCAAGAATAAAAGTCTGTTGTGAGTATCTGCCCCCTTGACTTTGCAGATTTCTTTCGGCACGTGTTTGTTACCACTTCTCAGTTGTAAGTGACTTGTTGGGGGCAGGATTTTGCCTGGTGCAGGCTGAAAAGCACAAGTTGCTCCTGCCCCGGCCGAGGCGCAGTGAGGCCGAGGGGACGCAGGTGGGAGTGGGGGGAGCACTGCCCCTGTCAGCCCCTCGGCCGAGGCAGAAGGAGCGTTTCCCCTCTCTGAGAAGCAGAGTATTTATTACCAAAAGTAATTTTATAGTGAATTGGTTTGAAGTTACTTTACAGCCATGCGTCTGTATATTGTATTTTGGTAAAAACAGATATTTTACTTAAAATATATATAGATATATGAATAAACTTTTTTTGGAGCAAGTACTCTCTTTGCAAGGGATCTGTAAATCGCCAAAGCACTGTAATACCGAACTGTTCTGCCGTTGTTTGGTGTCTGTGGAGGAAAGCTGTATGTTTGTATTTCTGCCGGGCGCCTCGGGGAAAAGCCAGAACTGCTGTTACTGCCTTTCCGAAGCGAACGCCTCGGTTTGTATTGGTAATAAAACCGAACCGCAAGGCCTGCTCACTGCTGCCGTCACCACGTTTTGAGCCTTTTTCACTGAATTTCGGGCAGATTTCCGTGCGCCGCCCCCCGCCCCACATCGCTCCGCTTATGGCTGTTCGCGCCGGGGGCCGCTCCGTGTCCGCGGGGCCCTGCCCTCCTTCACCGCTGTTCCCGGCTGCCGTCAGACCTGCCCGGCCCCCGGAGGAGTTTATCGCCAATTAACTGCGGCAACCGCTCGTGAGGAGGCGCCTGGGCCGCCGCGGGCGGGGACGAGGGGGGCCGGGGCCTGGGCCCGCCCCACCGCGCTTGCGCACCGCCTCGCGCCGCTTCCGGCCCGCGCGGCGCTTCCGGGTCAGCGGCGCCAGGGGAAGCGGGGGCCCCGGCGGCGGCGGCGGCGGCGGGGCTGGGCCAGGATATGGGCGGTGAGGGGGAGCTGGGGGGCGGCGGGGCCGGGGGGCCGCGGGGAAGCCGGGGGGCGGCGGCGCCGCGGCTGCCGCAGAGCGGGGCAGCAGCAGCAGCCGCCGGCCGGCCTGGCGGAGACCGACGGGCCGGCCCCGAGCTTCTCTCGCCGTCGCGGGGGGACCGGGCTGCGGAGAGCCGCTCCCGCAGCGCATCCGGGCCGGCGGGGCCAGCCGTGCCACCCAGCGCTGCCGTGGGTCGGGTTTGGTTTTTTTAAAGGGTTCTGCTCGCGGTGAGTTTTTTCTCAGCGTTTTATAACAGCTGTGACACTAAAAGGTATTTAGTTATCTTTAAGTGTTTAATATGGGTAGAAATTCTTAGTGTGGAAACCGTATCTATTTAATTTGCAGGTACTGTTAGGCTGTGGAGGCTCTAATGGAGCTAGAAATGCAATAAAACTGAGTGGATGAGGCACAAAATTAAATCTCAACATCTGGAAGCTTTAAACAGAGTGTCACTACATTAACCATATTGGAGGTAGTGGCTTTTCAAAGTACCTGGCTATTCCAGTGCTACAGAGCAGTAAAATGTTTGCAAAATTGAAGAAGAAGATAGCAGAAGAGGCAGCGATTGCTCCCAGGCCGGGGGGAGCTGCCAGGATACCCAGGTCTGGCAGCAAGGAGTCAGTTACCTCCGTGGGAGCAGACTCCGGAGATGACTTTGTAAGTTACACTTTGCTTTGCAATTTGATTTTTCTTACAGCATTTTTATTACAGCTTTACTCACAACAATTTAAGTCTAGTGTATAAGTTGACTACGTATTGGGGTGTCTTTGGACGTCTTAATGCATAAATGAATCATTAGCTTGAATAAACTTAAATACTGAAGAAAAAATGTTTGTATGTTAACCATAGGAGTTACCAGGAGGCTTATGTTCCCATGTAAACATGAGTTACAAAGCTGTGTCAGCACATAACATTGTTTAGCAGACATAAAACATTGAGTAAAGCTGTAGTAATGTGTAAGATACCTATTTGTAAATTTAATTACTGAAGCAGTAGGAAAGTAAGCTGGGTGCTGGCTAGCGAAGGTCTTGCTGTGGTCCTGTGTTTACCATTTGGCTTCCTGGTACCCTTCCTACTTGAGCATATTGTTTATGCAACACATGTTCAGTTTTGCTGTGTTCAGAACTATTGTAGTTCCTCCAATGTCTGGTTTAAACTTTCTTTCACTATAAAGCATTGTTTGAGGAAGCTGTATAATTCCAGGGTTAGATGAAACCCTGTAGTGCTCTGGCACCTCTGCCCCTTCATGGCTATTGTATTTTTAAAACCTGGATTAAGACACGGTGTTGCACTGCTGTTGGAGCCAACAGTACCTGCTGTATTGCAGCAAGTTGCTTTATTATTCTGATTTGCTGTCTGCAAAATGGAGACGTTATTTACACAGTTGAGTTTTAACTTGGTTTTTTTCTGAAGCTCAGCTGAAATTCCAGTTCTGTTAAGCAGAAAGTTGGAGCCCCTAATGTTTGAACACATTTTATAATGGAAATATATTAGTCTTCTGTTTTTCTGAAATTTTTTTGCACTTAATATGTTCCACATAGAAATTTCATTTACTGTCTTGTGAGTTTACAGAACAGAAAACAAATAACGATGGTAGCTGAAGTCTTGAGCAGTTTTCAGAAAATCTCTAAGAATGAGTTGTTTTACAATATTAATTTAACTGCTCTTAATATTGATTTTTATGAAGCAAAAAAATCCCCATAGAGAATCACGAGTCAGTTACGCAGTGGATTTTGCATGGAGAGCCCATTGCATGGCAAGACTACTGCGTTAGTGCTTAAGCGAGCTTGTCCCGTGTGAAGAGTGTTACTGTTTCTTTCCTACTTTTTTAGTTTTTCAAAAGACTTTTGCTTTGACCCATCCTGAAACCTGTGCTGTAAAGCCCGATTTCCACGCCCGCTCACCTTAGTCTTTGTGTTCTGCCATCTCCTCAGTGCCCAGTTGGAACAGTTTTCAGCTATAGCTTCTTTTAAAGGCGTTGTGTTTCATGGAACAGGCCAGCATTGCAGAGCTGACAATTTAAGCCCTTACTATTTTACTTCTTCAGCATTTTTTACACATTCTGCTGTGCTAGTACAACTTTCCCCTTTATGTGGGAAACCGAAGCATTATTCCTGGGTGGGGTAGCGTTTATTATCACAGAGTTAGTATATGGCAGCATCCACTTTTTCGAAATTTTGTAAGTTACGTGAGTGTTGTTTTTCTACCAAGGCTTCTGATGGAAGCAGCTCTAGAGAGGATCTTTCATCCCAGTTGTTCAGAAGAAATGAACAAATAAGAAAACTGGAGGTCAAGCTGTCTGGTATGTGTCTTGATACGTATAAAACCCTATTACTTTAGGAAGTATTTTCCTTTGAACTTAAGTGTTTTAATTTATTAAAAATACATGGGTTTAGGGTTTTTTTGTTACCATTTGTAACAACTCTGTTCATTGTTATCTAGGTAGCATCCAGTAGAACTGATTTTTTGTAAAGACGACTGACTCTCTTCTGCTGATTTCACAACACATTTACGTGATTCTTTTGAACAGCTGGGATAGTGTTTTGTCCCCATGCTTCAAATAGTGTCTTTCCCCACTTTTATTTTACTTATTCCATGTACGTAATGGTTTTGGTTCTCTTAAGATCTGAGCTTTCTGATGTAACACAGTAACCATCCTTAAAGAAGTGAACTTTGAAATGAAAAAAATTCAAAATATTCAAACAGTCTTGAGGCTTTTTTTCTTTCAAAGATAATACCTTGTTCTGTAAAGCTGTAATAAGGGCCCTGCTCTGATGCTGCTCTCCATCCCTGTTGTATGGAGTGGATCAAAGACTAGGTTAAACTGTGTTACGCTGCTGCTTCCCAAAGCTCAGAGAACGCCTTGGAAAATAAGGTAAGGTTATAGCCAGCTCAGGATTATTTTAGTTTATTTTGGAGATTTACCAGGCTCCTGTTCAGTTCAAGAAAATGTAGGATTCAAAAATGATTGTACATTGCAATTTGAAAGGGCGAAGCGTTCACCTGTTTACATAAGGTAAACTTAAAAGTGCTGGGTCGGGCTTAGTAGGAGAGAGGGAGGCTCTGAGTATTGAGAGACTCATGCAAGCAGCCAGTCAGTAAGTAAATCTGCCTTTCCGTTGTACATAAATTTCTTCCAAGTGTGTGTGTTTTTTGTTCTGGTTTTTTATATCTGCCTTCCTTGTCAGTTCTGCTCGGTAGGCTCAGTACTGGTAAGAGCGCGAGATTGTTAGCCGAGCGGGAGCCCCAGTCAGGGCTCAGCCCAGAGATACTGTGTGACTCCAGCAAGGAGCAGGATGGAACAAGGATGCAAGCGTCTGTGAATTGCCCCATCCTTGCATCCTCCAGCAAGAGAGACCTTTCCTAAAACAAGTTAAATAGATCACTGTTCTTGAATGAAGTAAAACGTGGGATAGTTCTTCATTCCCATTTTTGTATAACTAGCACGCCTAGGATAGGTCCTCCTGTTTGTACCAACCATGTACCCTACGGACAGTTCAGAACTGTTTGCTTGTGTTCATTGTTATGGTCTCCCAAGTTTTCCTCAGCAGGAATGATTTTCTGATTGAGAAAATCATTGTCATTTTCCACTCATCCTTTTTTCTTTTTTTTTTTCTTTTTTTTTTTTCTTTTTTTTTTTTAAAATTTCCTTCCCCAATGTCTGTTCATTCCTGGTCTGTGCTTCTCCCTCCTCCCACAAGATTATGCTGATCAGATCCGAAACTTGCAGAAGATAAAAGAGAAGCTTGAAAATGCATTAGAAAAGCATCAGGATTGTACGTACTTTTCTTTTTCCTTTTGTTTTTTTTTTAAGTTGGAAATTGTTATGGTTGGAAGGAAATGGGTTTGATGTACAGATGTTTTAATCACTTCCTCTCAAACTGTGCACCTCTAGGTTGCAAACAGATAGACACAAAATCTTGCCTTGTTTACAGTGTAAAAAGCAGCAGTAGTGTGTTGGCTGTTGAACACAGTTGTTGTTATACTCCTTTTGCCAAATTTGGGGCTAACGTGCGGGAGAGACTTTTTTGAAACCGACAGCTTTGTTATAATCCAGTGAGGAACAGGACTGCTGTCTGCTGTTATTTCTGGCATTTGCACAGCGTGCAAGCGGTGCGAGGAAGTAGGTAGCACAGGGTTAGTGCTAGAGAGTCAAGATGGGGCTAATTACTTGCAGGAGAAGCTCTTTAAAGTAACAAATAACTTATAGAAAATTGAGAAGCGATTTTAAAAGAGGAGTTTTTAATATATCTGGTGATTCTCTGTTGATAGCCTCCATGAGGAAGTTTCAGGAGCAGAATGAAGCTCACCAGGCCAGTCGAGCCAAGATGGCTGAAGGAATGGCTTTGGCCTTAGAAAAAAAGGACCAGGTAACAGAGCTTGAAAACTCAACTTTTGACCGTCTGTGGAGACCTGAGTGCGTGACCTTGATGTTTTGAGCAGGTGTCGCCATTAATTAAAATAGTCATTGTGCATTGTATTTGCTTAGCGTGCCAACATTGAGGAAAGAAGGGAGTATTCAGTTTAAATGCCAGAAATGGTGTAGGACTTCTCATGGTTCTGACTGTTCTCACTTTCTTTAAAAAGAGCCCACAACAACTTCTAATGTAAGGTTAAGCTTGCACTTGTGTTAGGTAAGATTCAGTTGCAGTACACC
The DNA here is from genome assembly GCF_963924245.1 of Chroicocephalus ridibundus. Lineage (NCBI taxonomy): Eukaryota > Metazoa > Chordata > Aves > Charadriiformes > Laridae > Chroicocephalus > Chroicocephalus ridibundus. The sequence continues at coordinate 8,140,797 of NC_086298.1, read as the reverse complement.
TGTTGTCACTTTTTTGTTTTATTTTACTCGCATAAAGCTTATTCAGGTAGCATAAACGATTTCTCAGCTTTTATATTAAAGCACTAGCTGTTAGTTTTCTTTTGCTGATGACCTTTTTAATGGTTACCACAACTTAGTATCTCCGTTAACCGTGCAATTTTTTTTAAACTGTAATTGCTGTCCTTGAAAGTCTACAGACGGATTTTGATTTTTTTTTTTTTTTTTCTTCTTTCTTGTTCAGGAGTGGATGGAAAAACTGGGTCAAATTGAAAAGGTAATTAAGCTTTGGAGTTTTGGGGTGGTCTGGTCTTTCTTGTGCGTGTGTATTTGTAAGCACCAGCCTGTACGCTTCCTACAGCTCAACTCTGCGCAGCCCTTTTTATTGTTTGATCTTTGTTCAGTGGGAGAGGCCAGACATTTGCTTTCGTTACCAGCCCCAGTGCTTCAGGAGGTATATCTGGAGTTGTTTTTCAGAGGGGAGGCAAAGAATGATGGGTTGCGGTGAGAAAGGTATACTTCTGTAAGGGGGAACAATAGTTTCCTTTGTTACAGAGGAGGCAGCTGGGATGCAGAAGGAGATAGTGACTGTCTGAAGTCTTGCAGTAGATCATCTGTTTCATAAAATAAATGAAACTATGTGGTAGGGATATTTGTAATATGGGATTTCAGCCTTGTTCTAGCTGTTTAGCTTAGGCTATTTTAAAGTATCTCTGATTATGAAGACATTAAACATGCTACTATTTGCTGTCCATTTTCAAGAGTTCAGTTGCGTGATCACTGGCTGCCTTGTAATGAATATGGATATTTTTTTTTGGTGATTGTAGAAGTTCGGTAATTTGCTCCACATTGCCTACTGCAACGTGAATGGGGACGAGTTTCTAGTTCTACACGTAGGACCATCAGAGAGCCTTACAGCTGCAAGACGAGATTCCTTTCCCAGAGAGTCTAACTAAACTTAATCTATTGACTTGAAATGAGCATACCGGTATTCTCGGATTCCTTTTGTTTTTGTTGGTTTATCAGGAAAAAAAAATGCTTGAAACACAGTTACAAGAAATGAGGGAGCAGAGTTTGAACCTTTTTCAAAAAAGAGATGAAATTGATGAACTGGAGGGCTTTCAACAGCAGGAAATTGCCAAAGTTAAACACATGGTAAGATTATTTTAAACTTTTTTTTTTTCTTTCCTGAAATTTCTGTTAGGATACTGAGTTAGTGGTAGCTCTGCGTTACTTTTTTAGCCTTTGTGCTTGTATACAGTCTTGATCAGTGTCAAAATCCTAACAGTAGGTACGTAGTTTATTTCGACAGTGATTTTTCCTGGGAGTTATTTATTATTTCATTTAATTCAGCTCATAACTTAATAAGAGACAAGCTTCAATGAGAAGACTTTATCAGTATTGCCAGGTCATCTGTATTGTCAAAGATAATGTTCTAATATTCAGCTTTTGAAAAAGGAAGAATCTCTGAGCAAAACAGAGCAGGAACTAGAGGCATGCACTCAAGAACTAAGCCACGCTAAAGAGGTGCTTCGGGCTGCAAGCAACGAGTCATCGGGCCTAAGGAAAGATCTGCAAGAGTTGCAGCAGCAGTTCTTGGAGCTGGAGGCACAGAGGTACGGATGTGGTGTGTCAGGAGGAGCAGTGCATTCGTGTTCCCTGTACTTTGTGCCCAGTTCTGTCTTTTTGGAAGAGTTTATATATGTAGTGAGCTGACTGAATAATTGCTTCTGGTATGCTGATGTGGGTGTAAATGCCAAGTTTATAGTTGTTTTCAAGCCAGTTAAAGTAGTACTTGTTTAGGATTTTGTAAGCTTGTTGTGATTTCTTTTTTTCATAGTTTGAATGCTTAACTGTCACTTTTTTTGGAAAATGTATAATCAAGCAGTGGCTGGTTTTAGGACAAGAAAACCTTGTTGATGTTGCCTGGCCCATTTTCATAAGAAGCAGAATTCTCTGCTAAAGATTATTTTTCTGGAATGGTATGTCACCTTTTTTTATTCTCTTTCTGTGAAGAGATGAACTAATGACAGCTGAGACAAATGCAGAAAATAAGATCACTGCTCTGGAGTTAAGAGAACAGGAGCTACAAACTGTCATTCAGCAGCTTTCTGTAGACTTGCAAAATGTAAGTTTGAGTTAAGTGAGATTTGATTCAAAGAGCTCCTTGTCTGCAGAAGTTAGATTAGATATCAGTTACGTGTTTTGGAAATCTAAGTTTCAAAGCAAGTAATTTCTCAAAATTTTTAGGCTCGAGTTGCTGGTTCTGATTGTGAGAAGAGACTGGAAGTGTTACAGGTGGAGCATGAATCTCTGAAGGTGGAATATGAACAACACAAGCAAAAGGTGAAGTGTTTTAAGATGCATCTGCTGTTGGCTGGTGTAAAGGTGCACACTTGGGTAATGTGCTGTGAGTTTGAAAGTGTTTTGGGATCATGTTGTCTTTTCGAATAGGACTTTTCTCTTCCTAATGGCAGTTTTTTTAAGTTAAACTACAATGGATTACATAAAAGCTTTGCTACAAAAAAGATTCTGTGATTTCTTGTTCTCACAGGTGACTTTTGAATTTGCTGAGAGAAGTAAACTTACTGAACAGCTGCAGGAAAAAGTGTCTTCCTTAGAAAAAAAGCTAGAAAGAAATCTTTCGGGGGATGAACATGTGCAGGAGCTACTCAAGGAGGTAATTATACATTTATAGACTGCTTGGAAGTGCAATCTTAGTGAGATTTTGTTAGGACATGAGTTACTTATCCTACATGGAAAGAATATACGATGAAGTAATGCAGGCACGTTTGTCCCTTCAGTGTATATTGGCATGTGGTCTGTGCTGGACAGAATTGTGTGCATGACTCCATTGAGCCTGGTTATGTAGATACTGCACAGATGTCTTCATTGGTCTTTCTGCATTGTCTGTTTAGGCAATGCATCTGACTGCTTAGAAGCAAAAGAGCAGCTTTTTAACATGCCCACAGGAGGTAGAACAACTGGAGAGTTTTATTGGTTAATCCTTACAGAGAACAGTGCACGCTTCTCCTTGTTTGTCTTTTATTATCATGGCTTGCAAAGCATTGAGCCAGGGAGGAACTGTTCTTGCACATAGACGCACAAACAGAAAGTTGTATATTGAAAGCTTGAGCCTCAGAAGCGTTAAGAAACAGCAGAAAACAAAGAACTTGGCTTGGGTCAATGCCCTTTCTCTCATTACTTCTTGATCTCTTTCTGGAGCACCGATGTTCCCGCTCAGAATCGACTCGGAGCAGTGCTTCCCCAGCTGCATCCTGCGCTGGCAGGGAAGGCGTGCTCTTCCTGAGTCAGGTGTTGCCTACAAGACACATCAACTCAATGTTGCTATCATAAAAGAACTTGGCCTAGTAAACTTGAGCCAGTTTGAAGTCCATGTAGGGGTAGCAAAACATTTTGGAAAGTAAATACCAAAAGTGTTGGGTTTGTGTTTGCTGTGATGCAGCAGTTAAGCTCTCAGACAAAATATTTTTAATTCCTTAAACTTGGGCAGGGTTAGAAAATTATGACCTGGCTGTTGATTAGAACTTACATCTGGATCATGACAGGATGCCAGTGAATTTACCATTCTTAATTAATGATGTCATCTTAATTAACGATGTCATCCCCAGGGCAACATGATCTATAGAGGCCCTATGCAGTAGCATCAAACTTGCTGGTTCCCAAGAGCAAAGCTGCATTGCACATCAAAATAACTGCTCCATATTAGTTTGACCTTATTAATGAAATAAGAAAAATGCTAATTAAAAAAACCTTCCCTCTTTGTTCATCCTTTGTCCTGTTTTTCATCTCAATGTTCAGAAAGCTACTCTTGAGCAGAAACTGGATGAAACCAGGCAGCAGCTACTAACAGACAGAACACATCACACCGAGACTGTGAACCAGTTGGAAACACGGGTAAATATTATTATTTTTTCACTATACATTCCCACTGTTCCCAGCATCTTTATGCCCTGTACCTCCTCTTGTGCTTTCAGCCAAAGGTGAGAGCGTATGTCACACTTAGTCTTGAAAGGGAAGTCTAATTGATCAATGTCTCAGTCATCTCCCCACCTTCAGTGGGCCTAGAGGGTATGAAATTGGAGATTTCATGCATATCTTCTCGGTCCTAAGAAACAAGTAGCTGAAGTGCAAGTGTTGCTGGAGGGTAGTGGCGTGGTGAAGAGTTTGTAAAAGCAGTGTGTGTCAAGTCGGCAGTCTCTCTGAACTATGTGGTTTTGTGGTTTTAATGTTTACCTTCCCCTACTGGGTCATCCCCCATTCTGTACATTTTTTCTAATAACGTAGGCGCCAATGGATAAGGAATTTAATGTATGGTTATATTTTAGAAAAAAGAACTGGAACAAAAACTACAGATTGCAACAGAAGCATTGAAAAAGAGCAAAGAAGCAGCAGCTGGGCAGGACCTGAAGATCCAGAAGCTGGTGAGTATGATGGTTCACTGACCAGTAGCAGAGAGATTAATTTCTCTGTGTTGTTTCGTTACTCAAGTGTTTTCTTGCTGTTTGTCTCCTGAACTAGGGTCTGTATATGCGTACATGACACTCCTGCAAAGGAATAGTGTTGCTTCAGTTTGAGCATATGTCTCATGGAATGGTGTCCAATTCTTGTCAGAGCTTCAAAATACCATTTTATTAACGTAGTGGTTTTATTTCTCTTAAGCAAACTGATCTAGAGAGTGAAAGAAGTAAACTACAGCAACAGATTTTAAGTGAGAAACATCAGTATGATCAGAAAGTTACTGGACTGGAGTCTCAAATTGCTGCTCTTGAAACAGCTTGGGAATTTGATAAAACAGCTACTCAGCAGAAGATCGTAAGTACGGAGACTGTTCAGTGGGCCATGTGAGCCTTCACAAAATGACTTTAACACAGCTTGTAGGCCTCGCATGCTCCTGGCATTATAAGAGAAGATCTCATACTTTGAGAAACTAAATATGAACAAAGCATTTGATGTGTTGAATTTTTTAAATAAAGCATTAAAATAATTGTGCTTAGTTTTTGAGCAATCTCTTATTTTACAGAGCCAGTTGGAAAAGGAAAATGAAAATCTTAATGGAAGCAGAGAAGAGTATGAGACTTCTTTAAAGAAACAAGAGTCTGAACTGAACAGGCTAAAGGTAAGGGCTTAATTGGTTAGTGGCATGGGTTAAATACAGAGCTGCGTTTGAGAGACGGTTAACAGCAAAGTGTATTACATTCAGGTTGCGTGTACTTCCAGCTGTAAATCAGCTTTGGTACTCAGTAGAAATGCATTTCAGGACCGTTACAAATGGGTGATCCTTTTCTGAAACAGAATGCTTGGGTCTGCCTAAAGCAGGCAGAAATAATACATCTGCGTATTGTCAGGCATGAAGAGCTTTTTGAGTCCTGTTAGCAGTAACGAATACAGAATAGTTAAACATCAAATTCCATTCATAACATTCAAAACAAAAGTTAAATACTTAAATTGGTCAGGTATTTACAGCTTATCATTGGATTTACAGACTATAATTATAGATTGTTGAAACTTTTTTCTGTAGCTACTCTTGGATGCACAATTGGAATAAAGATCAGTTGCAGGAAGGAACTACTTTTTCATAGAGACTTCAAGCTAAAGGATGTTTTAAACATTGGATATGTTTGGCCTCTTGCATCAGTTCTGTGTTGCTCTTACATGTGCAGATAGCAGCAGTGCAGTAAAACAAAACAGTAACTGTCACTTGGAAGCGTAAATTATGGTGTGTTAGAACACCCGTAAGTTCTAGTTGTTAATGGGTTTGGGTTTAAACATGAGAGACTGACTTGATTTTAGTTGTCTTGAGTAACCTCTGAATTTCTTTTGGTTTGCAGAGTGAATTGAGCAGCAGAGAGACTGTCAGCGTTGAAATTGCCAAAGCATTGGAAGAAACACGAAACCAAAGAGAGGAATTGCAACAGCAGGTTGGTTAATACTGGTGGTGTAAAATATATTTGGGTGCTCTCCACCTTGCACAGACCAGACTAGATTTGGACTTAATTATCATAGCAGTCAGGAACATTAATTAGAAAAGTATCCACAGCACGTGAGACAGCAGTGGTTGCCTCAGTAAACTTGAAACTTAAGGGTGTCTGTAAATGCCTGCACAAGAGCGTAATCAACTGACGTGAGTTATTACAGTGGAAGAATGTAAAACGCTGCTGACTGCAAAGTTAAGGATATTCCTAAGTTTGTAGGCTCGAGAGTTATGGCAAGTTGTGGCGGTTGGATATGAACAAGTGAGGGGAAGACCAGGTAGCAGCAAGTGAGTACATTTGCGCAGAATGAAGGTGACTGATATTTCAGTGCCCTTTACACCTGTGAGCTGGTGCCTAGTCCCAGTGGGCCAGCCGTCCTGGGGCATTAGGCTAGTTGGCAGTTTGTTTTAAAGAAACCTATTTGTTCTGTTGTTGTTCCTTTCAGCACTTACATCACATCTTTGTTCCTCTGAAGCACAGCAGTTCTAAAATTGTAGATTTCCTCATAGGGAGGAGCTTGTATCCAGTAACCAAATATAAATTCTGGGTGGTCTTGTTTTGTTCTTCTTTTATTAAAAATGGTCATGGTGGATAAAATGAGCTTGTGTTTGCTGAAGCTGGGAACTGCCAGCTGAGCAAGTCTGACCGGATTTAGTCCCATCTTGTGGTTTCTTTATTCTTCTGGGACTGCTGTAGATCTGTGCTTGCTTAGTCCAGCTGTATGTAAAAGGGGTGTAAGGCGATGGCTGGTTCTGCTCAGCGGCTGTTTTACAGCTGCCACCTGCTGGTTACGAGGCAATTTGTGATTGTGGCACAGAGTTTATCAGAAGTGAAGTGTGTTTTAGCCCTTACAGCACATTGACTTCAGTGCTTTCTAATGAGGTCGGTACTGTAGAAGTGGTGCCTGCTGTGAGTCTCTGGACAGATGACAGACATCCGCGTTGTATTACCTGTAACACTAATGCTGCGCAAACCACTTTCTCAAGGTGTTGTATTGCCTAGCACAGAGCTCAGGCAGCCCCTGCCAGTTGTAGATACCAGTTACTGATACAAGAATTCTTCTCCAATCCTTCCCACAAAAAAAAAATAAATAGATTCTGAACCTCTGAGGTACGTTGAAATCTTTCAATGCCCTCTTCTAGTTTTCTGTCTTTAATGACTTCTGCTTGTTTGTTTGTCTGCTTTGAAGGTTTCACATCTGGCATCCTTAATAAAGGAAAAAGACCAGCTGATTGATGAAAAATGTGATATACTTCTAAAACAGAAGGAAGAACTAAACCAACTCAGTCAAGGTTAGACCAAATGAGCCTACTGTATCCCAGACAGCTTTATCCAAGTACAGCCTCTGTTCCTGGTCTTGTGTGATAGATTGTAATAATTCTAGATTTTCTTCCATATTTAATAACTTTGAAAATTTTGTATCCTTCAGTATTAATTAGTCAGTCTCCCTCCTGCATCCTTAAAAACAAAACCACTTTGATTAAAAAAAGTCTTATGTTTATACACCTTTCTCAGATCATGAAGCTGTCTTGCTGCAAATGCATCAGTTGCAATCCGACATAGAAGCAAGTAATAGCCGAGCAGTGGAGAAAGAAGAAATGGCAAGAAAGGAAATTGCTGAACTGAAGTTGCAGATACAGCAGTGCCTGTTGGCCAGAGAACATGAGAAAAATGTGAGTGCAGTTGCAAATCTGATCTGTTCAGACTTCTCAAGAAAATAAACCAGTGTGCAAGAGACCCCAGTTCTGTCACGCGTGGTGATACATGCTCTGACAACTTGCTCACGACCTGAAACGTCAGCAGTGTAGACTACCATTATTTGTTGTTCCCTGTCTTCCTAAAGAAAGCTGTTTCCTGCATGGTCTGTGACTGGTTTATGGAAGACGCCCCATTATTTTGTTTGACTCGTAAAATCTCTTGAGAGAACCATTACGAAACCGATGAGACAGAGATGGAGCCAACTAGATTGTTACTAATGCTTTCTGGTTTAAAAAAGTCACCACCACCCCACCCCCAAAACCAACAACCAAACAGAAGTCAAGCCTTCTCCCTAGGGAGTGTTCATGGGCTGCAAATGTCGTGGTATCTCTGCAGTTCGCTCTCTTCATTTTTATAGGTTTCAGAACTAGAGGAATCAACAGGAGCCTTGAGTAACGAGCATTGCCATTCTCCAGAAAACCGTGTGGTGGAACAGAACGGAGAGGTAGCAGCTGCAGACGTTGTCAAACTTCAGAAGGATAACAGAGAGCTGGAACAGCAAATTGCTGAGAAAAACAAGGTGAACCGAAACAGCAGAAACAGCTGTTAGTCTTTCCCCTTTTAATTAGTAAGTCTAATAATTGGTGCTGCTTACGCTGCAGCCTTAGAAGGACAAGCTTACCAAAATGACAGATCCAATTTGAATCCAATATTCTGTGAGTAATTTGGTTTTTTCCTCTGGATTGTACAAGGATATAGCAACAGTGGATAAAAACTGCAGCCAGAATTGTAGGAATACTTATCTATTCTGGTGGAAAGATGCAGCAAATGATACTGTTTACAGCTTTCCTACAGAGCCCTTTTGTGTGAATCCAGCTCACTTCCACTGTGCTGTCCCATGAAAGCCCAAGTATCCTATCTCATGCCTGCTAATCTGTGCGGCTGGAAAGGCAAGACATCAGGTTGCTTATTCGGAGCTGTGAACATTGTTTAATGATTGTTTCATTCATTACACCTGTTCGTCGTGGGTTTTTCCAGAGATCTGTGGGTCAAAATGCATCCTGACAATGAATACTGTATTAACCCTGTCCTTTACTCCGCTTACAGATGATAAAGCAGCTGCAGCAAAGAATGGCAGAACTCAAGAAAACCCTCCAGAAAGAGTTGGTAAGGGTTATGTTTTTTCAGTCTCTTCAGCTGGCGCTTACTGACAGCTACTTGCACTACTAATTCCAAAAGCTTGACTGGTAGCTAGAGCGTAACTTTTTTCACTAGGGATGTCTGCAGTTTCCCTGTGTTTGCAGGCAGATCGGTGAACCCTTAAATTAAGGAAGTACGGTATTCTGGCTCATTTATTGACTGGATGGTGTGACAGGTAGCCATCACCACTTGACTCTTGCAACAGAGAATTTTAGTTACAGAACACCTGTGTTTGGTTACCTTGGGCGTCTAATACATTTCTGTAGATCGAATAACTGAGGTTTGATTGCTTCTTACAATGTACTTCTCTTTTTTTAGAAAATAAGGCCTGACAGTGAGGTACCTGAAGTACGTGAAAAAGCAAATTCTGAAGTGCCTAATGCTTCTGTGACTGTCACAAACAACTCTGATTTAAATGACTCAAGGGAGATAAACTTTGAATACCTTAAACATGTTGTACTGAAATTCATGTCCTGCCGGGAATCTGAGGTAAAGATGTACACTTGCATTTTCTTTCTAAGTCTGTCTTCCTCTAGGAACTGCCACCCGTTACCTGCCAAGGACAGGACACTTCTATGCCAATTCCATACTTTACATCTAAAAAGTTGTTGACTGATTCAGCACAATGAAGCAAAATAGCTAACAGCGATATGTTTGGAAGTACAGATTATGAGGAACTAAATGAAAGGGAAATGTGAATTTTTGAGAGGTAGTTATGTCTGGAAGTTAAAGATCTGAAGCTACAAGACATTCCTTCTGCACTACTCTGAAAAGCATATGGAGTATGTAATTAGAGTCAAATGGTTGTATATTTAAGAAAGACAGCCAAAAAAAAAACCCCGAAAAAAACAAGAAAAAGACATAAATTACTTGCTGTTGATCTGTAAGAAGTAATTCCTTGTGCATTTGGAGCTCCTTCACATTCTCCACATTGGGTCAAAAAAGTTAAAGGTAAAAAAAAACTCATGCGCAACAATACACTCTGCTTAATGGCAAGTCAGTGGGTAAGATCAAGAAATAATTGCGTAACTCCATGGTATCCTGAGTGCTTGACTCCTTTACAAACTCTGCATTGTGTGCCCCATTTAGAATATTAGTACTATAGTGTTAATAGACTCAAGTGTATATTTAAATGGCACAATTCTTCCCTGCCTACATGCTGGTTTGATCAACTGTTCTAAGCTTAAAAAAACCTAGGATGCCACGGGAGCCAAGCTGCTTCTCTGTTCTAACTAACTAGGCTCCCCGTTTGTCTTCTTTCCCTAAAATATGCAAACCAATGTTAAAGAACAGAAAGCCAGGAAACAAACAGAAGAAATAAGATACAGGCCATCCTAGTCTATTGGAACTGGGGATAACGGAAGGCTGCTGGTCTGCTCTTCGCGGGTGTGACTAAAAAGTCTGTGACCAAACCTGCAGAAAAACTGCTGCATCATAGTCCAGAATGTAGAGCCTGAGAGCGTCTTAGGCAACACAATGCTGTGGTTTCTTTCAGGCATTCCATCTAATTAAAGCTGTATCTGTGTTACTGAATTTTTCCCAAGAGGAAGAAAACATGCTTAAAGAAACTTTGGAGTACAAGGTAAGGCTTCTGTTCACTTGTAGTCTCTAATGGGACTCCCAGCAGCCAAAATGAAAAGTCTTAGATGCTGGGAGATCATGAAAAGTATCTTTTCCAAATGTTAGCTACAATAAAAAAACATAATTTATTATTAAAATGTTAGCTAATCACATACATGCGTATCGTAAATTGTCCACTTCAGTGAGGGAAACAGCAACTTTGCAGTGCTTCAGAGAAGGAGTAACGGCACGGTTTTGCCCAGCGGACTCAGTCCGTGGAGGGAAGGTGGAAGCTCCTTGCTGGAGTACAGTCAAATATTCAAAAGCAGGAAGCCAAATTCTTGGTTTGTCCTTGTGTGAAACTATTTTCACTTCAGTCTGAAGTCTGCGGCGTTCTGTTTTATAAAGGGTTCTTTCCATCAAATGAGGGGGAGATGCCTGTGACCGTATTCTTTCTTTTTCAAATCTTCAGCCTCTTAAAAGTGTGAACCTGGCATAACGTGTATTGTGCTTTCCTGTCCTAGATGTCATGGTTTGGGTCCAAGCCATCTCCTAAAGGCAGTATCCGGCCGTCTATCTCAAGCCCAAGGACACTGTGGCCTTAAGGGAACCTGAAAACAGGCAGTCAGCATCTAGCCACTTTTTTCTGTGAAAAGAACGCTGAACACACTAATTCAGGTGTGTCTTAATCACTGTCATTGCAGTATTTTGTACAAGAATTTCTGACACTGTTTACAAAACTAATACTGTGCAAGGAGAAAATTTCACTACAAACTGAAACACCTCTTCTGGGTTGGATTTGGGACCGTTGTCTCGACGGTCTCAATGGAAGTCGGCTCCTTGTGCTCATCGCTCTTGCTTTCTTGGCACCAAAGGGTAACGTTAACCTCACTAATTGCGGTGCTGGCAGTTCAGGCTTCTGACGCGTGCGTCTGTTATGATGGTGATTCCAGCTTCTGGTTTGGAGGGCTGAGTCGAGTAACCGGGCACAGTAAAGCTTCCTCGTCTCGCTGTGGAAAGCAGGCAATGGAAAGGAAATGTTGGCAGTACTGTACTGACTTTCTGACAGTTTGAAAAGCCTTTCAAAGAACAGGAGCAGGAGCTTTAACCAAAAAAGAAATCTGCCTTGCCTTGTTATACTGACATAACTAATAGTTTGCATTTTTTCATATCACTGTGTAATTTAAGGTGCGTATATCCTGGCCTGCAGTCCTGAAGGCTGCATGTTGATGATGATTATTTAATTTGAGAGCACAACTTTAGAGTTGTCTGATTTTACTTTTCTTAAAGAAAAATAATATTTAAAATGGTCTTAATTATAGTACCTAATACTCAGTCGCCTTTAAAACTAATCTATTAGCCTGTACCATACGTTGTTAGCACTGGGGAGAAGGGGGTAGTAAACCATTTTAAATTTTTAAAGCTGAATTCCAGGTATTGTAAATGCACATGGAGAATACCTTTTATTTAAAAAAAAAAAATCTAGTGACAAAGGGTAAAGAATATTGGTACTAAACACTTTGATTTTATTTTTTTTTCTTCCAAGTCTGCTAGCAACAAATCTTCATAACCAGTATCCGCCTCTTGGGTTGTGGTTTTCTGTACTTCAAATACTGATGCTTAAAAACTGTTATGAACATGTAGTGGGCTGTTAACTGCATCCTAACTACATGGTAAAAGAAATGCTGCTTGGGAGGTTTTTGGTTTTGAGGGCAAAATTCAACTCGTAATGAATAAATCTTGGTTCCAGCAGCTTGCTTTCCTTCCCCGCTAAGAAAAGGGGACCGAGGTGGCACTTGCCTCACAAAGTGGAAGCACAATTTTGCCCATAGTTATTGACACTTCTACAAAATCCAGATGAAAACGGGAAGGAGCAGCAAGTCTGGCTTCTTAAAAATGGGACGTATTTTCAAAAAACTACATATGTCTGGAATTCGACGAGCAGGCTGCAGTTCTGGTAGTTCTCTTACAATGAGGTCTGTGTTACTAACAATACTTTTATTAAATATATTCAAGAAAATTCAACCTGTCCTGTAGTAGAGATACGGTCACTGTTCAGGTTTTTAACTTTGCTTTGCTAACAGGGGTCTGAATGACCTTGGTGGTGGCAGTCGAGATGTAGTGTTAGAGGTGCAGCACGGGAGCTGCGCCCCGCTGCCATGCTCCCTCGTGCTGTGCTGGAGATGGAAGTATCTTCCACGGGAGGTCAGTCGTCAGAGCGGTGAATGAGCTGCAGATCTAGACCCCAGCGGCCGCCCCGGTTCTCCTTAATCAGCCGTGGCCCAGACACAGGTACTCGCAGTAGCTGTTCCCTTGGCACAAGTGACACTCCTCAGTTTAGAGCTGGGTTATATTTATTTAAAGTCAAGAAAACCAACAGGGTTTTTTTAGTACGCTAAAGCTTGTCCAAAGCCAGTCTTTAGTAACCTGATCCATGGCCCTTAACGATAGCATAGGGAAGTTTGTGGGATGAGTACGACTCTGCTCTAATACAAAAACAGACAATCAAAAAGTGGGTTTATATCAGTTGCTCTGGTACTGAAACAAAGCAGGGGCAGGATGGACTGTTGGTTCTGGGAAGATTTTGTTCTCTAAGGTCTTTTTCTTTAGAATGTCCCTCTGCCCCGGCCTATTTCTGTGGGACCTGAGACCAGGGGACAGGATTCCCTCTGCTCACGCCGATGCCTGCTGAATGACTAATCGGTTTATGGTGATCCTGGCTTGAAAGGTTACTGCTGAACAGTAAGAAAAGCAGTATGGGCAGCCTAGACTAACGAGTGACAACTTAAAATCTTAAATTGAAGTTGTGTTAGTGAATATATAATTTAAGATCCAAAAGCTCATACAGGATCAACTTACCATAAACTAGTTCTTAAGTGTTGAATTTTCTTTAGATATCAGAGCAAGAATGGTGTGTATGCATATATTAAAAAGCTAATGCACTTTCCCTTGTATAAAAACAGTGGTATACATAATCCTTTCTATGGCCATTGGATTTCTTTCCTTCTATGCTGTAAATATGGATTGTATTATGAAACACTATGGAAATTTGTGGTGCAATACATTTTGGATCAAAACCCTAATCTTGATTTCTTTCTTTTTATAGTTCTGGTTATCTCCCCTGGGATGCTATAGCTATTTAAAATTGAGAGATTTTAAAGCATGAAACAAACCCCCCCTTCTGCCCAGGGTAAGAACGCAGGTGTCAGCCAGGTCCTTAAGGGCCCTGTTTCTCTCAGGGACTTAGGCCAGGAATAAGGCGAGTGTTGCTGCCTCCTGAAATCTTCTCACCAGGGTTAGCTGCTGCTGCTGCTGCACTCTTAGCTGAGAAAAGCAAAGACTGGCTGGAGCAGGACCTCCCTGAGCAGCTGCTTCGCTTGGGAGTGCGCTCGTTTGTGCCAAAAGGCGGGCTCCTTCCAGGCAGATCACCCAGCCCAGCCCCAGGGACGCCGTACAGCCCCAGCGCTCACGCCCAGGGCCCTGGAGCTGATGGTGGAGACAGCTTTGGTAGAGACGGTTTGACTAGCTGTGTCCCTCTGTCAGGACGTATCAAGGATAACACCTCCCTGCATACCGCCTCCAAGCAAGCAGCTCCTTTTGTTATACTTAAGTCCTGCAGAAGGTGAGGATGCACTAATACATACATAAGTTCATAAGTTCCGAAGATCTGGACTTTCTAGGATGGACAAGAATATAAAAATCAAACTCTGGGTGATCATGTATTATATTCACAGAATCTCAGAAGCCTTGATTGGAACAGCTGAGCTTGGTCTCCCTCCCTAGAGCCAGCATAGCTGGATTTGAGGACGAACTCTGTAAACAGTTGGAGTTAAGAGCATTCCTGCACAGGGGGACGCTTAGCTTAGAATTGGTGTATTGCTGGCCTGCTTTTAAGTGTCAGATTCCTGTTTAGCAAAAAATAAGTTACTTAACTCTTGTGATCCAAGAACTTTATTGATGCAGCAGGCACTTTACACTGAAACCAACCCCACAGTCCAATTAGTCCTTCGACCATACATACAAAACCGTCTTTTTAATAAACGCTTCTCCTGCCCGTAAGCTGTCAGGATCTTGCATCTGCCTAGGCCATCGCTACCTCTTAAATAAGCAGCACACACAGGATCTTTTATCACCACGCATCGCTAAAGCAGCATCTGAAAATACCTGTTCTCTTACAGTAATAGGAGGCAGGAGTCTGCCTTTAAAGAAGGGATCAGGAGAATGTCTTGGCTCCTGTATTTGATAGTCGGAATATGCAGGAATACCTTTACTCTTCCCCCACCTTTAGGGTTAAAAGCATTCCAAGAGGAGGTTTCCATAGTATTTCAGTAGATTGCAATCTCTAAGATGGAGCAGTGTCAGTTCAGCTACTTCCCTCTTCTGAGTCCAAAACTGATCGTCGTCTTGGTTCAAGTTAATAGTCTTTTAAACAGTCTTTCTTGCTGTAAGAACTCTTACTATGGAACCGAGTCCACCTACTGCTAACGCCTGTGGGGACGGGAAAAGGAGAGAGGTGTTACACAGAGTCACTGCGTCACGCGCAAAAGGTAACTTCAAAGAACAAGCAATTAAGTGTTTAATAACAGAGGAGTATATGGCTCTTCTTCAAAAACTTACTTTTCACACACAGGCAGCTTGGGCCATTCCAGCTCATTCTACCCCTTTTTGCTCTCAAATCTTTAAAATACATAATTGGGGAAAATCTATTTGTTCTTTCTAGCACATGCAGACATTAAAGACACTTAAAGTCATTTCACTTAGGTACTAAACTGCATGAGGCAGTGTCAGGTCTCTGTGACAAGACGGCATTGTCCCACCAGCCTGCAAGGCGGCAGCGGGGGTTCTCTGGGTACAAAGCACTCGCAGGGGCTGGTTCGCTCACGCAGCCCCACACCACGACACAACCCGTTACGCTGGCTGCTGCCACCAGAGTGGGAAATACAGTCCTTGGGTCGTTCCACCTCTTCGTGTCTCGGCAGGTGCCTTCTGCCCTGCGGTGACAAGGTCTGCATTCGCACACTGACTCCTCTTGCAGGGTCTGCTCCAAAGGATTTAGGGCAACAGTTACAAGGCTAATGGGGAGGCTGAGACCTGAACTCTGATCTTGGGAAGTCTGTGCCTCACTTCCCCTCTGTAAATATAGATGAGAGTGATCTTTGCCTTAAATTATTGCAGTACATACATGGTAATATTCTATAAATGCACTCCATAACATAAGACCAAGCGTAAACAAAACCAAATACAATAATTTAGTAACCCATACACTATTAAGTCTGAAGGGAAAATTACATTCTCCAAAATCTAACTGTCTTTTGGATCTAGAGAAGGATACCAGTGTCGCATGTCGTTGACGATGCAGAATGTCTCACCTCCCATATCCCTGGATAGGAAAGGAGGAAGGGCTCGCTTCAGTTTCATTTGCATCCCTTGATATGAATAACATATCCTTCTAAAGTCTATAACATGATGGATGTGATTGTGAAAAAATAAATATTAAAGTTGCAGACACAATTCAGATTCAGCCCAGTGGCTATTGCAATGTTTGAAATGAGAACAATGATAAGAGGATGAGACACCTCACTGTCGTCACAAAGCGTCCGCTCGGAGCAGAACCTGCACGCGCTGCCCGCATGTAAACGTTCCTGAGTTACCAGACCTGATACAAGCAGGGACGACAGCCCTTTTCCAGCAGACAGACTGGTACCACTGCTGAGCAGCTGACTCCTCTCTGAGCAAGCCACACGTCCTACCGGTACTGCCGAAACGCAGAACACAAGCAAGGTGTAAACCCTGCCCAGCCCACTGCAGACCTGCCTCGTTCCTTTCAAAACAACGCGGACGAGATGCTTTACGTGTGCCTACATGCTCTGAGCGCTGTCATCCTTCCAGTCAGGGCAGTGTTGTGTAACATGGTGCGCTGGGAGCACCCACCCCTGGTTACCTGAAAATAGTCTCCAGTGGAAACAACAGGAAAAAAAACCCCAAACAACCAAGCAGAAACATGTTCTTTGCTGTCCTGAGAAATTCCCTCCTCCTCCCCTGTCCAGGTTCTGCAAAGCCGGTGACAGCTGCCAATAGCTGGTCACCCTACGCAAGTTCTGTCTTTGCCTATCACAGGAAAAATCCCGTACTTTGTGAAAATGACACCAGCAGCCGGCTGCACTGCTACCGCACGGGCGGCACGGGGAGCTGCAGCATTCCCGGGGATCGTTTTTCCTAGGAGGAGCAGTGACAGCCAGTGCTGCAGCTAAAACCCTGCAGCTGGGGAGGATTTCACTCGGATTCCTGCCTGGAGCGGTGGCACTGAGCAGCTGCTCCGCGTGCCCCATCCCTCGCAGAGAGGGAACGTTCAGCTGCCAGCTGACAAACACGTCCTGCCCTCCCTGGCTCACAACGGGCAGGTCACGGGAACACGAGAGGACCACTCCTGCACAAACCAAACAGGTTTGCTAAATCCTGTTGCGAAGCTGTGACACAAACGCTGCTAGCAGCACTTGGCTGATGAAAACTGCCGGGCTGGCTGGTCTCCGAGGGGCCCTTCCACCCCTCCCCTCATGATTCTGTACACGAGGCCTGAGCCAGCCCGAGCACCCTTGGCCGAACACTCGGCCTCAAAGGAACGCCACCAGCCGTGCCATTCAACCGCAGCTCCGCTCCCAGCCCCTTCTCCGCAGTGGGGCCACCGCACTCATCAGACATAGAAGGCACGATGTTTCCTCCAGTACGCCCTGCCCTGCCCCTCGTCTCTCCCCCCTGCTGAGGGCAAGGTCTGAAATACAGGCAAAGGCTTAACGAGTCCGAGCTCAATGAGACCAGAGATAAAAGGGAATACCAGGACGAGCCCCCTGCCATCGTCTGCTGCTCTTGTGGGGGCTCTGTGGAGTGTGGCTGAGCCAAGCGAGCACCAGATACGTACCTTTTCATGCCACTGAAGTAATATTGCACTGCTATTTTCTGTTGGCTTTTCAAATCCTTTATAAATGTACTTCATTAACAAGTCAACGCCATTTCTGTCTAAGGAATTCACTGCTTGTTCTATTTCACTGCTTTTAAAAGACGTGAGGACTTTAAGCATGGTTCCCTGGGCCTGCTCCTGCGAAGACAAGGAAAGGGGAATAACATGAGAACAGCAAAACTGGAAACGATCCCGAGATTTGTGCTGGACACAGTACGCCCGGAGGGCCCGTGGCTACGCTAAAGGCTGGCTTATTTCTGCGACCGGCTGTGAGCGTTCTTCACTGCAGGTTTCAGGAGCGAGAGAAGGAGGGGGGTGAACACGGGGGATCACCCGCGCAGCCACACGGCCCACGGCTGGACCGCTCGTCAGCAGCCCGGGGGCTGGGCGGCTCTCGGGGGTCCCGGCCCAGCCGCCCGGCGCCCCTCGGGAGCCCCCCGCCCCGTTACCTTCATCGCCTGGCTCTTGGCGTTGGCCGGGGAGCTCCGAATGGCGGTGTGGAAGGCCCGCAGCGCGTCCCCTGTGCGGCGCGGGAGTCAAGGACTCAAACGGCCCCTCAGCGGCCCCGGTACCACCGGCGCCTCCGCGCACCGGTGGAGGAGCCGGTTGGCGCGTACCGACCCCGCGGCCCCCGCGGCGGGGGAGGAGGGGACAGCGCCCGGCGGGACGCTTCGCCCGCCCTCGCCGCCCGGGGCGACTGGGACGGGGTGTCTGGCTACCGGCGCCCGCTCCCGGCGGGGCCGCGGGCCCGGGGGGACGCCGGGCCGGGCCCACCCCTCCCGCTCCCCCCGGCCCAAAGGATATCGCCTCAGCAGCGCCTCCACCTCCGGGCCGGCGTCGGGCTCGGCCGCCGCCGCCTCCTCGGGCTCCTCCACGAACCGGTTCTCGTCGTACTGGTCGATGTCGAGGCGGCGGAAGCGCGAGGAGAGGGTGCTGCGCGCCATGCCGGCACCGGCACCCACCGGAACCGGAAACACCCCCCCCCCCGCCCCACCGGAACCGGAATCCGCCGCCACAGCCCCGCCCCGGGGAGCAGAGGCCGGGGGGGCCGGGCCTTCCATTCGCCCCGGGAGGGCGAACACACGAACACCGTCCCACCCCCCTCGGAGGGGGCTCACGTACGATACGACTTTATTAAAAATACAAAGTATCTGAAAAAAAATCAGAACAATCATTTTAATGTACAAATTCAATCGCTGTAGCAGGTTTGTGTATTTTTAAACTGTATTTTTAAACAAAAAAAAAAAGGGTGGGGGTGGGGGGGAACAGCCCTTCCGACACTTTATTTTTATCCACTTAAAAGAAGGCGGGCGGTGCGCCCAGGCAGGGCAGCACGGCCCCTCGCGCACGCCAGCTACCGACTTTGCTGCTGAAATCTCTTAAAACCTACCAAACAAAAAGCTGAATAACACCGAGACCGAGCTGCTTCCCGGGGATCACCACTGTTAAAAGGAAAACGTTTCATCTAAACCCAGAAATATGTAAGAACTACATGCAGTAGTACAAATTTCAAGGACGTATTACAAATACTCTGAAATTAATCTAGGGGCGGGGGGGGGGGGGGGGAACCTAAACTTGCTACAGACACCATAATACACAATAAATTTAGATAATTTAAAAATAAAAAAGGCAAGAGGCAGCATTTCAGCAGCAAAGTGCTCAATAAAAAGTATATTGTAAAGGGACAGTACAGGGGAAGAGGGAGACAGCAGGCGGGGACGGTCTCAGAGGAAATACGGAGTGGTTGTTCTAGGAGGAATTACACGTTCTGAATCTGGAACTGCGCGGAATAGCTTTGGTTCTCTTGTATTTACATCTTTAAAGACCATGATTGATGCAATATTTCCACAGCGGTAGCAGTAATTTGGAGCAGACCATACCGTCACCAATTTCTCATCAAACATGAATTTGTAGCCTTCGTGAACCAGTTGGTGCGCTCTGCAGATGAGTTTTAAGTTGTTGATGTGAACAAACTGTAAAGGAAAGGAGGACGGTCAGGTTTCTCTGAGCGGCTCCACACCACCGCCCGCACCAGAGCCCGTGCGCAGCCCGGCCCTGGCAGACACACAGGGGCCGTCGGGGGACACAGAGAAGCTTTCTCACCCAGCGCGCTGGAAAAAACTATTGGGGTTTTGAGACCTGCGCAGTGAGAGACACCTGTGAAACACAGGTGAGGAGTCTGCGCCGCCCGCAAGGCTCAGCCCTTCCTGAAGCGCTACAGAAAGGCCACGGACACGGCACAAGGACCGCACTCATAACCCGGCTCTATCAGAAGCCTGGGAAGGTCAGCGACTGTTAGCCCTGAGAAATCTGCTCACTGTTTTCCAAAGCAACAAAAATCAAGTCAAGAATTATTAAGAAAAATGGCACTTTTTTTTCTCTTAAATCCCTACACAAACCCTAGTGACACTTAGTTATTCTCACTGCATTATACTTTTTAAAAGCAAGGTCGGTGTTATCACATCTGGCAGCTGTAGTTACGCTCTTAAGCATAATTTATGGCTCATTTTTTCAAGCTGGCTTGAGCGAACCTTTTCCACCACCATGACTGACTCACAGCGGCCTTACAAGGCAAGTTCACCATCTTGCAGTGGCCTCAATCCGTTCATCGCTGGGTAAATACCAAATCGAGATGAACGCTTCAGTTTGTCTCACACCTGCCATTACTTTATCTTGCATACAATGTCATCATTACCTCATTCGTCACCTTCGCGCCAAAGAGCCAGCCTGCTCCTCGCGGGCTGATCGCCCACGTATCGACATCTTCTGGATCAGACCAAACCAGGTCACAGAAAGCGCCTTTGTGAGGAATTTCCTGATTACGTTCAATGGTTCGAATTTGATCGAGTGTCTTGATGTCTGGAGAGAGGCCACCATGGACACAGAGAATCTGCTCATCTATTAACTGGAGAAAGAGAGACACGTGTGCAAAACACTCAATATTTTAATCCAGCCCAGAATGCTACCAGTGTGACCCTGAAAGGTCACTAATTCTAGCAGTCGCATTTAGACAATCTACTCGTATTTTTGTAATGTGGTGTTTACACTTACAGCTGCTATTGTGAGCATGTCAAAGACTTTGGTACAGTATCTCCAAGCATTAGCATTTCCGTATTTGGTTTGGCACTCATCTGTTAAACAGAGAATTTTTTTTCTTCTTAATGGATGAGAGGCATTCAGACAGTAAGATCAGAGGCAAATGCAGCACAACTCAGCAATCAGACGTGTAACAAACCCCCCACCAGGAGCCGGGCTGGGCAGTGGGTGGGATGCCCAGGGTCGTACCCGCTGGCCTCTGCTCAGCGAGCGACACACCAGCGGTGCAGAGAACGCAGCGTCTCATGCAACGTGGCTGGCGATGCTTTCGCTGCTTCCCACCGCTGGCCGGCCGGGAGCTGGCTCTTGACCAGACCAGAGCTTAAATGAGCAAGTTTTATACAGGAAAATTGAGGCAGAAAGCATGAACCGGCCAGGGCTAGCGGAAGATATTCTTACCACAAACGGGAGTTACAGTAGCTTTGTTTAAAGCTACACGAAGGTGGCAATAAACCTGACGGGCAGGCGTTTCTTAAGCGACCTGTGAACATTTGTAGTTGCTCTTGTTGACACATTATCCAAAAGAAAGTATGTTACAGACCATATTCTTTGAGGCAGGTGTTGGACACTTTCCAGGATTTCCTCAGGTTTTATCAAAGCCTCACACAACAACAAAGAAGTTTCCAAGCAATTTAATTCCCTCAATTTTTCAAACAGTTGTTCTGCTGCTTATTTCTTGCCGGTGGCATTTTCCCAGATGCTCACAGTTGACAATAAATGACCTCCACAGCAAACTCTACCTGTGACACTGATTTTTAGTTACACTGAAACTTAAGGGGAATTACAGTAACATTATGATTTTGTGTAGAACCTTTTGCTACAAGATCCCAAAGCACATTCTGTATAAATACATGCTCTGGCTCTGTCTTGGAAATGGAATGTGGCACCAAAAAACAAAGAGAAAACCCAGATGCTGGAGGAAAAGAACAGCAAGATCTGGACTAAAACACGTCCTACTTCAGGACCACAATGGTCACGTTAACAAATGATAACACCGAAGTTCCACTGAGCCCACTTCCCGCCCAGTCCCAGGAAAGCCCCCGGTGGTGCCGCAATCATAACAGGTCTCCCAAGGGAAAGATTCCGGACTCATTTGTTACGCGATACCCCCATTCAGAAATTGTTTGGATAAAAACTTACCATAAAATCCATACACTTGTGTTATCTGCCTGCTTTCATGATTGCCCCGTAACAGTGTGATACGATCAGGCCACTTAGCTTTTAGTGCAAGAAGGTAAGTGAAAGTCTCAAGACTATAATAACCTCTATCTACAAAGTCACCCTGCAAGTCAAAGAAATATTTGTAAATGCAGAAACAGTCAAATGGAAAAATACAAAGCGATACATCCATTTTAAATTTCTCACAGTGCATAAAGACAACGTAACGCTGAAGGGAAGCTAGGATCTGCTTGGATCTATAAGAACATGTTCTTTGGTCACTCGGAGTTTCAGCTTCGAACTGGCCACCGCACTCACCCGGAGCTGCCCTGACACACGACCCGATGGGCCCTGGGGACAGCCTGCGCTACGGCCACGTGCTGCTGCGCCACGGCACAGCTCAGCCAGGCTGGCACCGCACTCCTCCTCCTCTGTTGCTGTACACCAGTAACTCGTGCTTTACTCGCAGAATGGTTAGAGTTGGAAGGGATCTTAAAGCCCACCCAGTGCCACCCCCTGCCCTGGGCAGGGACACCTCCCACCAGCCCAGGTTGCTCCAAGCCCCGTCCAACCTGGCCTTGAACCCCTCCAGGGATGGGGCAGCCACAGCTTCTCTGGGCAGCCTGGGCCAGGGGCTCACCACCCTCACAGCAAAGAATTTCTTCCTAATATCTCATCTAAATCCCCTCTCTTCCAGTTTAAAACCATTCCCTCTGGTCCCGTGGCTCACCTCCCTGCTCCAGAGTCCCTCCCCAGCTTTCCTGGAGCCCCTTGAGGGACGGGAAGGGGCTCAAAGGTCTCCCCGGAGCCTTCTCCAGGCTGAAGAACCCCAACTCTCAGCAAAACCAAATAATAACACTCAACAAAATAAAACCCGTACAACATAACCAAACAGCAAAAGCAAACACAACACTCACTGGCAAAGTGAAACTCAATAACTATACCAGGAATTAAATTTTAAGCTAATTTTTAAACACCCAGCGAGCGAGCGGGGCAAGCGCAGCCCGCACGTACCATGAAGATGTAGTTGGTGTCGGGGACCTGCCCGCCGGTCCGGAACAGCTCGCACAGATCGTAGAACTGCGGAGGGAAGCAGAGACGTGAGGGCGGCGGGCGCCGGCAGGCACCGGGGCCGGGCACGGCCCGGGCGGGCGAAGCAGGGCGGCCCTGCGGTCTGCCGGCGGGGCCGCCACCCGTTACCTGCCCGTGGATGTCCCCGCAGACGGTGACGGGCGTGGAGACGGGCTGGACGTTGGACTCCTCCAGCAGCAGGTCGCACACATAGTCGCAAAGGCGCTGCGGGAGAGGAGCAGGTCAGCGCCGGCCCCGGGCCCGCCCCGCGCCCCCGCCCCGCCGCCCGCCGCGGCCGCACCTTGAGGTCGTTCTCGGGCAGGTACTTGCAGAGCCGCGCGATCTCCACGTACTTGTCCAGGTCCAGCGGCGCCATCTTGGGACGGCGGCTCGGAGCCGGAAGCGGGTCCCGGCACTTCCGGGGAGCGGCGCGGGCCGCAGACGCCAGCGGAAGCCGGCGGGACTTCCGGCGGGCGCGGGACGGAAGGCGAGAGCCGCTTCCGCCTGGGGCTGCGTCCGCTGAGCGCGGCGTGGCGCGGCCCGGCCCGCCATGGGCCCACGGGCGCTGCCGCTGCTGGAGCCGGGGCGCCGCCCGCAGCCGGGCAAGTGGTGAGCGGGGGGGGAGCGCGGCCCGGCCCGGCACATCTCGCCCCGCCGTGGCTGAGCGCTGCTCTCGCTTCCCGCAGGTACCGGCTGTCGCCGCGCGGGGACCGGCCCTGCGGGCGCGTGGGCCATGGCTGCCTCTTCCTGCCGGGCGGCGGGACCGGCCGCGTCCTCCTCTTGGGCGGCGCCGACCCCGCCGCCGCCTTCGCGGACGCCCACTTCGTGGAGCTGGGTGAGGGCTGGGCCGGGCCGGGCCGGGGGGCGGCGGGGGCGCGGGGCCGCCGGACCGCTACCGACCGCGCTCTCCGCCGCCCGCAGGCGCGCACCGCTGGGCCGCCGCCGGCTGGAGCGGGCTGCGGCCTCGCTACGAGCACGCTACCTTCCTGCCCGCCGCCTCCCCCCCGCGCCTTTGGGTCTTCGGCGGCGCCCACCCGGCGGGGAACCGGAGCTGCGTCCAGGTGCTGGACCCGGGTGAGTCCCCGAGGGGCGGCTCAGGCAACCGTGGCTCCCCTCCAGGCTCGGCCTCGGTGCTCACCCCACCGGGGCTGCAGGTGCAGAGCTGTGGGGACACAGCCGTGCCGGGACGGGGGGCAGCTGCTTCCATGGCGGTTGTCGCTCGGGAAGGGGAGTGGAGCCTGGCTGCTGTTACCTTGTTGATTACTTTGTTAACCAAATGTCTTAGAAATAGGAACCTGGGAGAGTCCTGAAGTGAGTGGTGTGCAGCCGCTGCCCAGGACCTTTCACACCTCCTCAGCAGCTGTAGGAGACTGTCTGTACGTGTTCGGAGGGGGAGATAAAGGAGCAGAACCGGTCCAAGACCAGCGGCTTCACGTGTTTGACACAGGTACCTCTGGGTGCACGAATTGCTGTTCTGTCAAACGGTGGAATCCATCCATTGCTGAACAGGAGGTCTGCGACTCAGATTCAGTCAAAGCCATGGAAATGTTGGGCCCCTGCTTTGGCTACAACTCTAAATGGATGGGTGGATGTTCCTTGCTGTTGACATGCGCTTATTTTTATGTAGTCACTGGGACTTTGGGCCAAAATGGCAGTGTAAAGCTCTGGGCTGAGAAACTCATGAGAGATGGGAATGGTTTTGTCCCATTTGCCCAACAACTGATTCCTTTCCCTGATGGCATCGCCGTGTGCTGCTCGTGTACTGCCAGAGCTGTCCCGTTCATCCTTGCAGCCCTGTGTGCACAAGAAAGGGTTTGCTTTCCAGTTTGAATTAATCTTTCCCGCTACTGTGTGACCCAAAGAGCACTCAGAGCTCCGTCAGGAAGCTTGGTGTGGCATTAACTCTGACCCCACTGGAGGTGCTTCCTTAGGAAACCTCAGCAGGGCCCTGGGGTCACTGGTTTTAGAGCTTCCAGAGTTTTCTTCCTAATTCATGTGTGCTCCCATTTTTAGCCACCTTGACCTGGTCCCAGCCAGATACTCATGGGGATCCTCCCTCTCCTCGGCAGGGACACGTTGTGGTTGCAGTCGGGACCAAACTCTTTGTCCATGGAGGTTTGGCTGGTGATGTTTTTTACAATGATCTGTTCTGCATCGATATAAGTAAGTGTGGACATAGGTACTGTGGAGTAATAGCTGTTGTGTGATGTGTTTTGATTTTGGGGGCCTTTTTTCTAAAAGATCACTTCTTCAGTGCTTGAAGTATTACCCTATTTGTTTAAACCAGCAAAACTTGCGGGTTTTTTATAATGCATAACCACAGATGTGTTCTTTTTTTCCAATAGATGACATGAGATGGGTTAAGATACCAGCCACCGGCGACATCCCCGGAGGACGGGCATCCCACTCATCAGCTGTGTTTAAGGACCACTGGTACATTTTTGGTGGAATAGGTCCAGATGGGACACTGGATACTACGTACAAGTATCACATAGGTAGGGAGACTTCTCTCAGCTGGGGAATGGGGAATGCGTCTGCTGAAAAATGCATTCCCCCCTCAATTCCTGGGCGTCATCCCCCTGGCAGTCATTATTGTTGCACTGGAGTTCCACCAGTACAAGCTGAAATGCTCTATGATGTTGAAAGCTAATGTAGTTAATGATGTCACTGTCTCAGCATGCTTTTTAAGCCTGTGAAGCTGCACTTTTAAGACATGAATGTGTGTCTTTGCACTGCAGAGAAGCAGCAGTGGACGCTCCTGCAGTTTGAATCCCCTCTGCCTGCTGGGAGGCTGGACCATGCCATGTGTGTCATTCCCTGGCGGGCTGGGACAAGCGGAGACGTGGGAGCTGTCACCTGGGAAGGTGAAGCTGGGCAAGAGTCGACTGTGGCATCGGGTGACACAGCTGAGCCCCAACAGGGGAGCCGAGAGGAGGAGGGGTGTGCTGAAGCTGTGGTCATGCATCTGCTGTTAATATTTGGTGGGATGGACACACAGGGGGAGATATACAGGGACTGCGTGGTCAGTCTGATCGAGTAGCGGAGCGGCTGTCTGCACAGCACCGGCCTTTTCTATGCAGTTTTTATAGTACTGTTGGATTAAATTAATTCTTCTTTCCAATAAACAAATTTTTGCCCTCAAATGGATGATGCTGTGCTAATATGCCCCCAAGGTACTGGTGCATTTGCAGTATGCAGCCCTGCAGAGGGCAGGTACACTGTTCCCAGCCCCCGTCACTGCAGGTTCCTGGAATGATTCGTGCCGTGCCTGGACAGCTTCCCACGGGAGGAAACACACATACTGTTGGCTACAGAAACACTTCTATCTACAAAGTCACAGTGTCGGCTGGAAAAAAGGCTTTGGCAGGGATGATGTGATTTTTAGCTTGCACTCTTTTGAAAATGAGTCAATGAAAAGCAGAAAGAATTATCTCCCACGCCAGGGAAAATAAGAGCGCTGAGTGGTTTTAAGGCAGTATTAGAGCAGCTGCCACAAAAGCTGCTTCTGTATTTGGTTCAGTTTCTTACCTAATCCCATGGATTGGGTAAAGATCACAGTAAAATGACGGTTTCAATTTTTTTAAAAAACCAAAACCATTTATTAGGTATAGTCTTCAGGACACAGATCAGTTGTCTCATGTGAGACCCTAACAACAGTTTTAATACTGGAGGAATTTACAGTTAAGCCCAGTCTCCTCTCCCTCACGTGCTTCGCGTTGAAGTCTGCACTGTCAGCTCAGATTGACAGCCTCAGAGGATCTGTACAAGCCAGGAGGGAGCATCCCCTTCAGCAATCATTGACATTTGCTACCCACATCATTGTAAGGAGCCATTACACTGCAGAACTGCAGGGAGGTTGAGTGCGTCAGCACACTCCAGGCAGGGACAGGCTCTAGTGCAGCAATTGTCAGGAGTTCTGCGAGATCCCAAGCCTCTGGAGCTGTTTGCAGCACCCAGAATAGACTGAGCACAGACCAGGAGAGTCCATCAGCACCAAACAGGCTGAGGTTGGGTTCCCCCCATCAGCTCCCCCCTCCCAGGGGAGAGCAGTTGATCCAAATCCTCTCCACTCACTGCTGTAACTAGGGCATGGAAAACAAAGCTAGAACAGAGTCCAGTGTAAATAACAAATTTATTGTGGTCACTTCAGGTAGAAAAGTTCTACACCAAGTTCACATGACCAAGCTGTTAAATAGAACACTCCCGCTGTCAATACTTCTAACCCCATTGCGCATTTACACTCCCCCCCTGCTACCCTTCCCTCCCCAGACATCAAGCAACTGCTAACGAAAAGCAGTATACAGCCACTTTGGGCTAGCATTTCCAGCTCCACTCATGAGTGAAGATTCAGAGTTACATTCCAAATTAAGAGTTCAATATTTTAAACAAGTGTTCCTGAGTCCAATATATACACACACAACATTCGGAGATGCCAGCAGTATCTACAACTCATCCTTCTCTGCTGCTTCCTCTTCTCCGGGGGGAGGGCCTGCGCTTCCGTAGAGCTTGCTGACAATTGGCTGAACAACTTCCTCCAGCTCCTTCTTTTTTGCTTTGAAGTCTTCAATGTCTGCATCTTGATGGCTTTCGAGCCACTCAATCTTTTCCTCTACTGCTTTCTCTATTGTTTCTTTGTCTTCAGATGACAGCTTACCCCCCAGCTTCTCTTTGTCCCCAATCTGGTTCTTCAGAGAATAAGCATAGCTTTCCAGCTCGTTCCGGGAGTCAATGCGTTCTTTGAGCTTCTTGTCTTCCTCCGCAAACTTCTCAGCATCATTAACCATCCTCTCAATCTCTTCTGGTGTCAGCCGATTCTGATCATTTGTAATCGTGATCTTGTTTTTGTTCCCGGTGCCCTTGTCTTCAGCTGTGACACGAAGGATTCCGTTCACATCTATTTCAAAGGTAACTTCGATCTGGGGGACACCACGAGGGGCAGGAGGGATTCCAGTGAGATCAAAAGTTCCCAGAAGATGATTATCCTTGGTGAGGGGACGCTCGCCTAGAAAACACAATTAGATATGGTTTCTTTCTTTCCTAGCTGTGGCTTGTACTCTTTGCAACCATTAGCCACACGCTTTCTAAAGGCAAGGTTTTAATTTCAACCTGACATCCATCTAGACACCTACAGTCTGGCCTCATACTCTGAAGAGCTCTTCAGAATTGCAACCATGGAAAACACACACATGAGAAAAAAGTCTAGGAACAGAAGCTTCATCAGAGCAGCTTCAGAGAGCTAGCACTGTTACCAAGCTCTTCTCCCTAAGGAGATATCCACAAGCATTTGGAATTATCTACAGCCTTTATGACCAGGTAGTAGCAAGTATGTGAGTCCTACAGACAGATTCCAGCTGTCACATGGGCCACCACAGATGACACTCACCTTCATAGACCTTGATTGTCACAGTTGGCTGATTGTCAGAAGCCGTGGAGAAGATCTGAGACTTCTTTGTGGGAACAACAGTATTTCTTGGGATCAGCTTAGTCATTACACCTCCGACAGTCTCAATACCAAGTGTCAGAGGACAGACATCAAGCAACACCAAGTCACCTGTAACAGACCAAGAGCAAGACTGACATGACTTCAACCTGAAAGGAACACAGGTCCTGAGGTCTTAAGAGGCACCAAACTTCTAAAGGTCTGGAAAAGAAGTTCTACTACGCTTGTCAGTAACCAATATCCACTATTCAGAGTCAGCGCTCTTGAAGTGGCTGTGAAGGTGCAGTTACCTGTATCTTGGTCCCCAGAGAGAACTCCAGCCTGGACAGCCGCACCATAGGCCACAGCCTCATCTGGGTTAATGCCACGAGAAGGCTCTTTCCCATTGAAGAATTCTTTAACTAGTTGCTGTATTTTGGGGATGCGAGTAGAGCCACCAACAAGAACAATCTCATCAATGTCGGACTTCTTTAAGTCAGAATCTTCCAGAACTTTCTGAACAGGCTTCATAGTGGAACGGAACAGGTCCTAGAAAGACAAAAACAACCAGGACCATAAGACTGTATTCCCACATGCCTAGCCTCTGAATTACACAGCCCCAGAATACAAGAGACAAGCACTACAGAGGAAGAACATCAACTGACTTGTGACCAGCCTTGATGAGACCTCAGCTGTCATTAACATACACAGCCCCAGCCACCCTTACAGGGAGCAGCTGCCTGGTGTTTAGTGCAAGCAGAAGTTATTTATACCCCGAAGTGCAATGTCACAGCATGAACTACCACATGCTGACAAGTCTCCGACCTAGAGCTGAGGCAATGGAACTTTACCTTTCTAAACTTACCATATTCAGCTCCTCAAACTTAGCTCGAGTAAGTGTCTCTGAGAAATCCTCTCCTTCAAAGAAGGATTCTATTTCAATTCTAGCCTGGTGCTGAGATGACAAGGCTCGCTTTGCTTTTTCCACTTCCCGTCTTAACTTCTGCACAGCTCTGTTATCCTTCCTGACATCTTTTCCAGTTTTCTTCTTGTAGAGTTTGATGAAGTGTTCCATAACACGTTGGTCAAAGTCTTCTCCACCCAGATGAGTGTCACCATTAGTAGCCACAACTTCAAAGACTCCATTGTCAATGGTGAGGAGGGAGACATCAAAAGTTCCACCACCCAGGTCAAACACAAGGATGTTCTTCTCGCCCTCTCTCTTGTCCAGTCCATAAGCAATGGCAGCAGCCGTTCTGTAGAGGGAACAGCCCATTCAGAAAGCTGGGACTGGCAGCCCCAGCTCCCCAGCAAGGAGGGCAACGTAGGCTACTTACGGCTCGTTGATGATTCTCATCACATTCAACCCAGCAATGGTACCAGCATCCTTTGTAGCCTGACGCTGAGCATCATTGAAGTAAGCTGGCACAGTAACAACAGCATGGGTCACCTGAACAAGAGATACAGTTTTGTTACAGAAATGTAGAAAAGCACATAGGTTGTAAATAACCATAGCAATGCTGATAACAAGCAGCCCATTGTTCTTTAAAGAGAGATAAAAACCCAGCTAAGCCCATTCCACTGGGCTGCCAAAGGGGCCAACAGCACTGAACTGATTGCAACATTAGTCCACAGATTCAGCCCACCCATCTTTAGTTTTGTAAAGCTGCTGCATAAAGTTCTTACTGGTAGCACTCACGAACTTACTTTCTTCCCCAGGTAAGCCTCTGCAGTTTCCTTCATCTTTGTCAAGACCATAGCAGAAATTTCTTCAGGAGCAAATGTTTTTGTCTGTCCACCTCCAACATCGACTTGAATATGGGGCTTGGCTTTCTTCTCAACAACCTGGTAAGAACAATGTATACTGTCCTATTTAGTAGTTCATAGACTTATTATCACTTGTCCCACTGTTTCTTTCTCTCTGAAGACTAATCAAAGCCTGTATATTAAACATGACACGATTTAAATGCTAGCTAACACAAGGAACTGCTCTCTTATGTCACAGCCACATCAGTGCACCCTAACCCTCTCAGGAGGGCTAGTGAACTGCAGGGCTACTCAAAAGAGCACCATAATTAAGTAGCCTCTTCTGTCTGGACATGTAATCAGCCCTCCTCCCTCCCTCCATCCCCCCAGGGGCGCACCTTGAATGGCAGGTACTTAATGTCCTGCTGCACGGAAGGGTCGTTCCAGGTGCGTCCGATCAGCCGCTTAGCATCAAACACGGTGTTCTCGGGGTTGGATGTAAGCTGGTTCTTGGCGGCGTCCCCGATCAAGCGCTCCCCCTCGGGCGTGAACGCCACGTAGGACGGCGTGATGCGGTTCCCCTGATCGTTCGCGATGATTTCCACCCGGCCATTCTTGAAGACGCCCACGCTGTGGGGTAGCGGAGCAGTCAGGCGGCGCTGGGGCCTGCACCCCCCTCCCCTTCCGTCACCCAGCCCCACAGCCCGCTTCCCCCCCACCCCGAGGCCCAACGGTTCCCGTAGTCCCACAGGCCCAGCCGCCCCCCCCGACCCCGAGGCACAGCGTTCCCCGCGGACCCACAGGCCCAGCCGCTTCGCTCTCCCTCTCGCCCCACGCCGGGCCCGTTCCCCACGCACCAGGAGTAGGTGGTGCCCAGATCGATGCCCACCACCGTGCCCACATCCTCCTTCTTCTCCTCGTCGTCCGCCCGCGCGGCGCCCAGCAGCAGTAGTGCCAACAGGAGGTGCCTCATGCCGACCGCTCGCCCGCGCCGCCCTGCCGAGAAGTCGCAGGTCACAAAATGGAGGCGCCACGTGCGCGGCCGGCAGCGCCGCTCCCCCTCCTCATCCCCCCAGCCGGACCAGGCCGCCCCAGGCCCACACCGCCACCCTTACCGTCAGTGACCAACCACCGGACCCCCGACTGCTGCTGCGGGCCAGGCCGCGCCGCCCGCCCTTATATACCTTCCGTTACTCCTTCGTGGAGACTCGCCATTGGCTGCGGAGCCCTCGCTGGAGCCTTCCCATTGGTTGGCGGCTACTAAGCTGGCCTGCCGTGATTGGCAAGAATCAGGCGGTCCCTCTGACATACGTCGCGCGCCCCCCTCCCGCCACCCCATTGGTTCACCCCGCCGGCGGCGCGGGCCTATCAACGGGGAAGCCTGAGCCAAGCGGAGCGAGCCCATTGGCTGGGGGCGGCCGTCACGGCGGGGCCGGGACGGGGGGGACGTTCTGGAAGTTTCCATGGTGACCGGCCCGGGGGGCTGGAGTCGCCATTGCGGGTAGTCGGCCCTGGTGGCCGCGCACCCGCGACGCCTCCTGTCCTGGGGCGCCCCGGGATCCGCTGAGCGAGGTACGGTGAGGCGGTGGCCCCTCAGCAGCCATGGCCGGGGCCTGGCCCAGGCTGGGAGGACACATCCCTCTGGTCCAGGCTGAGAGAGAATGGCTGGAGAACAGCCCTGAGGAGAAAGATCTGGGGGTGCTGGTGGATGAGAAGCTCAACATGACCTGTCAACATGCGCTCCTGAGCCCGCAGACAGGCACCGTGAGCCCTTGTCCCTGAGCACCGCGGAAGTGCTGGGGACAAGGCCATCATGTGGGTGGCTACCCCTCAGGAAACACGGGTGTCCCCATGTGCGCCGCAGAGTGCGGAGCCCGTGTGGGGCAGGCGTGGTGTGCTTTGCTCCGGCCCCAACCAGAGAGCCAACAGGTCTCTCAAGGAAGGCACTTGGCTACCTTCTGAACCATGATGTCTGGACACTGAGTCACTGTGTCCTCACTCAGTTGTAACTCGCTACACAGGGTTACATCAGCCCCTTGGCTTCTTGGGATGGCAAACTCCCCAGGAAGGTGAAGGCACCGTCCTTAGGAGTGTAGATCCGCCCCGGCCACCTCTGTGTTGTGCAGATGACAGGCCTGGCTGCATCTCTGCCATCCGTTGCCTTATATAGCTGTGGATCATGCATACGTATGGGATCCACCTGCTTATATTTAAAATCACCGTTTAAAGCAAAAGTTAAGACTACAAAACTCCAAATAAAACTGAAAGTTTTGAGTGATTGAAGAGTGACATGAGAACTTAGAAGTTGTTCATTCACCTTTGGAGGGTATCAGATCTAAGATCTAACAATCATAATTTCAGGTAATTGTATTAAAAAGCGGTTACAAATAGAGAGAGAGAGACGGCTGTGCTCAGGCAGCATTTTGCAAGTGTAAGCAACTTTAATTTTAAAGTTATCTCCTGTGCCAGCGGGGCCTGGCCCAGCTGCCTGGATTTCTTATGATTACGAAGTGAGATATTGTCAAAAGACTTCATTGTTGCTTAACTCACATCTGGAAATGCCATTTTAATCTTGATATTGTTCTTTCTATTTTGAAGTGTATTTTGCGTCCTTGATATCTGTTTGTGGGTTTTGTTTGTTTGTTTTTTTAATTACATTCACATTGATTTGATTTTCTCCCTTTAAAAATCCTGAGGTCTCTAATGCAAATTATTGAGCTTATTCCTGAGAAGAGAATTATCTCGTAGTATAGCTATGTGTCCTGAGAACTGTAAATAATGTAAGCATTTTATTTCTTTTTAGGAAACCTCATGCAGACAGGGCAGGGGACAGGGCAGTTTCATGCTTCTAGGCCCTGGGCTGATTTTCCGCAGTGCTCTAGGGGGAGTGCTGTGGTAAATACAGCTGGTTACTGCTGGGAATCCAGGAATATGGCCCGGACAGCTGGCTGTGTGGTACAAGATGTAACAGTTTGCTGGCATCTTGTGTGTTTGGGCTTAGTGAACTTTTTTTTTTTTGTTATATTTCAGTTTGCCATAGTCGTTTCGAAAATGTTATTTGGGTATTAAAATTCAATTACATAAGACATTCTCTTTTATCAGGGAAGAGAATTCAGGGCAGTAACTGTGTCAGTTAAGAAAAAGGCACATAGACAATGTTTTGGAGAGTGAGAGATAGAAAGTGTAAACATTTGGCTTTTGTTTTAAGTTGCCTGTTGGGAAGAGCTTTGCAGATAACTTGGACATACAAAGCAAGCAGCTGTGGTGGCTGCAGAGCTGTCCCTTTCCCACTGAAGTCACCATCATGCCTGGATACTGTGCCCTTCTTCACAGGGTGCCTGGGACCTCCTCTGTCCTGGAGGGCCGGCAGCGCTGGGTGACATCCAGAACCTCTGCCCACTGCTGATGTGCGCTGTGACGAGGTGTCCCTCTCCTTGGGAGCTGTGCACTATCGACAGGCTGCAAATGCTGCTTATGTGCCTCCAGCTATCTTTTTTTTTTTCCCTTCAGAGAACAGTCTTCTTAAATCCTTTGTTCGGACAAATTTTCATGCAGTAAATCATGTTCTACTACTTAGTTTTCCCTCGTATTTCTACTGGACATGACGTTTGACTGAAGTGTGTTTTGAGGAGCAATCACATGTGTTGGGAGTTGTGGCTTTGGCCTCCATCCCCATCCCTGCAGATCAGTCACACTGTGACCTTACCGTGTTCTTCTGTCAGTCTGAGCCTCTTGTTTTCGACTGTACGGTTGTACCAGGGCCTGTCGCGTGCCAGCGAGAGATGGACGTTTTCTGAGAACCTCAAAAAGAGGGGCAGAGTGAAAATCATTGTGACTGCATTGCATTAATCATGGCTTATGCTGAAGTGATGTGTTGCTATTTATGATGAAGCAATTGCTATTCTCTAAGCTAGATTGCTCCACATGCAGCCCTGCTTTCGCACTTGGCATACCTGCTTATTAACAACTTTTGCCGTGCTTTTTGGCCCACTGTAATGGCCAGCATTTACAGATCTTACCTGTCGGTAACGCACCTGGAGATGAAACACACGATAGACATTGAGATTGTGGAGCGTGTCCTAACAAAGGTGGTGAGGGGTCTGGAGAACAAGTCTTATGAGGAGCGGCTGAGGGAACGGGGATTGTTTAATCTGGAGAAAAGGAGGCTGAGGGGAGACCTTGTTGCTCTCTACAACTCCCTGAAAGGAGGGTGTAGTGAGGTGGGGGTCAGTCTCTTCTCCAAATTAATAAACGATAGGACAAGAGGAAGTGTCCTCAAGTTGTGCCAGGGGAGGTTTAGACGGGAAATTAGGAAAAATTTCTTCACCGAACGGCTTATCAAACACTGTGCAGGGACAGGCTGCACAGAGAAGTGGTGGAGTCACCATCCCTGGAGATATTTAAAAGCCGTGATGCTGAGGGGTCATGTTTTAGTGATGTTTCTGTCAATGTTGGGTTGATGCTTGGACTTGATCTCAAAGATCCCTTCCAGCCTGGATGATTCTACATAGAGATGTCCTATCGATAAGTGCCGGCTCCCTAAACTACCTCTACAACAGGGACTGAAAAAAAACACCACCCAAAAAACACCAACCCAACATCAAAAAGCATGGGCCGGGGCCGGGTGGAGCGGGCGCTGCCGGCGGAGCTCCGCTCTGCCATCGGCTCCCGCTCCGCCCGGACCCGGCCAAAAAACTCCATATCCCCGGCTAAGGGACTCCTATGTCGCCTGTCAGAGGAACTCCGTGGCCCCGATGGAGGGGACTACATGTCCCAGGAGCTCGGTCGCCGTCGCCGCCCGCCGCCTGCGCAGTGCCGCGCCGCGCCGCGCCTGACTCGGGGCCGCAGCGGGAGCCGGGCGGCGGAGCCGGGGCTCTGGGCGGGTAAGAGACGCGTTCGTTTACCCCCTTCCTCGGCTCCGCGGTACCGTTTGGCTCCTTTTCCCCTCCCTCCCCTCCGCCTGGCTCGGAGGAGGAGGAGGAGGAGCGGGGAGGGGGAGGAAGGCGAGGCCGCAGCCAGCCCGCCGGCCCCGGGGCCTGACAAAACCCTTTGGTTTTTCAGGGAAGCGAGGGGGAAGGCGGGCGGCGGCTTCTCGGGGGGAGCGAGCCGCCGGTAGGTAGGCTGGATTTATTTATATTTAACTGCGGGGAGGGAGGTTTGTCCAGAGCCATGTGCAGGGGGGAAACGCTGGTGCCCTGGGAGCGGTGAGGGGCGACCCAGCAAAGTTGGCCGTAAGATTTCCTCGAGTGTTTTTTTATCTGTGCCTTTTTTTTCTCTGTCAGCCGGAGCCAGCCCTACCTGCCATGTTAGTGTCCGGGAACCGGTAGTTCTTGAGGTTTGCGGAGGTATTCGAAAAATTGAAGCACTTGGCTGCTGGGGCCCTCTCGGCTCTCGGGTGCTGTGGGATTGGGCAACGAGTCGCTCTCGGCATGAATGTCGCTGCCGTCTCTCCTTTATGGCTTTCGTGTTTTGCAGGTTTAAAACTTGTAACTTGATGAGTATGGTGACTTCCCTTTTTTGTTACTAATAGGCCCTCAATGCTGAAGAGCTTGATCAAGTGGGTATCTGTCTTTTTTCTTGCAAAGTCATGATACTGTGCTCTGAAGGAAAGAGAGCCGTTGCGATTAAGCTCTCAAACCCAGCATGTGACACTACACTTACTGATAGGTAGAATGCTATTTTTGTGGACAATGCACTTGCCTCGCAAGTAGAGCTGCAATTTGAAGATGATGGAGTGGGGAATGTTACAGACAGTATGTGAAATCTGAAATACTGCGCTTCTGTAAAAGCAGCAGGATGGCAATATTAGGAAATGGACTTCTGAACTGCTGCTACCGTGGAGGCTTCGAAAATATTTAAGATGCTGCACACGGCGGTTTTGCTGTGGGATTTGTCAGGTCCTGGAGGATATACTCTATCCTTAATAGCAGCTACTACCCTTCATGGTGGACCACTGAGGGGATGTTTCACAGCGAAGACGGGAGCTAGTCTCGAGCGAAGGGGCTGGGAACAGGTTGTTTTTGTCGGTTTGAGCAGCTTCGAGTTCTGCACGTCTTCTGACTAAAAGTTTTATTAGTCAACTCCTTACATAAGGGGAACTCCTCTTTCTAGCATCATGAGCAACTGGAGTAGATTTTAGTATGGCTATATGCTTTTGTTGATTTTACGCAACACAGTAATACCATAATAGATAGTTTAATAGCCAACTGATCCTGTGCATTACTGGTAAGTTCTGTTAAGGGGCATGAGAAGCGAGGTGCTCCTTGCACAGAAATCTTGCAGGGTAGACAGTGTGTTCAATGCTAGCAGCAGAGCAGCCACTGGGCAGAAACAAACTTGAGGTATGAGTTTCTTAATATTGATTAGAGAGTTGAACTGTAGCAAATTGAAGTGCATTTTGTATGTTGTACGCATGTTTTGAGATGGCAGCTATTGTAATGTGAGAGTTCAGCAGATAACTCCTCAGTCACGGTGAACTATCCTACTGGAAAATAGATTTTTTTAGCTCAACTTTGGGAGATAGGCTGTTAGCTTATGTAAAGAAATAAGGCTTGTTAGTTATTACTGTAAATATCAATGAAGAAAGAGGTGCTTCATCTGGGGTGGATTAGCATGGAAGCTATTCAAGCTCGCCTAGGAATTATTTTTCAGTAAGACGGAGTGATTTCAGTTTTGCCTTGCCCTGCCCTGCCTACATTAGATCTGCCCAAACTTGCTTTGGAAGTTGAGTCTTGTGTAGTGAGACTCAGGAGGAGCAAATAACCCTGAGCAGGAAACGCTGGAGGAGGAAGAAGAATCTGGTGTACTGGCTGTATTTACTACTTTGCTTAATCTCTTTTCTGTCAACTGAATTGCAGAAATATTCAATAGAGATGTTGCTTGTTCCTGTGTGCAACAGTACAAAACCACATACTTTGTAAGCTGGAGTTCAGTACCCAAAGATTAAATGCGGTGTTTTCCAGGACTTTCAAATGTAGGAAGCAGTCTGTGTCCTGCGTTCATCAGAGGCATAGATTTTCTTGGGCTCTGAACAAACTTGAGTCATGCTGATAGCAGGGCAAAACATCTTAGATGCTGTCAGGTCGTGCAATCTTTGTTGTTGATATGGTGGAGCATCACAAAGTGAAATTGTTTGAGTTGTTGTGCTAAGTTTCTCTTACGGTGTCACAGCTTTTGGTAGGTTAGTAAGCAGTCTTGAAATAACTGACAAAAATTTGAAATGCTTTCATATCAAAATGAAATTGCCAGGATTGAAAAATAATTTGCACGTAGCGGAACTATTTAATATCTATTGTTTCTTCAGCCACAGCAGACTGTTGGGTATCTACATTTCCTAAACTGTCTCCTTTATACACCTATGTGCAGATATCTGTTATTTCAAGTACGGTGCATGGTAGTCACAAACCAGGTAATTGGACAATTATGGGCACCTTTTTGTTTATGAGAAACTGATAAGGTAATCTGATAAACAACTTTCTGGAATTAGTACCAGCTGAAGCTGCAGCAGCTCACTCTGCTCTAATGCTGCCTTCTGTGGTGTGTTACCAAATATGTAACTGTGGCTAATTGCTTCTACAGCTCTTGTCCTGAATGCTGGCATGGAACGAGCGTTGCATATCCTGGGAAGGTCAGAGAATGCAACTGTTGTCTTTTCATGCTGATCGTAAAGGGAAGAGGGTTTTGGAGGGGAGCAGTGTGTGTCATGTAGGTGTGCTAGTGGTACAATAGACATAGGCTATGTTAAAGGTATCAGTATCTGAATAGAGTAATAGCATGTGCATCTTGCTTAGCTAGGTTTTTTGGAGTTTCTTTACTATGCTGCAGGTTTTCTTTAGTGCCTGTCTGAAGCCGCTGAAGTACCGTGTGTATCAAACTACCTTCTTTACATCTCTAGTGTTCTCAAATGTCTGCTGGAAACTTACGGTGAAGACAAAGTTGTTTGCAGTGTTGCTTGCTATACTTGTGTGACTTCAGAATAATTTGGTTTTAAAATCTGGTAAATGGGAGTGAATGAGGCATTCCTCTTCATAGCAGAGACGCTGCTGATCGCTGCTTCTTATACATAGGGTGAAAACTGCTGTCGTGAAGTTGACTTCCTGCGGATCCACAGGAAAATCCTGTGGATTTTCATAGCTCTTGACAAAGCGGTGGTACTTAATAACCTGCTATGGTTCAGTTCCAAATCAATTCTCCTCTTGCTTTTGTTATTTCTGCTGTTCTATAGTAGAGACAAATAAGACAGACACATGGGTAGTGGCCAACTGATAGGATATTATCAAGTAGTCATGGGGCCAGTATGTTTAGAAGTGCAGATGCAGGTAATGGTAGTCCTCGGAGCCTTGTTTTGTTTTGGGCCTGAAGTTTATGGTGGTAACGAGTTTATGAAAAATTAAAATGCACAGCAGTGTGCAACTTCTCACAGTCACTCAGTGCTTCAGTGTCTTTTTTTTAATTGCTGTGATGCTCTATCACGAAGAGATGCCCAAATCATTTGTATGTTAGGTGGTAACTTTGCTTTCTGAGTATGGGCGAGGCCCATACTGTCTCTTTTCTTCATGTGGCATCACAGATGGTACAATATTGTTTTGCAGTAGTCTGACCTTTTCTACTATTGTGTTGTCTTTTTGCATGCTGGATAGGTGAATTATATGCATGTGTATTAGGACTCTGGAGTGTGGGAGTCTTATTTACTTTCTGACTATTAACTGATTTTTATTTTTTTTTTGATTGTCCATAGCTCCAGAAAAGGTTACCAGCAATTTAACTGCTATTTTGATAATCATAACTTACCAGAAAAAGTATATTGCTTTCAGGCCACCTTTGTCTCTTTTGCTGACTGGAGTTTGTTCCCACCTGTGGGCCAGGGGAGGAAAGAACAGCTTTTCCTCAGGGGCTGAAGGCTGTCAGAGCACTTAGCCCATCCCTGATGCTGAAAACATCTTCTCTAGTCAAAAAATCAAAAGACACTGAGCAAACCAGTGAGAGAAATAACTTGTAAGTATAAGAGACACCTCAGAAGCCGTGTAATCAGCTTGTCTATAGTTAAATGTGTTTATAACGAGTGACACAAAAATAGAAACTTGTTTTGAAATTTGGCAAGGCAAAGGCATAGGAACGCAGGTGAAGTCAACAGGCTGTTCACAGCGGGTACCCCATGTGGGTCTCCTGTTCCTTCCCCAAACTTGCTCACAAGTAGGAGAACTGCTGGGACTAACTTTCTGTCCAGAAAAGTGGAGCCTGTGGGCAGACAACTTAAAATGAAAAATGTCAACTAAAACTGTTAAGGTTTGATAAACTATGAGCAACTCTTAAGTATGGCCTCGCAGCAGAAAGCTGAAAAGACAGAATGTGGTTCTGCAGATCTCGTGTCTGCATATTTTTATGGATGCAACTTCTTTTACCTGGCTGATATCAATAGCTCATAGCCTAATAACTAGTTATTACTGTGTTTACAGGCAGTATCAAGTTTAATGCTATCTTTTTTGTGAGCCCTAAAATTCTGTGACTAAAAATAAATTTGTTGCAAGAATTCATTATTTGTTTCTCAAAGAACTTTGGCAGTAACATCAGTGTTTCTTTTCTAATCATTTCTCTGAGACTGTCCTAGTTAAAAACATCTAAACGATTGCATCCTTCAAGTTCCTTGCTTAATCTTACCTTTGGATATATGAGCTGTAGCCACTGATTAGGGTTGCTGGGTTTTTTTGTTTGGGCTTTTGGGGTTTTTTTTGAGGATTTTTCTGTCTATATTTCCTAGGAATGATTCTTAAACCATCAGGTGTAACAGGATTGCAATTTTTTATGCATATAGGCTTGTGACAGCATCACTTTTTGTCTCTGCTAGGGTTTTGGTTGTGAGGTTAAAACCTAGATGGAAGAACTTAATTACACACGCAGTGATGGTTGTCAGTGCACCTGGTTATCAGGCTTTCTCCACACACTGAAAAAAAACCCAACAAATGTAAAACCTGTGCCTAATTAGGGAGCTAATCTGTATTCTTCAGAGAAGATCATCTCCTGCTATGCTGAGCAGTGAACCACAGATCTTTAAAACACTAAAAGGGGAGAGCATTAGGCCAGTGCATGGTACGTTATTTGTAGTTTCTCAAGCATGCTTTAAATGGTCTTGTGGAGCAAGGCTCCTCTGGAGTCAAGGGAAGGAAATTTTTCGTTTAATGGTGGCATGGCTTTGAAGGGTTCATCATCAGATCCCTTCACAGCCCTGACGTATGTCCATTACCAATATATCTGACAGATAGCTGTTACAGATTATATCTGATCAAACCCATTTTCTTCCCAGATTAGCTAGTATGGCTGTTTGTTCTGGTGTGGAAGAAGACATAGAGCAGTTAATCATTAATTCCATGGAAAAATAATCTGATCTGCATGATTCTACCCCTTCCCTTGCCAGCATTAATGCAATTGATGGGGTTTTTTTCTTCCACAGAGTTAATTTTTAAATGGTTTAGCTCCTTGAACTTGTTTTGAATATCATGGTACTCTTTGTTTATCTAACTGCTAGCTGGTAACTACAGTGTTTTCTAATTAGGAAGTTAGAGCTGATGTTACATTGAGACATAACAGTAGTTTGTGTAGATTTTTTTGTCCCTGATGTGCTATGAAAGCCTATGGTTGTTTCAGTTTTTCTCTCTTTAAAGCAACATTTTTGGATCAAGGCCAAAGAAACAGTCTTCTGAATTTAAATATTTGAGGAATTTTTTTTCTGAATGAATTCTACTGTTGAGCAGAGTCTCCAGACTTATTTCCAACTTCTGCCTTATCTGGATATTGATACTCCTTGATTATTTTTTTTTAAATTAGTAATATTACTATTATTTAAAATTTTTTTTGCAGAAAAGACTGATATTGGGAGCTTGGTGCGTCTTATGCATTAGGTGAGAGGGGGTAATTTGGGATGCCAGAGATAATCACACCGAAGCACTTGGATAGTGCTGTGTTATGTGGGCGCGCTTTAGGACAAAGTAGTAAGCACGGAAATCTTTTTGCCTATTCACCAGACAGTGGGTCGGAATTGGGCTCCTCTTCCTCTCCCTGAGCTTGTGTCACCTACACTGTAGTGAGGGCCGCATCTCTCCAAGTAATGGCCACTTTCTTATCTTTGTTATTGGAGGTGTGGTGGAGGAGTTTTGTAGTGCTGTACCGTATTACTATTTCATCTCGTGAATGTGAGTTGAAAATACCATTGGCTACTATGCAAGTGTCCCTGATATGCTGACATAACAAGGGGTTAATGAAATTGTCAATTAGGAAACCTTGCATTAAGAAAGAGTGACTCAGTCATTAAGTGGTGGGCTGTGGATTTGAGAGAACATATGAATATGCTAACATGGAAGGGGCACAGCAGTATTTACTGCTAAGGCTAAGTTTATGACCTGCTTATCACTTCATTGACGCTGACAGAACTTGTTCCCAAACTGTTTGGAATTCACCTGTTTCATTTTCCTCCCTGTCACAGTGAGTACTGTGTCATCCGCTCGCTGCCCAAGATGGTGAAGCTGGATATACACACGCTGGCACATCACCTCAAGCAGGAACGGCTGTATGTAAACTCAGAAAAGCAACTTATTCAAAGGCTCAATGCAGATGTATTGAAGACAGCTGAAAAGCTGTACCGCACAGCATGGATTTCCAAGCAGCAAAGGATTAACTTGGACAGACTGATCATAACAAGGTGACTTGGAGGGGTGGGGGTGGTCCTGGGGAAAACAAGCTCATAAACTTCCATGAATTGCAGCAAATACATCTGATTTTTCGTACTTAGTATCTGGGGTCCTTTGCTGTACTAATCATAAAAATAGTAAGCTTTTAAAGCAAATCTCAACTAGGGAATCTGACTCACCTGAAACTTACTTGTTAGCTGTTTAATATATCTGTTTGTTTTGCTTCTGTTCATAGTTTATGGGAACAAACTCCCCTTATTTCTGAATTTGCAGATCATCTGTATTAAATATACGGAAAGACATTTTTCCTTGGTGGTAGTCTTGTTAATAGACTGACCAGTGGCATCTTTTATGAAGTTTGTTTGCTTAAGAGTTACTTAAACTGTTTCAATGTTTTTCTTTGAAGTGCTGAAGCTTCTCCTGCTGAATGTTGCCAGCATGCTAAAGTCTTGGAGGACACGCAGTTTGTGGATGGTTATAAGCAGTTGGGATTTCAGGAGACTGCTTACGGAGAATTCCTAAACAGATTGAGGGAGAACCCTAGGCTTATTGCATCTTGCCTGGTTGCCGGAGAGAAGCTCAACCAGGACAACACTCAGAGTGTCATTCACACAGTCTTTACATCCATTTATGGCAATTGCATCATGCAGGAGGATGAGAGCTACCTCCTCCAGGTCCTCCGTTACTTGATAGAATTTGAACTCAAAGAAAGCGACAACCCAAGGCGGCTGCTGAGACGAGGCACCTGTGCCTTCAGCATCTTATTCAAACTTTTCTCTGAAGGACTCTTTTCTGCAAAACTTTTTCTTACTGCAACTTTACACGAGCCAATCATGCAGCTTCTGGTTGAAGATGAAGACCACCTGGAAACTGATCCCAACAAGTTAATTGAGAGATTCTCTCCAGTGCAACAGGAAAAGTTATTTGGAGAGAAAGGCACAGAAAAGTTCAAGCAAAGAGTCCAAGAGATGGTTGACTCCAATGAGGCCAAACTGGTGACCCTGGTGAACAAATTCATTGGCTATCTCAAACAAAACACTTACTGTTTTCCTCACAGCTTGAGATGGATTGTGTCACAAATGTACAAAACGCTCTCGTGTGTAGACAGGCTGGAGGTTGGGGAGGTCAGAGCGATGTGCACAGATCTTCTTCTAGCGTGTTTCATCTGTCCTGCAATCGTTAACCCAGAACAGTATGGAATCATTTCTGATGCTCCTATAAATGAGGTGGCAAGATTTAATCTGATGCAGGTATGATTCTCTTGAAAATAGTCTAAAAAAAAAAAAAAGAGAGAGAGAAATGTTCTTGGCCTTTTTTTTTTTTCACTAGAACTGATGTTCCTACAGTAAAGGTAAAGGTACTGTCCCTCCTACCCGTAAGACGAATGCTAAGAAAATATTTATATTAATTGTTGCTGAAAAGGCATGCTCTAAAGTTTATCTATTTGCTTAAAATAATGACTTAAAAAAATGATAGCATATTCCTTTATCTTTTAGAAGAGTTGCAAATGTACTTTAGAAAAGCTGTTTTAAGGGATGGAAGCAAAAGT
Source organism: Chroicocephalus ridibundus (assembly GCF_963924245.1). Taxonomy (NCBI): domain Eukaryota; kingdom Metazoa; phylum Chordata; class Aves; order Charadriiformes; family Laridae; genus Chroicocephalus; species Chroicocephalus ridibundus. Next base: position 8,097,671 of record NC_086298.1, on the reverse strand, counting down.
GACTGTAAGATAAATTCTGGAATGTGTGTAAACAAGGGTTGTGTTGTTCTTGCTAATGTTAAATATCATGCCAGGTATTGTACAAAATAATGGAATATTTTGCTGAAAAAACCTTCTTGCCTGGCAATAATGACCAGTGTTTCTGGTGGGTAGCTCTCTACCGTATCATTAGACCTTAGAGTATTCCCCAACCCTCATGACAAATTTTTATCTTTGTGCAAACACTTGAGCAATTTAATGGTACTTTGTAGAGGTATAGTCTGAAGGTATTAAGCAACACTTCTCTGACTCAGGATATTCCCCACACAAGTAACAAAACCTACTTTTTCATGTTGTCTATAAACCAGGCAGTGAGTGATTCTCTCAGTGTAATCATTCTGGGGAGTTTTACCTAGGCCGTTACTGACAGGGCCTTGCCAGTGTTTTTCTAAAACACATTAGCAGTCCTCTCCTGTGTCACTGCTTGTGTGTCGTAGCAGAGCTTGCAGCTGGCGACTCTTTAAAATTGAGAGTTGTTTTGCAGTTGGAGGTTAATAAGGAATATATGCTCAGAAACAAGTGTTAGCCCTCTTGCCTTTGGTTTTTTTTTTTTCCTCCAACATATTCTTAGCAAGATACATACAGCCGTTTAAAATCTCTAGGTTTAAGATGACCTAGATTCAACTCTCAATTCTGACGTGTTGCAAAAACAAAACATGCTTTGTTCCTGGGACGGGGGGAAGTATGGATGCTCGTAGCATACTGTGTGTGTGGATTTTCTTGTTAAATGCAATGACTGCTTCTTTCTAAAGCTTCTTGCTTTTTTTCTACCCTGAAAGCTAGTACAAGACTCTGTACACTCAATCAGAAGTATTTCTCAGAGTATTAAATGAAAAAAAAAAATTAGAATGGAGGAGTTGTCTTAACTAATGTTTTATAATTGGGTCCATCATGATTTTGTTTTGAAGTGCTTATTCTTCATACTTCTTTTTTGTTTCAGGTTGGGAGACTTCTGCAGCAATTGGCAATGACAGGTTCTGAAGAGGGAGATCCACGGATGAAGAGCAACCTTGCTAAATTTGACAAAGTAAGAATCAAGACTAAAAAAAGCTAAGACTCATGTGTGGACTTCATCCTTCTGCAGTCTCTTTTTTCAGACATTGCTGGGGGCTTACTAAGCATTTAACTTCCAGTTACATGTACTGAAAAGCAGATTAAATCCTGTACAAAGCTGGGAAAAAATCTTGAGTACTAGAATTAAGGGTTGGGGATTCTTGCTTCTACTGTGACATAATACTTCTTAAAAGAAAATACAAAAAAAATAAAAGCAAGTTACCTTTTAAACTGAAATGCTGAATTACTGTCTGTGGTTTTTCTACTGAACCTAAAGAAAACGCTTTGATCTGAAAACAACTCTTGTATGAAGTCTGGTTTGAAACGAAGTAACTTGTTAGTGCAAGGAGCTTCTGTTCCTTTTTTGTGTAGTTTTGGGGTTTTTGTTCAGCTTTTCCTTTGTTAGTATGAATCATCCATAGCAATACTGAAATTAGTGTCGTCAGAGGAACAGTGAAACAAGTGATTTTTGATGTATTGTCATATGTTTAAAAAACTGTTGATTTGGTTGTGTAATTTCCATGTTTCCATGCTACCTATAATTGTTACACAGTCATCATACAAAGTTACACAGTTATTATACAAGTAACATTCACTCAGATTAGAAAGTGATACTGTGTGTTCCTTCCTTGTTTCGCTTTTAGTCTGTGCTCAGCAGATTCTTCAGGAAGGGGCAGTTTAATTGCCATAAAACAGTTTAATTTTTTTAAAAACTGTAAGAGGACACTTGAGCAAGTAACACTTTTGAATGCAGAAAAGGAATGGAGGAAATGTTAAAACTACTTGCATGCTTTCCTTGCTCGCTTTTTACTGGTTTTAGTGATATGTGGTATTTTATCCTAAGATTTTAAAAGCAGGAAGCAAAACTTATGTTGTTATGTAACTACTTAACTCTTGCATAAGTTATGTTCTTTCCAACCTCTAGTAAATGGTCTCGCATTTAAAAACAATTTCTTCTCTTTGCAGAGCTGTGTGGCTGCTTTCCTGGATGTAGTTATTGATGGGCGTGCGGTTGAAACTCCTCCAATGTCTTCTGTTAACCTTCTGGAGGGCTTGAGTAGAACAGTGGTTTACATGACATACAGCCAGCTAACTAGTCTGGTAATGCCTTAAGTTCTTAAAAAGAAATAGTATAAACTTGTCCCCATGTGTTTACAGGTAGGATAAACAGGGCTAATAATTTATGCCGTAATTCTTACCAACACTAATTCTAAACTTTTAGGTTGGCTTTATGCGGAATGTAATGTCAAGCGATCAGCTTAAGGAAGATCGGATGGCTTTGGAAAACTTGCTGGCAAACCTACCCCAGAACAGACCAGGGAAAAGCAGCAGCCTTGAAATGACTCCCTATAATACTCCACAACTTTCCCCTGCAACTACTCCAGCTAACAAAAAAAATCGATTGCCAATAGGTAAGGAGAGTAAGCGGACTTCTTGCATGATTTCTGATACCTTGGTCCATTTTCTGTGCCATTTTTTCAGTCATCTCTTGGCGTTACTCTTCGACTGCGCCTTCAGTTCCTACTTTTTCTGTGTAGATAGTGAAGAATTTTCTTTTGCATAGAAAGCCGGGTAATTTCCTTACTTTCTGATGGTGAGCTTCCTCACTCTGGATTGAACTTGAGAAAAACGCTGGAGTGGTTGATAGTCATGCTAGCGCAATGATAATCTAGGGAAAGTTTGAAGATGGGAAGCAGGTCTAGAGGGAAGATTGCTTAGGAAAGTGGTAAGATGGAAGTGATGACATTTAGTCAGTGGGATGAAATAAGTTTGAAATTTTTGTGTCTCAGAAGAGAGCAAATGTGGAAGAGGATGAAAAAGCAAGAGCAGAACTTTTAGAGTGTGTGCTGAGAAGAGAAACTTTCTTCTTTCTCCATTATTTGCCTGGTCTAATTCCAATTGTTAGTATGTTGTAATGCAATTTTATGTTTGGTGGGATTTTATCCTTTTTTTGAATAGGATTTCTGGGTTTTGAACTCTTCCATTTCAATAATATTTTGTCTTAAAATAAGAAGTGTGGTACTCTTCTTCAGTGTATATTTACGTGAATATGAGCACATGGGATATATTTGTTTGTTTGAGAGATTTGGTGTTACTGTGTAACAGGATGAAAATATGTAGAGCCCTATCAGTGGCAAAAAACCCCACAAAACCAACCCCAAACCAAACCTATCCCATGTTGTTTTAACTCTGCTTCTGAATGGTTCTGGTTTTATGCCTACAGCGTAGTGGCACAACAGCATTCATTTTTATGGTATAAAATAGTTTTTGCTCAAAGTTTTTACTTCTTTTGTTTCATTTTAATGCTCTCGAAATCCAGGACAGCAATTGGCAGCCATTACTGCCTGGGATACTTCTGCTACCAATCTTTCAGCTCATATAACTCTAGTAACCCCTTTTGGTGGGTAATGCCCTCTTTCCGTTCTTCTCTGTGAAACTTTTACTTATAACACATGACTTAAGCATGCCTTTGGTTTACTTTGGCAATCAGTTGCTTTTTCAGATTTCTTCATTGATTTCTATATGAAACTCATTTTGTATGTACGTGTAGTTTTTAAAAACACCTTGTGTGCTTTTGTGTGATAATCAAAATTTGTCTGTGACTTCTGCACACTTGCCTTGTTTTGCCTGGATCAAATAAAGAAATAACTGGTGTCATGCTGCCATACTTAGAAATCTTAATTCCATGTGGGCGTTTTTCCTTCCACGGTGCCAAATGTGGGAATATGAGGCTACTTGAAAAGTCTGATAAAGAGTCACAAAATAATCAAAGTAAAGCACCTGGTGTTGAATTGTGTGTCTGAGTTTGAGACACCTGTTAGAATAAGATTTCCCTGCTTTTTAGCAGAAAAAACTTCTAAATAAAATAATTAAACAGAGTTATAAACCACAGGAACCTAGGCTTTTTTTTTGTTGGTAACAAACTTCTTAATTTTCTCAATTAATATATTAAGGGTCTTTCTGCGATTGGAATACACTGAATTTGTGTAGGCAAACAGGCCATAGTAGAGCTTCTTTCTCCAAACTTCTGTGTTGAAAGTTTGCTTTTTCATAGTTCAGTACTCAACTTTAAACATTAGTTCCATCTCTCAAAGTCTAATATGACTTTTAATTTTGTAAGTTTATTTAGTATGATATTATTAATTCAAAACATTGCCATTCCATATTTCCATGGTCTTGTCTTTTTTTCCTCCTTAAACAAGGGAAAGCTTTCTAATGTTGATGTTTCAAAATACTCTCTTAGCAACTCGTAGCAGAAGCAGATCAAATATTCTAATGGATCAGCATGGAGATCATGAGGGATCCTCCCAGGAGACTATCCCAGAGGTTCAGCCGGAAGAAGTGCTGGTGATTTCTTTGGGGACAGGTCCACAGATTACTCCAGGAATGATGTCAGAAAATGAGGTATGCAAAAACTATCAGGTCTCGGATATTGTGAAAAGTACAGCCTCTGTGTTCTCTAATAGCAGAACGATGAAGTTGTGACAGTTAAGTTTGGGTAATAAATCCAGAACGGGAATTAAAATCCTTACTTTATTTTACTGAAGTCGGGGGTTGTACCTTTCAAATTTCCCTTGACTCACTTTCCTGACTTAATATATCTGCAAGGTGTGAAAAGCAGTATATTAACAAAGGAAAAATGAACCTGGCAGATTTATGAAGAGGCTTTGTCATCAAACACGCTTAAGAGCAAACTTGGGCTGTTATTTCTGAGCCTGAAGGAACTGATTCAGTTATCTGTCTGCGTGCTCTGTCCTTTGGATCAAGTGGCACAGGTGAATGACAGAACTGGAACACTGATCCCGACGTTTTTGGCAGCTCAGACTTGAAATGCACAGGCCCAGCTTCTTGTGCAGGCGGAGCTGTGGTCACATTGCCATGAACACCTTTGGACTGTGTTGCTTAGGTTAAGGCTGGTTTTACAGCCTTTCCTTTCACCAGCTGTAACTTCTGCTTCATCTTTGCTGCCTAGCCTGATGATTCTGATTATCTCCTTTTGCAGCCTCATAATGAACAGTTTCCATATTATATTAGTGATGAGGGAGCTGGTGGCTCCGTTATTATCAGGACTTGCCTTATGTTCACATCTTGGTTACCTTACGTTCTCTCCAGGCTCTGAACTTTGGAGATAGCTGTCTTTTTTCAAATGGAATGTTAGAAATTTGATTATGCCATTAACATTCAGGGGAAAAAAAATGCAAAAAATGTGTGCAATGTTTTGTTTATTGTTTAATTATCTGAAAAATAGATTATTTTAAGGAAGTCTTGTTTCTTTTCCTGACTCTCCAGGTCTTAAATATGCAGCTTGCAGATGGCGGACAAGGAGATGTCCCTGTTGATGAAAACAAACTCCATGGTAAACCTGATAAAACCTTGCGCTTTTCCCTCTGCAGTGATAATCTGGAAGGAATATCTGAAGGTGAAGGGCTACTTAAGTCTTGAAGAAGTTTTGTCCCTTTTTTTTGTTTTTTTGCCTTAACTATAAAAGGAACATCTGTTAAATACAGCATATCATCTTTTCCGTTTTGAAGACTGCTACTTTACCCTGAGAGCCATTCAAAGAAAAGAAGTCTGGAGCTAAATGTTGACCTGCAAAGGCACAACTGAGCCTGAGAATTAGGAATTAAAAAAAAAAAAGTGTATTTAGAAAGTGAAAAGAGGGATTATTTCTTTTTTTTAAACTTAAGTGCAGTACTAATTATTAAAATAGACTTACTTTTCATCATGTTTTAATAAGCTATTACGTATCTCAGAATAGTTTCTGGACTCCGGACAACTCCTTTTTATGAACCTCAGACACAGTAAAGCGTTTATTTGTGGTATTGAAGAGGTTTGTACAGATCACTCAGCATGCATTTTGTACAACTTCCGTAGTTTAGTTTTTGCTTTCTCACTCCTCAAAATAAGAAAAAAAATTCATGGAGGAGTAAAGAAATTAATGGCGAAGACTTTATTGACTTTTTAGTTACAGTTAAGTATGGTAGTGGTGAGATTCCAGCCATTTCTGGTAGTGTATTTGTAGATTATTATAATTTGTATGGTACTGTAAGTGTCAGAAGTACGAATCACAGTGCGGGTTAAGTATCCCTAGAATAGCGCTCAAGAGTAGAGAAAATATACATTTAGTTCATCAATTCAGTATTTTATGTTGGAACTGCTACTTCATTTCTTCTCATCTTTCGAGTTAATTGTGTCTTGGATTGTTAATGCTGTATATTTAGGAACTGTTATTCAAATGAGATTTACAGTAAATTCTGTATTCGCAGGTCCTTCAAATCGCTCCAACTCTGTGTCATCTTTGGATTTAGAAGGGGAGTCTGTGTCGGAGCTTGGCGCAGGCCCCTCCGGGAGCAACGGCGTCGAAGCTCTGCAGCTGTTAGAGCATGAACAAGGCAGGTGCAAATTCCCTAATACACATGCCTGAGGTGCTCTAGATGGCAAAGGCGAAGTTCTGTGGAAAACGTTTGGAAAACCGACTAGTTCAGGAAAAAATAAGTTAAAGTTTTCCTTGTGCAACTACTCTTGCATTTATTTGTGGGTTTTTTGGTTGGGTGGCTTTTTCCTAGAAATATTTCTTGTAGTCCATTGTTAGGAAAAGCAAATTGCGTGGAATTTTGAGGCTTAAGTCCTTTATAGGAAACTGCTTGTAAAGTTTTGTTTGGTACCAAGCTTTTCCCTTCAGGGAACAGGGTGATCTGGATGGGAGTAGTCTTAAAGCATCTGGATAGCTTCCTGTTTAATATGTATTTGTGAAATGCTGGAAGGGTTGCCCAAAGGGGTTGTGGTGTCTCCAACCTTGGAGATAGCCAAAACGTGACTGGACGTGACCATGAGCGACCTGCTGTAACTGACCCTGTTTTGAGCAGGGGGTTTGGACTCGAATGACCCCTGGAGGCCTCAGCTTTTCTGTGATAAGTTCTTCTTGCAGGAATTGTATCAGTTTCTTGATAGTGCACTAAATTTTGTTCACTTTGTCTGTTGATTTGGTCGATAGGTCACCAGGTGTAGTTGAAGATTTTTCTTGTTAGATTTCAAATATGCTTAAAAACTGCTTTCAGGCAGCATCTCTTGAATAGTTCTTTACAGGCCTTAGTTAAAACACCATCTTACCTGACAGAACTAGAGGGTTGTTTTGTTTGGTGTTTTTTTCCTATAACGTGCTCTTGAATATTTTCAATCAGACGTAATTGGAGAAGCCTTTCAAAAAATTGAGAACTTTTTATTTTTACATAGCCACAACTCAGGATAATCTTGATGACAAGCTCCGTAAATTTGAAATCCGGGATATGATGGGGTTGACTGATGACAGAGATATATCAGAAACTGTGAGCGAAACTTGGAGTACAGATGTCTTGGGAAGCGACTTTGATCCAAATATTGATGAAGATCGTTTGCAAGAAATAGCAGGTAACTTGGTGGTATATCTGGTATGTTAATATGCTTCATGCTTGCTCTAAAATTGTGAGGCTGCAGAGCCCTCCTCCTCGCTTTCTAAATAGATGTGTTTTCATTGATTAAACTGGAGCTTTTCTGTAGCAGTATTTTGTGTGCATGACCTGTGTTATATTTGGTTGCTCATTTCTATTTTCAACATTGTCTTTCATGATATGCTTTATTAAGGACACTTAAAATGTGTTCTTATTTTTCTCTCTTATTAGAGCTGTCTTCAGGAAGCCTATATCTAGCTATATGCTTCGGCTTTCCTTTTGCAGGTGCGGCTGCAGAGAACATGCTAGGCAGCTTGCTGTGTTTACCAGGTTCAGGATCCGTGTTGCTTGATCCCTGCACAGGTTCAACCATATCAGAAACCACAAGCGAGGCATGGAGCGTGGAAGTATTACCAAGTGATTCAGGTCAGAATCATGCAGTTTTTGCTTATTCCTTTAGCATGAATCAAGACTCTTCCAGAGGCACATAGTGCGAAACAACACCCCTTCTCTTTCTTTTGAGAAGTTATTATCCTAGGGTTAAGTTAGGGTTTGCGAATACTTCGAGTATTAAAAGGGCAAACTGTTCCTAGGCATAGAGGAGATGGAAAGCATTGAGAGAGACTTACTGTTACTTCAGAAATTCTTAAGGGCCAAAAAGGGAGAAAAGGGCTTGCAAAGCAAACTTCTGTTTGCCTTCCTTCCCTATGATGTTAACTAGGGCTGTGTAGGATCACAGTTTACTTTGGCTATAGTGAAGATTTGACTGTATACTATTGTCTCTAGGAAATACAATCCTTAAAACAGTAAAAACTTCTTAGAATGCCCGTGCAGATAGAGCACTGCTCTCTGTGCAGAGTCTTGCCTTCTGTATAGGAAGAAAACTCTTGCTGAAGTGGTTGAGTTAGCTTAGAACTTAAGGTACTAAATCAACACATACCCCCTGCCCTCTGTCTGTGAATATTAAGGGAGCATGGCATTGAGTAATGATACTTTTTCTCTCTACTGTTCATTGTCTCCCTTTTGTAGAGGCCCCAGACTTAAAACAAGAGGAAAGACTCCAAGAACTGGAAAGCTGTTCAGGGCTGGGTAGCACATCTGATGACACAGATGTAAGGGAGGTCAGTTCCCGACCCAGTACGCCAGGCCTCAGCGTTGTATCAGGTGCGTTTAATTGTCTCTGAAAGCGTGCTGCTCTATTAGAACATTATCAGCATATGCTTTGCTGCACTTGCTTTAGTTATACATCATTTCACTCATAAAATAACTTTTTGTACTCATTCTGGAATTTTCAAAGCAGTACTTTGTTTATCTTACAGAAGAAATAAAAAAGGCAGCAGAGCATTGAATACTCTGGGCTACATAGCAATGGTTAGCAGTGAAGTATTGACTTGGAAGAAACTCCTAACTTCCTTGCATTAGTTTTATTATCACAATTTTTTTTTTTATTTAAGTAAATCAGCATATATCTACTTCAGTTCTACAAAGCATTTAACGGAGTGAAATGACTTTCTAATGCCCATTGGCAAAGTGCATTCATGGCTATGTTAAAACAGTTGAAGATGTAGAGCAGAAACAAAATGTTATTTTAGGAGTATAGCAATTCATAATGTCTCTAGGTGCTACTGTGAGTTAAAATTTGATTATTGCAGTGTTCACCAAACATTTTAACAGCTTCAGGATTTTGCTTCCTTTTTCTGTGAAAGACTATTACAGATGCTTCTTTTGTTATGTGTAAGGTATTAGTGCAACATCTGAAGATATTCCTAATAAGATTGAGGATCTGAGGTCTGAATGTAGCTCTGATTTTGGGGGAAAAGATTCTGTGACAAGTCCTGACATGGATGAAACGGCCCATGGTAAGTAAGTTACTTACCTGTAAATGAGAATTAGAATCTGGTAACTGAAGTCTCACAAATGACGCTTGTAGAATCCTTAAATTTTACAGTTTCTCCCGATTTCAAAGCTCTTGTGGCTATGCTTAACATTTTCCTTGTTTGCTAGGACTGTATTTGTTTGACAGAGACTCCAGCAATTTATAGTACTAGAGCTTGAGTACTAGATCTAAAATCACCTTTTCCTAATTGGGTTTGATTACACTGACTGTCCTCTTCTGTTTTGGAATGGGTCCACTTCTTGAAATTTCCCCGCTTTTTGTGATGCAATTCTTTAATCATTTCAGCGTACTATGGAGATCTTTCCATATAAGAATACCTTTTAAAATATTTTGCAATAAAGTTTTGTAAACTTTTGTTACTGAGGGCTGTTTTTTCAATGTCCCTTGGGTTGTAGGTAATTCTTAGTACAACGCTAACTTTTTTTTTCTGTATTTCAGGAGCCAGTCAGTTGACATCTCCTCCTTCTCAGACAGATTCTTTGCTTGCATTGTTTGACCCTCTGTCCTCAAATGAGGGTGAGTTGTAAAGAATAAGCTTTTTTTTTTTTTTTTTTTTTTTAAAATAGGCATTTTCAATGCTTCTGTGTTAGTACCAGTTAATTTGGAAGAATCTTAAAAGAAATGTGTGTGGCTTCTTTTACACTTATGACCGCAGGTGTATCAGCTGTAGTAAGGCCCAAAGTACACTATGCAAGACCCTCCCATCCACCACCGGATCCACCGATCTTGGAAGGAGCTATGGGAGGTAATGAGGCCCGATTGCCAAACTTTGGGTCTCACGCTTTAATTCCAACTGATTTAGAAGCATTCAAGCAGAGGCATTCTTATCCAGAGAGGCTAGTCCGCAGCAGGAGTTCAGATATAGTATCATCAGTCCGGAGACCTATGAGTGATCCTGGCTGGAACAGGCGTCCTGGTAATGAGGAGAGGGAGCTTCCTATGCCAGCCACCAGCGCTGGAGCAGCTGTTCTCATGGCCGCATCTCAGTCATCGTCTTCATCTCCCAGTAAAGACTCCTCTAGGGGAGAGGTAAGGGTTCTATTTATCTTTTTTTTTTTTTTTTTTTTCCCCCCCCCCTAGCATGCCCACTTTAATTATGCATCTAGTGCCAGAAAGCTGGTATTAAATGTGTTTAGCCAAGAAATTACAATGTACCTTTGTTATCTTTAAAATGTTGGCCAATAATGTTTTGCAAGCTAAAGCTGCAGATGTTCAGAGTGCCTTAAATGAATCTGGATTCTCTTAAATTTACTGGATGAGCTTTACTTGATTTGGTGGGACTTCAGAAATAGACTTGTTTTAGTGTTGAAATTTAAAATGCTGCAGCATCCTGAAAAGTAATTTTCTTTGAAAAAGAAATAAGTAAAATCTAAGTTTCTTCATGTCTTTGGTTTTGCGTTTATAGGCTGTCCTCTTCAGGAGGGATATTTCTAACTTAATCCGCTATGGCTTTCTGTGCTCTGCTGTAGTTCTGTTTTTGCAGTCGATGTAGCATAAGCTGACATTGAGGAGAAATGTTGTCTTTACACTTGATGTGGTAAAAGCTCAAATGTAGACTGTGCCCTTCTACAGATTGAGGAGCGAAAAGACAGTGATGATGAGAAGTCTGACAGAAACAAGCCCTGGTGGAGGAAACGTTTTGTGTCTGCTATGCCCAAAGGTAGGATTGTCTCCGTCTGGTTTTGGTACTTCAGTAAGAGTGCACGCTGCCTTTATTACATCTTTAGTCACTTTTATGGAAAGTTTTTACAATTTCACTTTGAAAAGCTGACCAGACTGATGTAGATTTGTTACAGAGTAATAGCAGTCCTATTAATGTTGAGAAATAAAGCATACTTCTTTATAAAATTGCAAGTGTTGCAGTAAAGAGAGAATTTCTGAAATACAAAGTATGCACTACCTCTAAAGAGGTGTGTGAGCTGAAAGGAGTTTGGTTAGGCATTGTGTTATCTGAATCATTCAGTAGCCTTGGAATCCTTATGTGAGGCTGGTCATTTCATAGTTGTATGCTATTAACTTAATTGCAGCTTCACTGAGGACTAGTCTTAATTCTCTACAGGTAGTAGTTGAAGGATATGGATAATTTAAGATATCTCCTGTAACATGGCGTGAGTGGAAATTAGACTTTGGCTATGTACAAAGTAAAGCTTGTTCAGGATAGCATTTGGCTTTTGTGCTGTGAATAATGACAACTGAGGATGGAACAATGTGTGTAATATTAGATATTCTTGCCTTTTTTTAAAACAGACTTTCAGTTAGAAAAGAACCAATGTAATCCTTGCAGACTCTGGGTGACTTCAGCTAATGTTATAGTATTTTAATACCACTTTGCTTTTCTGTTTCACAGTGTGCTCTTTTTGCATCTTGTCCCTGAACTTACTAGTGGGAATGAGTTGCCAGAAAAGATTCATGTCATTATGACCAATATTTGAGTTAGGACTATTGGCTGAACTAAAGTATAAATAAATATGTAAATAAAAATGGGAAGCTACCCGACTCCCTTGGCTAGTAATTGCCTAGAACGCATTGTAGCTGGAAGGCAAAACTGTTCTGCCTGGCTCCTGGTAACGTCTGTTAAAGGTAGAACTTACTACATACGATGACAGTACAGTTCTGCTCCATCCTATAGATAGTCTTGTGCTTTTATTGAAGTTTATTTGATGACAGACTTCTGCATTAGCCACTTTCTTAAAGTTTCTTCAGTCTGGCAATTATCTCAGAATAGTCTTTGATAAGGTACCTTGCCTTTTCAGCTCCTATTCCATTTAGAAAGAAAGAAAAACAAGAAAAAGACAAAGATGATATGGTGCCTGACAGATATGCAACACTTCAAGGTATGTGAATAGTATCATCACAGTAATTTTGTCTCATAACGTGCCCTCTAGAGCTCCAGAGTGCCCACCAGGTATCTCTTTACAGAAAGGTATATGCTGTTGTAGTTAATGTTCACAACTGGCTTTCTGAATAAGAAAGTGGATAAAGACTTCCTGCCTTGAAGACTGTTTTTAAATTGTCGTGCTTCTGTCAATACGTATAGTATTGGATTCTCCAATCAAATCTTCGTCCTTTTTTTTTTCTCTCATTATAAAGCCCATGACCTTATCATAGCTGAGCTGTAAGGATAGCTGCAGACACGTTCCTGTAATAATTACTTAAGTGCTAAATAAAACATGATTAGAATCTCAGTGTTTATTTTTCTGTTTGACTAATCATTTCTAGAACTCTTCAAATATACAAGAACCATTTGTGTGTACAGTATAAATATGCTAAGGATCTGGCTTTATTTGTTATCTTTCATTGTACTTCTTTTTTCTACCTTTGCTTCAGACTTTATAAATATATTTGAATTGTGGCTACATGGAACACAAGCAGCTAATTGTTTGATTTGTCTAACAACAGAGTCCAAATGCATAGGTCTGAATTTTTGTATTTGCTTTCAGTTGTCACAATGCAAGGTTAACTCCTGTTGTTTTTCATGGTCTTTTCAGATGATCCCAGCCCAAGGCTCAGTGCGCAGGCGCAAGCTGCGGAGGACATTCTGGACAAATACAGGAATGCAATTAAGCGAACCAGTCCTAGTGAAGGAGCCATAGTAAACTATGACGGTGCAGGTAAGAACCTGGCTTTTGTAATCATCACCAACGTATTTTCTCCTCCTTAAAGATAAAAACACTTCAGTATTCTAGACAAATGTTAGTACTAGCAGCTGAACAATGTGAGCTCTAAACCAGGAACACTTTGTCACATAATCTGGGAGACGGTCCCCCAGAGACTGGGAGTATCCCGGTCATCAGTATTGCCAAGGACAGCTCTTTCATATAGCCATTGAGGTGGTTGTTTGTTAATAGCCCATTTCTTACAGTTTTTTGTTTTGTTTTTTAATGGATACTGAAGAAGTATATTGCCTCCCAAAACTGATCCAATTTCTTCTTAGTGATTTGTAGAGTGTATTTTTTTAATATACTTTTTTCACTTATTCAGAATAAGTTGGTTTATTTGCTGTCTCTGTTCCCCCCAAACCTTAGAATAACAAGAAGAAAATAGAGAATATTAGTCTGACTCCTTCTGACTCCTCTCTGTGTAATGCTTTTTTTTCATTTCCGTAGAGGCTATGGGGGATGGTGAGAGTATGCACGACTCTCCACGTGATGAGGCTTTACAAAACATGTCTGCAGATGATCTCCCAGACTCTGCAAGTCAAGTAGCACAGCCACAAAGTTCTGCTTTCTCCTATAGGTAAATACGTTTGCAGGTTTCATCTTATCCACAAAGTAGAATTCAAAGCTGAAGCCATGTGATTGGTTCCCACAAAAATCTTAATATGGATCAATTGTAAACTTTTACATGCTTTTAGTTTTAAGCATCTCAAACTGTCCTATTTCCACCGATGAAGGGGGGGATATTGTAACCTGAGAGGACAGAGCAGTTCAATGTTTAGGAAAATTCACTTGAAACTGATCTAGGTGCTCTGTCAAAAAACCAGATAGTCGGAAGTCTTGACAACACTGGTGAATTAAAATTATGCTAAGTAATTTTTAGGCAGTATTTATAAAAAAAAAAAAAAAAAAAAAGCGAAGACTGCTTATTGAACAAGCAGGCCTTGCAGCACCTTTGTTAAGAAATTATTTTTCTTCCTTAAGGGATGCAAAGAAGAAATTGAGATTGGCTCTTTGTTCAGCAGATTCTGTGGCCTTCCCCATGTTGACACATTCAACAAGGAATGGCCTACCAGATCACACAGACCCGGAAGGTAAACATTCTTTATACATACAGATATTTTGTATTGTATGTATCACTTCTTTTTGCCTATTTCATGGCACTTGTACTGCCCCATTTGTGGTAACTTCTGTTTGGCGTAGATATAGAAGGCATAGACCCCCTTTTGTCCCCCAAAATATTTTCTTTCCCACTCCATAAACAAGCCTGCCAACTAAACCTAGTCTAATTTTTCTGTAATGAAGTGTCTCAGATAAAGTGCAGGCAGAGCCTGAAGCTGTAGAGTAGACTTCTGAAATACACATACTGTTGGGAATTGTGCTACAGTACTAACAGAGTAACTTGAATAATTTACTGAGTCTTTACATTGACTTAATATATATGTCTTGTGTTTACATCTCTCCATTTATTCTAGGCTTATTTGCAGACAGGTGAATTTGTCACCGAATCTGGTCCTCTTCATGTTTCAGAATGGTTCTAAATACTAAATAAGATAGTGATATGAAAACTTAGCCCTTGATATCTGGAAAATTCAAAAAGACTCACTAAATTGTTCTTAAAAGAACATTTATTGCCTAATGTACAGAAGTTTGGTTTTAAACTGTTTCATGTTTCCCGTATTCAAAAACAGTTTTATTTTCATCATGTCTACATTTCTTTTCCTTAATAGTTTTCCTTTGTTCTTTATTAGATAATGAAATTGTGTGCTTCTTGAAAGTTCAGCTAGCTGAAGCTATTAACCTCCAAGACAAGAACTTGATGGCCCAGCTGCAAGAGACAATGCGGTGTGTAAGCCGCTTTGATAACAGGACCTGTCGAAAGCTGCTGGCATCTATTGCAGAGGACTATAGGTAGTTTGTTCAGTATCTTATTATTAATGGCTTTCCAAATGCATGTATTTATTCACTAGCAGACTGGGGAGAACCCTTTTGATTTAAATTGTACTTTACCAGATCAGGTTATTACATCTCTGCTTTCCCACAAAATGATGGAATTGTCTCACCTATCTGTGAATGGCTCAAAAAAGCTTGGACCTCAAGTCAGTCCAGATGGTACTAAACTCAGCTTAATCAATTTGTGGCTAATGTTCAGCTCTAACACACAAGAGACACTGTTTGGAATTTGCCTTAGTCTTGCATTCTGGAGTGCTGCAAGGGCAGTGAATTCAGTCTGAGAAATCTGTATAAGACGGAATTTCCTATTTCAGGTGTTACCTTTGTTTTAAAAACAACAGGTTGAAGATTCCTCTTGCACTACAACTTAACAGTTTATAAAGCTATTAGCCTCTATGTTTATTATGAATCTAACATAAAGCATAACGTAGAGCACACTTTGTTTTAGGAAAAGAGCTCCATATATTGCTTATTTAACTCGATGTCGCCAAGGCCTACAAACGACACAAGCGCACTTGGAAAGGCTGCTGCAAAGAGTTCTGCGAGATAAAGAAGTGGCCAACAGATACTTCACGACAGTATGTGTGAGGTTACTGCTAGAGAGCAAAGAAAAGAAAATAAGGGAGTTTATTCAAGGTAAGATTAATGCAGGCTGTGCAATGTTTATATTCCTTTACTCCATATTTAGATGCTGGCTCGGGTTAACGTTTTAAAATACAACTTCTGATCTGAGGAATGGGTTCCTAAAACCGTTTTCATTCCAGCTGGTGAATTAATGGCTCAGATAGACAGATTACTGTGACTTAACAGTATGTTGTGGCAGCTAAGCCATGGTAACAGTTTGCATTTTTCATAGGCTAAGAGAATGAAGGTAATTTGACCTCACTTGGCCTAAAAAGTTATGCTAAATCATATTATCTAGCATCTGTCCAGTGGAAGAACCATGAATACTATTAATTATTGTACATCTATTGATAAATGATAAATTAAGCTGCAGCATTCAGTCCTCAGTACAGAATCTGTGGTTGTATCTTGGAAGATATGGGGAATAGTAATAGTATGAATCAAATGAATCAAAGATTGAAAATATCATAGTATAAGGGGTATCAGCACCAGGAAGACAACTCTCTCAAAACAGAATCACTTAAAACAAACTATTTCTATGTTCTCTATGCACACACCTGACTTAATGAAGTACATAAGAAATTTGGACTCAGTTCCTGCTCCTGGAGCATATAGTGCTGTGTGTTAAATGTGCCTGAATAGGCTGGAATTAATATGAGAACTTACATCTACTGGGATTAAAGTTCTGGTAATAAGATTCAGTGACCCAGGAAGGAGTTAAAGCTCTTTCATTGGACAGAAAGGAGACAGCTATTTCTGGATAATCTAAAAGAGAAATTGGCAACAGTGGTGTTTCGGCTGCTGGCAGATGTGAGTGGCAGTTGTCTTCTGGTGCAGAGTGCTATAAATATGAAGCCGATGAATGGCCAGTGATTTGGTCATGCTGCATTAACTTGGCTGCATCACTCATTCTGTATTTTGTAGATAAATATGAATGTTGCAACTATGCATACTTAATCAAGGTAAGAGTAGGAAATGGTACACATGGATTTTCTTCATATTTTCCCTTGCCCCCTGCTTTTCAGTGTCTAATAACTTTGTGTGCACTGGTTCCTACCAGTGTTCTAGTGATTGTTATGGGTGTTATCTCTGTGGGTGGCTGGAAAGAAGGCATAAGAACTGGTACTGCAGCGGAAGTGATTAACAGAGTATCAAGTAGAGTATTTTAGCCATATGCTTTGCTAAATGTGTTCTTTATGCTTTTCCTTTAATTCTCCGTTTATTTCAAGTGTTCCTGCTTGTATTTCCTTTACCGGGACGTGGGCAAAACAGAGCCTCAGTGCTGCCTGGCCAGGAGTCTGAAGTATATTCTGCATTCTTCTTTCCAGAAAAAACTATCAGAAATGATATTTTTTACTTAACAGAATGTTCTCTCTCTTTTTACTTTTTATCAGATTTCCAGAAACTCACAGCAGCAGATGATAAAACAGCTCAAGTTGAGGATTTTCTTCAGTTTTTATATGGGGCTATGGCTCAGGATGCCATATGGCAGAATGCCAGTGAAGAACAGCTTCAGGATGCACAATTAGCTATAGAACGCAGCGTGATGAATCGTATTTTCAAACTCGCATTCTACCCTAATCAGGATGGAGATATTTTGCGTGACCAGTAAGTTAATGTAATTTGAAGTACCTGGTTTCTCTTTTGCAGTTGGTGCAGATGGAAGCTGTGCAGTCTTCCTCTGTCAGACTTAAGTCAACCATGCCATACAAACTCATGTTTTCTTTCAGAACCTTTTGTAAAAGAACAAGGAAGTGCTTTAGCATCGTGTGCAAAAGTTTGCGTTTGCATCAAACTCCTAGAACAGAATTGTAAAAGTAATGACTTGGGATACAGACTTCCAGATCTGCAAGTGTGTATGCTGAGAGAATGATCAAAATCTGCTTCAGGACTCATTACTTCCATTTTTCCATGCATTTGGGGTCTTTGGTTTTTGTGTTTTAGAACATATGCTGTTTGAATGCCCTACTGGCTGTGTGGTTGTACTCAATTGTATGGCAAAATCCTCTGCGCCTCTTACCGACCTAGTGTCCGTCAGCTGCAGGGCTATCATGACTATATGCATTCCTGAAGATCTCTCTTGTAGTACCAAACGTAAAGCTGGTGGGAAACCCCAGGGCGCTACTGGCTGGCTGCTGCTTCCTTTTCACTCTTGTTTTTTGGGTTTGTTTTCAGGGTCCTTCATGAGCACATACAGAGGTTATCTAAAGTAGTGACTGCAAACCACAAAGCGCTTCAGATACCTGAGGTAACAACTTCTCCTTTCCTTCACTTCCACGTGTGTGTCGGGGTGCTTGGGTTTGATTGTGTTTGGGGTGGGGAGAGGGTTGTTTTGTTTTGCACTTGGGAGCATTGCTTTTCTATCTGTGACAGCTGAAATACCCTGCAGGAAAATCATGCTGTACCCAAGCTTTGGTGTCTTCCACTGACTGATCCTTCCAAATACATCTTTTTTTCTGCTTTGACACCTCTGTCCGGATAGTAAGATTTAAGAGCTAATACTACACTGCACTGAGATGCAGTAACTTCGTGATAATTTGCTTCAAAAGTTAAGATTTGAATCCTTTTTGCTTCTAATGGGATTTGTATGTCATGGCTGTGGTTTACAGCTATCATCTTTCAGAACTAGCCAGAATTAATGGAACCTTTACAGGTCTGTGAATTTGCCCAGTGCTTTCACTTTTCTCATGGTTAACTGGAAAACTAAAAGCAGGTTGGTAAGCTTAAGAAGTCTGTCAGAGGCTGGATGTTTGCAGCTTTTCTAGTTCTCAGCTTATTTGAACTTATTACTCGAAGCGGTCAGAGTTCATAAAGCTGCTGATACGGAAGACAGAGACCTACAGCTCTGCCTTCACTTGAAACAGTGTGCTGGAGAAGTCAGGAAGAAGCACGGGCTAATTATATTAGTTGCACACAGAGTGCTGGCTCCTTGTAGTTTTTTATTATAACACAGCAGGAAGCCACCTTCGTTGTGAGTGTAATGTAACCGTCTTGACTTAAAGCTTCCCATTTCTCCAGGGTCTTGCTCCTGCCTGCAAGTCTCTGGTACTTTAGATCCTCTGTGGTGCACAGTAGTAGCTTGGACAAACAAGAACTGGCAGCATTGTGGGTTTTTTTTCCTAGGTATATCTCCGGGAGGCACCATGGCCATCTGCACAGTCTGAAATCCGCACAATAAGCGCTTATAAAACCCCTCGAGACAAAGTACAGTGTATCCTGCGAATGTGTTCAACCATCATGAACCTGCTTAGTTTGGCAAATGAAGATTCAGTACCCGGGGCAGATGATTTTGTTCCTGTTCTGGTCTTTGTCCTTATAAAGGTGAGTTCTTTTGCAAAGATCACATACCCCAGCTAATTTTTGTAATAAACAAACACATTTTAGGAAGAAAAATAATGCATTTGGGTAACTGGGTGCACACGAAACTCAAAACCTGATCTAATTCAGCAGGCTTCAATAGAAACATCAGAAATGGGGTCACAATTACGGTTTTTGAATCCAAACAAACTTCGCATTTGGAACCAAGGAAATAGGGGTGCAAGTGTTGTGTGTGTGGAGTGGGGTCTTTTCGAGGTGTGTCCACCAGCATCTGTCATCTGTGCCTGCTTAGTGATGTCCTCTTTCAGGACCAAGATCTACACGAGGACTGACTTGCATTGTGTTGCTGCCCTTTCTTGACATATGAGTGTCTGGAGAATGGTCTGTCATGTATAAGACGCTAAAACAATGGGATTTTCTACATGTTGAAGTCCTTGATGACTTTTACAGATTCTGCCAGTGTTACCCCTCTTTCTGTTGGCCTGCTAGTCATTTTTCCTTGCTGGAAAAATGCTCCTTTCATCAAATCTGATGCCTTCGGCATGCGTGAAATGGGGGTGGTCTGGATAGAGTCCCTACCCTACAGAAGGTTACATAGTCATGTATAAGGGATGTGAGAGGATCACTGCACGAATAGAATGGTATTTCTGCTCTGTATCTTGTAATGTTTTCTCTTTAGCTTTGCAAACAAGCTGTGAGTATCTCTTTCTTCTTTAACCCTCAGGCAAATCCACCTTGCTTGCTGTCCACTGTTCAGTACATTAGTAGTTTCTATGCCAACTGTTTATCTGGAGAAGAATCGTACTGGTGGATGCAGTTCACAGCAGCAGTTGAATTCATTAAAACTATTGATGATCGCAAGTAACTCGAACAGCACACATATGGGCAGACTGTTAGCAGAAGAAGAGTATATAAGAATGTACAACAGCTGCAAAAGCTGAAGAAGAGACTTTCCTTGTATAATACTGTACAGAATTGAGGCGTTTTAAAACACACCTTTACTAATCAAATTAATTTAACAGATTTTCCTCTTCTCTTTTGGTTGCGTTTTTCTCCCCTATAGATACTGGCACTGCAAAAGGGACCACAGTTTTCAGGTATTTTGGAATTTCAAAACACGCAGAAAATTCTTCATGCTTTTTGCACCACCCCTCTTCCTGAATTCTTACTCACGTGAATAATTCACTTCATTTAATTTCTAATAGAAAACTGAAACAAGAAGAATCAGGGCAACCACTTATATACTTTCTAGCTTAATACACCTTTTATTAATAAAACACCAGCCACACCGAAAGTTTGTAGTAGCTGACATTAGTTATCAATTATATTTCACCTAAATTTAAAATCTGGGAGGACAGTGTAAATATTATATAACTATATTTAATGCATTGCAATTATCTTTGGACTCATTATCCTTTGAATAAACAAGCAAAAGCCTCTCTGACCTCTAACAGGTTGTGACATACTGTGTTTTGGTAATGAAAGGACGTCCTCGAAAGGCTAAGATTAAAAAGGGCAAACTGAACTATTTATTAAAATGTAATTAAGATTACTGAAATTTCTAAAACTGGAATTTATAATAGACAGGGCTTATTAGTTAGCGAAACACTTTTTGGCTAGGGCATTATAGGGTGTTATAAAGGTTTGGGTATATAGAGGAGAGGGACTGTAAGTTACAATAGATAAGTCTAATATAAAAAAGGAGAAATAAAATACCTTACTGTAATATTTTTTCTGAAATATTGTGTATACTGTACAAACCCCAAACAGAGATCCTTAACAGAACCTTGGACTGTAATATATATTTTGATTAGTGACATTAAATACATATGCCAGGGGTTTCAGTGAATGTTTTTACTAAATGTTCTTCGTGTTGTCTGCTATGCAGCAGTGCAAGTTTTACTGTTCATATAAAATGTTTTAAAATATAACACTGTTCTTTATGAAACATATCATGACATCAGTTCAGGGTGTTTTATAGATTTCTCACCCCACCTTCCCCTTAAACTGACAATTATCAATTTAAGGAAGTTTTTATGCGCAACACCACATGGATTTTTCATGAGTGAAATGGTCTGAGCGATGGCCAGTGGTTGCTATCTGTATAGAAGCACTTGCTGTTCTTTTTTACCTAGAATTACAGTGGAAAAAGAACAGCGAGCGTTTAACTTTTTCACGTCAGTATTATTTCTTGCTCTTCCCAGAGTATTCTTTGCACTTCTGACAGAGGGATGTGTTAAGATTTGGTGTCTGTGAGTAGTAAAGAAAACAAAGTCTTTCTCATGTTCTTTTCAAAATATGATTGATTTTTTTTGTGTGCGTGCATTTTGATAATTAAAACCTGTAAGCAACGAGTACTTGGGAAAATCATTTGGCTAATGGAAATTAGAGCAATCGATGTGAAGTATCAAGTGCTTGATTTGGCTGTGCTACTTTTCAAGGCATAATTAAAGAAACTTACTTTCTAGGACTCTAATATGTAATTCAGTATAGCGTTTTTGCCAAACTAATCACAGGTGAGAGGGTGGGACGGTAACTTTTTTCTTGTATTTATAGTCTTTCTCCTCTATTAGAGACTTGATTGTGTGGAGGAGCAATACTCAGTAGAAACAAAATTCTTCTGATCTGCCTTACTGTGGTAACTCAGTCCGTGTAACATTGCAATATTCTAGTTATTTAGCCTTGATGGGGTTTGGTGCTGAACACGTAACTTAATATTGCAAGCACAGCCCTGACCAATAACACTCAGCAGCGAAGCACAAATATGCCCTTGAAGATATGGCCAGATCATATCTAAAAGCAATATAAATTTATTTATATTGAAGTGTCCTGTAATACTTAATTATTACTTGAATATCTGAGATGTTCAGACTGATCTATGAACATTCTTTTCGTCCTGCAGTTTGAGTTTTAGTTGAGGAGAGTATTTGTACAACCCTTAAAGAAGGCACAAAGCCACTAAAGTTGGTGATTACCCTGCACGTTGCTTCTGTTTGCGGATTGGCGAGCGGGATTTGATCAGCACCGTCAGGTCTTTCAGCTTTGCTCTCCTTCGTGGAAGGGGCAGGAGCCGTTCCCTTCACAATTTATATCATTCTGTTTTCCTGCGTAGAAAAATACTTCAAGGAACTGGAGTCTTTTTTTCTGTAATTGTCATTTCGTTATTTTAAACCCAGTAAGTGTTTCAATGAGCCCCAGGTGAGCCGAGAGCCTTCATAGCAAGGTGGTCCTTTGCTTCTTTTTTCCAACCTACTCTGAAAGTCCTTTATATAGTCTTGATAGGTGTAGCTAGAGAATTAGACTTTCCAAAGAATTAAAAACCTCCATGTAATGTCCTCTTACTATTTTCCCCTGGTGTCCCGTAACGTTTTGTTTTAAACTGGTAAATTACATGTATAGGAAGTGATGTCGTTAGGTTTTGGTGTGCAATAGTAAAGGTGGAAGGACAGTGCATAAAGGACCAAAAGTAACAGAACTGTTGCCAAAAGGTGCCAGCCAACCATGTACCTGTTGCTGTAAACTTGGTGCTTTCTGTTAATTAAATTACTTCAACCACTGAAGGATGAACGGACGGTTTTGGGGGAAGGGGGGGGGGAGAGGGCGCTGGTAGCAGGCTGCAGTCAGGGGCTGGGGCGGGCGCTGGGCGGTGGCTGGCTGGAGCAAGCGTCGAGTGCCCCTGCGTGCCCGCTGGTGCGGCTGTGCCCGGCGCGGCTGTGCCCGGTGGTCTCACAGAGGCGGGGTGTTCCGGTTTTGGGTCGAGGAGTGAAAGGGAAGGGCTGGTTTTTCATCCCTAGGAGATGCCTTTTTGCTCCTAACCCTAAATGAGATTTCTCTTTAAAGCTTTTTTTTTTTTTTAATCCTCTTTAAAGAGAATTGGAACACGTATGGCCTGTTAAGTATTTGAGTTTAAAAGTTTTTGTTTTGAAGACCTTATACTACCAAATGCTGAATGTAACTGCCATAAATTTCAGGAAAAAAAGCCACGAACATGATCCTGTTTCCTGTAGGTGAGTTTTTGGTGAGCACAGTGTTGGTTCGTATTGCTTGAAACCGTTCATGTTCTGTTAAGCCAAATTCTCGCAGAAGTTTGAGATCTCACTGCCATGCTAATGCTGAGTGGGGTGTGGAGGCGGGGTTAGGGCCAAGAGGAGCAGCGGGAGGAGGCAACCCCTTCAGTGGCAAAGCTTCGGGCAAGGGGAGCGTGTGTTTGGCACGAGTGTCACTTGCGTGGCCGTGCTGCGGTGCAGCCTGCGGCTGGCAGCGTGACGGGAGAGCTGGAGCAGCAGGAGAGCAGTGGACAAGGAGGGGGAAGGATACTCTTACTCGGGTAACAGCTGGTGACCTGGTTGAGCCTGTACTACTTGAGAATTAATCTCTGCTGAGTTAGTAGTGTGTGTTCTGTACCTTTTAATTGTGCTTTACCTCTATTTAAAAGCTTTGTACTGCCTCTCCTCTTTGAAACTGGTAAAGCCTTTATAAATCTAAATTAATGAGCTTGCACAATCTTGTATACAGGAAACCCATCTTGTCTCTAACGTGATTATTAATGTATTATTCTGTAAAAACTGATTAAAAGGAGAGCAGTTTAACCGCCTGGGTTTCGTGTTTCCGCCTCGTTCCCGTGCGATCAGCAGTTGTGCTGGAGATGGCATTGCGAGCGTGAACAACTTACCACTAACTCCGCGTGGTTTCCCTCCCGCCTCCCGTCGTGTGTCCTCGGACCTTTTTCCACGCGCGCACCGACAGCTCGCGGGGGGTGACAGTGGCAAAAAAGAAGCAAGATCCAGTTAAGGGGAGAGGCTGTGCCGCTGAGTTGGCTGCTTAACGCAGAGCTTTTCAGCTGTTTATTTTTGCAATCGCGCAGCTTGGCGCTTGTAGGAGCTTGAGAGAAGAGAACAGCTACCTGCTGTCACGGCGCCGTAAGGTTGCTCACCTGGGGACAGCCGCCCCGCCAGCCTCCCGTCCTCGCTGCGTGCTGCTTGATGCCTTGGCTGGAGCGCTCGAGTCCGAAAGTACTTTGGTTCAGTCATTTTATTAAGAAAGGTTCACACCAGCTACACGACAGCAGGATCTCGGTGGCTGCCGCGCATCCGCCCCGGTCCCGCCGCTTCGCCCATCCGCCCCGTTCGGGGCGGATGCGCGGCAGCGATGCGGTGCTGCCATGATCTCGATCCCCGCAGTGTTATTGACCTTGATTCTCTCTCATTTGCATCCAGCATTTTTCATCCTCTGGAATATGGTGTTTGGGGACCTTTCCATCATTAAGTGGATTTACAGCAATTTCCTTATGTGTTTTCTCCAAGGGATTCTGTTATGAGAGGCACATTAAATCTCCATTAATACCTCATTATCCGACTGATAAGATTACCATGATAATGAGGCAGAAATTCTAATTGTTTCACTTCTTATTGTGCCTTTCATTAAATCATATACCTGGAAGTTGCTGGCGGAGAGGGGAGCTCCTCGGGAGGTGAATCTGTCCCCCTGCACCCCACTCCTATCCCCCGGTGCTCCAGGGATGTTGGGGGGTGCTGGCCTTTCCTCCTGCGCCTCCTGCCATGGCCTCCTCTGTGGCCATGCTGCCAGGGGCCCCGGGGCCTTTGCTAACCTGTGCCGGGGAGCATGTTTTTTGGGGAGAGCATGTTTTGCGTGGCCCCGTGCCGTGGTTTTACACAGCCGCTGGCTCCTGAGGGCATTTAAGCGCAGGGGTGTGCAGCCTCCTTCGGAGCTGTTACAGCCCATCAGGTCAATGATCCATGAACTAAAAAGTCTCTAAGCAGGAGCAATTATTGTCTATCATGTGTCAAAGGCACCCGTATTGACCCCGATAGATGGAGCCATTATGGCCTGTTGAGTCAACGATCCATGAACGGGGAGTCCCTGGGAGCAGAGGTCTCGACATGCCACGCAGCACCAACACCTCCCTCCTGTCCCTCGCCCAGGGGCTGGAGTGATGTGTGGGGTGCTGGGGCAGGGTTGGGTGTGGGGTGTGGAGGCAGCTTCTTGCCCTCATCACCCCGTGGGAGCCGCGGGCAGCCTGGAGCCAGCGCACCGCAGTTCCCCAGGGGATGGTCCATGTCCACACGGGCCCCCCGGCTCCTGCTCCCCCAGCATGACCTGGGCTCTGGCTCCGGGAGGGGAGACGCCTCTGTGGGGCCATGTTGGTCGCACGCTGCTGGTGAGAAGAGCCCCTGCCTTGTCCTGGCCGAGAGCGCACAGCCGACCTCACCGGGAAATGCCATGGGGGCTCCGCTTGGCACCAGGTATGGTGGGGCTGAGCCATCCCTGTGAGCAGCTCAGTTCCTCAGGCTCAGCTTATGGCCGGGTAGCAGAGCCCACGCTGGATGGCACCTCTCACCCCACCAGGCCGAGGACCATGGTCCCCCTGCTTTCAGCACAGTGGTGGCATTGGGCGCGGAGCCGGGGCACAGGCAGCGCTGTGCTGCCCTGAGGGGAGATGGAGCCGGGGCCCAGGATCTGCAGCAGAGAATAACGTTATCCTGCACAAGTGGACTTCGTTAGGCTCCTCCCGCGCTAACGAGGCAATGTCTCCATAGTAACTGGCACATTTGGAGGGCAGGAGGCGCAGGGGGACAGGAGACAAAGCCTGCGCGGGAGCCGCAGGCAGGCCAGGCAGCAGAGCCCACGGTGACCCCCTGGCACGTGGTGCTGCTTGGCCAGAGCACGGTGATGCCTCCTCAGCCCCGCGGTGCCTGCGCTGGACCCACTCTGCTGCTCTGCGAGGAGCCGGGTACGGCCTGCCATGGCGGTGACCCCAGCGCTCTCCCGGCCGGGGGTGGCAGTGGGTCCGGGCCGCGCGGTTCGGCGGTGCGGCAGCAGCTGGGCCGGGCAGGTGCGTGGCGGGCGACGGGTGCCCTGCCCTGCCCTGCCCATCGCTGCCCACCACTGCCAGCCCTGCCGGCAGCGCGGCCACTTAACCACATCGCCAGCAGAGTCATTGGGCTGGGGTTAATCAACATTCATTCATGTTTCCAAGTGTAAATTGAGCATTTGTTTAATTATGTGTAAGTAGCAATACATTCTGGCCATTATCTAAATCACTATTTTATTTCCTGGATGTGGTTTCATAATGCTGGGTTTGTGCTCCAGCCTCTGCATCATTAACAGAGAAGAGTTAATGAATATAAAAGCGTAAAGGCTAATTACACTTTAATTTACAATCATGGTCTCATTTTGGGACCACATGAAATCTGTTTTGAAAACAATTAAAAAAAAAAAAAAAGCCCAGTGAAGGTCTGGTGAGTAGAAGGGTTTTGGCAGGAAGTGCATGGTGCCGGCGGCCGCCAGGCCGGTTGCAGCGCGGCCGCTCGCTGCTGGTGGGACTGGGGCCACCTGCAGCTCCCGGGAGGCCGGTGGGTCCCTTGCTGTCCCTGCGGCCGCGCCCCGTGGGGTGACGGGGCTGGCAGCGGGACCTTGGTGGGGCCAGCGCTGCCGCGGCAATGGTGCTGAGGGATGTAAATTGGAGCCCGAGCAGAGAGCACAGTTCACCTGAAGGAGACAAAGATTTATTGGGCTGCAGATGTTGAAAGCAAAATTCAGCAAGACTGCTGACTCGAGCACTTTGCGATATTTACAATTACTGGGGATCTAATAGCGTGCTTTCCAGCGAGCGGGACTGGGCGGGAGCAGGTAGCGGTGCCCGGTCATTACAGGGGGACGCTGTCTGAAATCGAAGCTCACGACAGGAGAGGTGACAGCGAGCAGTTTAAGAGGAAGGAGGGATTTCGGTGCTGAGGTGTCGGCTGGGCGCTGCCGGCGCGGTGGGGGAGCAGGGCCCAGGGGTGCAGGGCTGGAGCACGCGGCTCGTGTACTGGTGTGCATGTGTGTGCACACGCCTGTGTGCTCCTGGGCTTGCGATGGGCAAAGCTCTGTTTGTATTTCCTTTATTGTTCTGATTCCCTCAAAAATGAAATAAAAGCCGAGTGCTGACTGCAGGAGGGAGCGGTGGCCTCGGAGCGAGAGGCTCATTCTCTCCGCTGGGCTGGCTGCCTGCAGCCGGCAGAGGAAATAAATCTCCCTGAGAAAACCACTTTGCTCACACAATTTCAATCCAGCAGGGCATAGTGGCATCACTCACTTCTTGTTTTATTTAGCTGATAATCTTTTATTGGGCCAGTCGGGCCCTGTGGAAGCGCAATGCCTTTACCGGGCTGCCATGGGCGCTGGCAGCCGGGAGCTCGCCGAGCCGCAGCGGCTCCCGTGGGCAGCCGGGAGGGCAGCAATGCCGGGTGGTGACTCCTCTGCTGGGGGCTCAGCTCAGGCAGCGCTGCTGCCGTGCTGGGATGTGTCCCCTGGGCAGGTGGATCCCCCAAACTGCTGCCCTGCAGAAGCACCGAAGGGCCCCGCAGTTTTGCTCCCACACCCATGGTGGAGGACAGGACGTGTCCTTCTGCTGGCCAGGTGTCTCTGAAGGTGGCTCAGGGCCATCTGCTCAGCGGGATTTAGAGGACTCAGCACTTGTGGTGGCCCCAGGAACTCCGCAAATGCCTTTCCTGGTGATGGATGTGCTGAGCCTGGGACGGGGGAGGCTCCTCCAGCAGCGTGCACTGTCACTGGGCGCCGCTCACCCTCGCCAGGGCCATGGGCACCAGGGCTCTGCCATCCCCTCAAATCCCTGTGGAGTCCACGCGTCCAGTGGTGCAAGCACATCCCCGCTCTGCTGCAGGCACCTGGGAGCATCTCACCTTTCTGCCCCCTTCCCGTGCTAATGCAAGCGCGGTGCCACAGCCGAAACCTTGCGTGTCCCTCAGACAGGTTTGTCATCCGGCTTGTCACTGAGCAGCAAGGCCATGTCACTAATGAACACATCCAGCAGGCTGAGTGCCTGCAGTCGCTAATTGAAAGCATTCACAATTGGGAATTAATGTGGGTTAGGCACACTCCCTGCACTAATAGAGATTTGCCTTTCAAAAATCCACGTCTGCTAAAGGCAGCAGAGGAAAAGCAGCCACGGTGTCCTGCCCTGTGCCGGGGGGTGGCCGGCGGCACCAGGGCCACAGGGGTCCCTGCAGCACCGCTGCCCCCCAGCCATCGCTCTGTCCCTGGAGCTGCATCCCGAGTTTAGGGTGACTGAGTCCTCGTGGCTCCTCGGGCAGCAGCAGCCCGGATGGCTCGGGGCGTGTCGGTGTGGCACACGAGGCCTTGCACCGGCATGTGCTGTCCTCTCCATCTCCCCGAAAGCTCACTTATGTCCTGTTTGTGCGTATTCAGATGATGTGCAGAAACAGTGCGTCAGAGCGGCCCCGAGTGACGTCCGGCTGTGCCGTGCCTGTCCCGTGAGTGCCGGTGTGGCTCAGGGTGCCATGAACACCCCCCCCCGGCTCCAGCAGAAGTGTCTGCTGCTCTTCCCAGCGCAGGGCTGACGCGAAGGCTCGTGGCTTGTGCACAAGCCTTTGCAGCAGCACCAGTGATCTCACAGAGACTCAGTGGGGGCTGTGGGGAGGGTGGCTGAGCCCTGACCTCCCATCACCACCGTTGCATCCCCGTGGGACCACAGAGACCCGCTGTCTGCTGTGGCACAAGCAGCTGAGGTTTGGCTGAGGCCAACCCAGATGCGTTCACAGCGCCCTGGGGTAGCCATGGGTCGGGTGCCCATTGTCCCCCCGGGCGCCCAGGGCACAGTGATGCTCCTGGGGAATGCTCTGGTCCTTCAGTTTTTTATCACGTCCCTGGTACCAAACCTTCACTAGTCCTTCCCCGGGCCACCCACCACTGTCCACCCTCCCCGCATGGGTGTCCCTCTTGGGTCTCGGCCACCTTGGCTCCCGTGGCGGCATGGTCCGGAGGCCGTTTGTGTGGGGCATCATCTCAGCCCCCGCATCCCCTCCCTGTCAGTTTTCCCACCTCCCCACTAATCCTTGTCATCCCAAATCTTATCAATCAGCAC
Source organism: Chroicocephalus ridibundus (assembly GCF_963924245.1). Lineage (NCBI taxonomy): Eukaryota > Metazoa > Chordata > Aves > Charadriiformes > Laridae > Chroicocephalus > Chroicocephalus ridibundus. Next base: position 8,068,796 of record NC_086298.1, on the reverse strand, counting down.
TGATTTCATATTTACTTCCAGATCGTGGATGAAAATGTTGAACATCATCATTTGATGATGATTCCCCATTGACAACTACTTTCTGAGACCTGTCAGTCAGCCAATTCTTAATCCTTTTAATGTGTGCTCTATTGATATTATATAGAGCTAATTTTTTAATCAAAACGTCATGTACTATGAAATCAAATGCTTAACAGAAGCCTAAGTACACCACAGCTCCTCGGTTACTTTGATGAGTTAAACTTTTAAATTAAAAGAATTAAACCAAAATTTTTTACAAGCCCTATTTTCCATAAAATCGTGCTACCCAGCACTAATTACAGCCCCACTCACTATTGACTGCTGCCGTTTCAGCTCCTTGGGATGGACGCTGGCCGGAGGGGTGAGCTGTGGCTGGCAGGCGCTGGCAAAGGGCTGGGGTGCCAGGGCACGGCTGGGGTGCCAGGGCATGGCTGGGGTGCCAGGGAACGGCTGGGGTGCCAGGGCACGGCTGGGGTGCCAGGGAATGGCTGGGGTGCCAGGGCAGCCACGGTGCTGAGCTGCTGCCAGGGGTGGAGGAGCTGAGTCCGGGCCACTTCATGGTTAAAGTCTTGGTGGGGAAATGGGAATTTTCCTCCTCTGCTGGATGCAGCCTCTGACCTGAAAACCACCGCCCCAGCCTTCCCCGGATGCAGAGCAAGAGCAGGCGTGCAAATGTGATATGACAGCCCAAGACACACCAATATGGTTACCAGCTGTCCGGCCGCCACTGGGCTGTACTGGTTGGGAAGGCGATGCCCCAGTCACAGATGCCTTTCAGGGGGAGGAGGGAGGGCTCAGACAGGGCCAGGCGCAGGCACATACGTGCAGGCAGGCACACGCTGCCCAGCGCTGTGTCCCTGGGACCTGCCCCACCACTCGTCAGATGGGGACAAATGCACTGGTGTCCCGCCAGCGTCACCCTGCCCCGTGCCACCGCAGCCAGGCTTTGAGGAGCCCTGCCCAGAGCCAGGCAAGCCGGGGCCGCAGCAGCCCCGCCAAGGCACCACCTGTCCAGGGAGCCCCCCCGGCTGCTGCCCTGGCAGGGTCCTGCATGGGTCCCTCCTGCGTGGGGCGGCTTCACCGGTTCTCTCCCCTCCAGATCAAGCGACTCTTTGTAAATCTAAATTAATAAGGTTGCACGGCTATAGACACAGGAACACGCGCTGTATCTTGTCTTTGTCGATCAATGCATTATATCATCCCATAAAACTGATTAAAAAGCAGAGCAGTTCATCTCACCAGGTTCCATGTCTCAACATTATAAATTTCATATTATGGTTAATGATTGTCAGTGCAGACGGAGAACACGCAAGCTGATCAGTATTGTAGTTTATAATTAATTATTGGAGCGTTGCTGCAGAGGACACTGAGGAGGGGGTGGCTGCTGATTAGCAATTTATTATCTCTAAAATGCCAAAGAGCACCATGGAAGGGGAGTTTGTGTGTCTGACACTGCCTGTGCCTGAGTGTCACTGCCAGCAGAGGGGTCCTGGCTCAGACATGGAGCACCCAGCGGGACCTGTCACCACCACCGGCTCCACGCACGTGTCCCCATCGTGCCTGTGTGGGCATGGGGAGGGTCAGGCAGGCACCTGTCCGTGGCCCTTGGGGGTGGGCTGGCAGCCATCACGCGGGCACGAGGAGCATCTCCTGGCACAGCCAGAGGCACTCGTGTGGCACCAGTGCCAGCAGGGAGGTGGGAGCCAGCACATCCCCGCGGCAGGGAACACGCTGCCTGCTCCTCCTGCCAAACTTTGCCCACACCATGTGCTGCTGCCGAAAATGGCCACCCCATCCTCCCTGCTCGCCCTGCCCGCTCCCGTCCCCACCACCAGGGCAGCCGCCGAGCTGGGTGAGCTGGGTGGGTGTCGTGGTTTAACCACAGCCGACAACTAGGACCATACAGCCACTTGCTCACTCCCCCTGTTGGGATGGGGAAGAGAATCAAAAGCGCAAAGGTGAGAAAACTTGTGGGTTGAGATACACAGTTGAATAAGTAAAGCAAAAGGCGTGCACATAAGCAAAGCAAAACAAGAAATTCAGTCACCAATTCCCATCGGTGGGCGGGTGTTCATCCATCTCCAGGAAAGCAGGGCTCCACCACGCATAATGGTTACTTGGGACGACAAATGCCATCGCTCCTAATGTCCCCCCATTCCTTCTTCTTCCCCCAGCTTTTATATACTGAGTATAGCGTCATGGTATGGAATAGCCCTTTGGTGAATTGGGGTCAGCTGTCCCGGCTGTGTCTCCTCCCAACTTTTCTGTGCATCCTCAGCCCACTCCTTGGCGTGAGGAGCAGAGAAGGCATTTAGTGCTTAGCAAGAACTGAAAACACCGGTGTACCATCAACATCACCCTCATCCCAAATCCAAAACACAGCACTGCGCCAGCTGCTGGTAAGTCAGCTCTGTCCCAGCTGACACCACGGCAGCGGGATGGCACCGCACACCAGCAGTTAGCACAGAGTGGGAATTCGTGTACAGAGAGCAGGAGCAAATAAAAAGAATAATAACCAGCACTTCACCCAAACCCTGAGAGCGAGAGCGGGTGCAGAGCCCCATCCATGCAGGCGATGCCATAATGGTGCCGACGACAGCTGCCCTGTGCCAGCACCGCTCCCATTCCCCAAGGCTTCCTACTCCTCCTATTTCAACTGCATCTCCCCCCACCGCCTCCCCGTCCCGCCCCGGGCACTTCGGGCGCCCTGTTGTCCGTAGGGAAGCTGCAATGAACAGATGTCTCTGCCCTGGCTCTGGACACGGGGATGTCGGTCCCTCAGGCTAGACGGTGACCTGGTTGCCGATGCCAGCTGCTTGGAGAGCCCATGGATGGATGATGTTCTGCCGCAAGACCCCCTGCCTGGCAGCCCTGCCCGCGGCCGCCGAGGGGCTGAGACCCCCCCGGCCGGGGCATCCGCCCGGCCGGGGGGGGTCTCAGCCCCTCGGCGGCCGCGGGCAGGGCTGTGGTGGCTAGTACTCCCCTCAGCCCTGGCCACCATGCCCGCTCCTCCCATGGCTGGCACCGTTTCATCACCCGGAGCAGAGGAAAGGCAGAAAATTCTTCAGGAGAATTAAAAAAAAAAAGGAAAAAAAAAAACAAAACCAAACCACCAACCCCAAAGTCCCATTAAAAAAAAAAAAAAGAACAAACATTGGCGAGTAATTGGATTAGGGCTTTATCAGATCTTCTCGTGCTGCAGTCGATCAGTCTGTTCCTCCATGGGGGGTGCCATCTTATCGCGGGGATTTAACTTTTATTGACTAATAATGGTGCTTTGCAAAGAAAGAAGCGGGGGCCCTGCACCAAGGGGAAGTGTCACAGCCTCGGGAAGCCACCGACTCGCCCGCCATGTCGTTTCGTTTGTTTATTTTTCTGTTGCAGGGTTTAGTGCGGGGCCGAGTTCGATGCCCCCCAGCAACAAAGTGAGAGAGGCACCGAACTGGGATGTAAATGGCCCCATTCCCCCGAGAAGACGGCTTTTTTTTTTTTTTCCAAATGGCATGGCAGGCGCACAGGGCTGGGGAAGAGACGCCTTTGAGAAGGAATGTCATCTGCAAAGGGACCCGCAGAGCCTTTTTTTTTTACCTAATTCACCAGAAATCATGGAGTCGATAATAGGGGGAGGGAGTATTATTAACCCCAACCACTCAGAACTGTCATGCCATGAGCATGCAGGTCCCTGATGGTGTTGGCACAGCAAAGGGACAAGGCAGGACGGACCCACTGGTCCCCACGCGCCCAGCTGGCTGCACAGGCTGGGCCAGGCATGGTCCCCTTGTCCCTGGACCCCCAGCTGCTGGGGGCTATTGGCCCCTGGCTACCACCCCATGCAAGTCCCCTCCTGTTCCCCCAGAGAGGCCTTTTGATCCAACACATGCAGACTGACCTCTGAAAATAGCCGAGCACCTGAGAACACTGAAATGGGACTGTGTAAAAAGGACAAGAAATTCGCAAATGAAATTCGCAAATGAAATTCACATGGAAACGGGCGACCTTGCCGGGGTTTAGCTCTCAGGAACCCAGGGGCTTATATTTGACAATACAGGCAAATTTTATCGTCTGAAAAAGAATCAGCATTGAAATGTTTCTTGCGTGCTCCTGTGGCGTGGCACTGTCCTGGCCCGGCTGCCGCGTGTGCCCATGGGCGACCAGACGCAGCGGCGGCCAAACCTTCTGCGCTCTGTGGCACAGGGCAGAAAATGCCAGTGGAGCCCAACAGCCGCTGGCCGGGCCAACACAGAGGCTTTGGGGACTTTTTTCTCCAGAAGTAAGAAACTTCACCCTAAAGGAGCATCCTGACCCGTTTCTCTGGGACAGGACCCCGTAACGAGACCAACTCCCGTACCGTGGCCAGCCCCGCTGGGTCTCCAGGGGTGGAGGGTGCCGGACCCACCGCGCTGCGTCCACCTCCCCTTCCCCCAGGCCAAATGGCGGCCGAGGGCACCCGAGGACATGGTCAAGGTCTCCCGGCAGCGTCAGTGGGGGCTGTGGGTACTGTGGCGCCTGTCCCACCCGCTCCGTGGGGCAGCGCAGGGACCGGGCAGGGGCGAGCCTGGCCGGCTCCCGCCGGGGTGCCGCAGCGTGGGGGAATAGCTGTGGCCCGAACGGCTCCTGAGCTGCTGGGACAGCCGAGAGGGTCCCAGCCGGGGGGCCAGGGCCAGGGCCAGGGTCAGGGACGGGGACAGGCGGTGGCGGTGGCGGCGGGCTCGCAGGCTGTGGCGCCGGGGGCCGCTGCCGGCGGCCTCAAGATGGCGCCCCAAGAGTGGGAACGGCGCCGCAGAACAAAGGCGCCTCAGCCCCGGCCTGTGCCCCGGCCCGCGCTCTGTCCCGCACCCCCTGGGCCCCCCGCGGCTGCCGGGCTCCCCGTCCCCGCCTGGACAGCCCGCAGGAGGCTGCTCGCCACCGCCGGGATCCGCAGCTCGGCCCCCGGCGTCCGGGCCCAGGGCCCTGCCCGCAGTGGGGGGACAGGGTGCCCACGGCGGGGGGTCAGGGTGCTCATGGCGGGGTCGGGGTGCCCATGGCAGAGGGGTGAGGTGCCCATGGCGGGGTCAGGGTGCTCATGGCGGGGTCGGGGTGCCCATGGCAGGGTCAGGGTGCCCATGGCGGGGTCAGGGTGCTCATGGCAGGGGTCGGGGTGCCCATGGCAGAGGGGTGAGGTGCCCGTGGCGGGGTCAGGATGCCCATGGCGGGGTCAGGGTGCTCATGGCAGGGGTCGGGGTGCCCATGGCAGAGGGGTGAGGTGCCCATGGCGGGGTCAGGATGCCCATGGCAGGGTCAGGGTGCCCATGGCGGGGTCAGGGTGCTCATGGCAGGGGTCGGGGTGCCCATGGCGGGGTCAGGGTGCCCATGGCGGGGTCAGGATGCCCATGGCAGGGTCAGGGTGCTCATGGCAGGGGTCGAGGTGCCCGCGGCAGGGATCCCCACACACCAGCTTGTTGCAGGCACCGCAGCGTCAGTCACCCAACAACATGAGTGTCCCCATGGCCTTGGGTCAGGGAGGAGCCATGGGGAGATGGGCACCCACGGGTGAGGGACCCGGCCACCCGCTGCCAGCGGGTCCTGCGGTGCTGGGGCATTGCCACGCCACACGTGCTGCCGCAATCCCGGCTGCAAACGCAGCACGGGCACACACCGTGTCCAATGTGCGGGCGCTCAATTAGCTGGCATATTAAAGTCAAGTTATTATCTCCACACACACATCCTTGTTTAGCTCCTCTCTATGAGGCCCCTCAAAGTGGAGAAGAAGCTCCCTGGCAGAGCAGCAGCCCTCGGCATCAGGGACACCAAGTTTTGCCCGTCCCATCCCAGGTGTCTCCAGAGGCAGCTGGAAACAATGGTCTGGCTGAGCCGTTGCTTTCCCTCTCCTTCCCTGCCCAGGGGATGAGCCGCTCTTTCCCTCTTCTCGATGCTACTGGCAGAATCACAGCGTTAATTAGATGAAATGGAGCGGCGACGGTGGCGGGGAGGTCCCAGGGCACCTGCAGGCCCCTGGCCAGCACGGGGCAGCGGGACCCCACTGTGAACGCCATGGTGCGAGGTTCTCCCCGCGCTGTGCTCTGTGTCACTGGGGGCTGTGTCACGCTGGCACGCGTCAGTCACAGCTCCGGAGGTGACAGGGCTGATGTTACGTGTCATAACACCACATGTCTGCAGGGACTTTGTGTTTTTTTTTCCTTTTTATGTTTCAGTGCATCTCTCCCCGCGGTGCTCCGGGTGCGGGAAGGTGGGACACTGCAGGGGCACAGGAAGGTGGGATGCCACAGTGGTGTGGGGCTGATGCCTGCAGGAGGTGACGGCACAGACCTGCCGAGCCCTTTGGTGCCAGGTGTGATGCCAGGGGTCCTTGGCCCCCCCGGCGCTTGAGGGGTGCCGCACCTGAAACGTGGCCCAAACTCTCTGCTGGGGCGGGGGCTCCTCGGCTGCTCCCCCTGCGTCCTCCTGCCGGGCTCCGCTGTGCCGCGTGCCTCCCCGCCGCCGTGCTGGCGAGCCTGCGCATCGCTCCCGGGGGAGCAGGGCCAGGGCCACGGGAGGTGCCCGTCCTGCTAATTAGACTGTGCTGAGGAGGAACTCGCTCAGCTCTGTCTGGCTTGACATTAAGACCTAAATTTGCTGTAAAACCAAATGGATACGCACACCCACATCTATAAGGCTTTTAGTTCAGCAACAAGTGAATCCATCAAAGCCCAGCACCTAATTTAATAGCAATAATGAAAGGTGTGCGTCACTATTAATTTAAGCACTCCAACATTAGCCTTGCACTTAGAAACCAGCAAGGCAAAGCTATTTACAAATGAATGTACCAGGGCAATAAATTGAAAGTACTGGTTTGACCTGTGGCGGCTGCTTTCTTCATTTATACATAGATATATTTCTATAGATGCATTTATTCCCATCTCTTTAGCAAGGCCTCCCTAATTAAGTTGAAGTGGCAGTGAAAGTGTGGCAGTAAGTGTGGAAAGAAGCTGCTAAAAATGTATTTAATTCATTATAAATAATCTTTGATACTATAAGGTTGGATAAAGGTTTGCAGTATCAGAGCGGGCCATCAAGGAAGGCCAAGGAGATCGCCTACATGCAGCGAGAGCATCTGCATCGCGTGGTTTAACCTCCTCGCACCAGGGGAAGGAAGAGCAGGGCTCCTGCGGGAGCTCCTGCTTGAATGGGGGGGCCCTGGGGTGCTGGCGCCAGCACCGGCGCCAGCACCAGCGTTGGCACCAGCGCCGGCACAGCACCAGTGCCAGCTCCGGGAGCATCAGGGAGCAGGGCAGGGTGAGGGTCCGTGGGCGCCGGGGTGCCGTCTCCATGTCTCTGTGTGCTGCGTGTGCCCCCAGGATGATAATGTATGTTAAGAGGAAGGTGTATGTCACCCACATTAAAGGAGTTTAATGTGCTCGGAGTCACATTATTGTACCCTTGTAGAATACATTATCTGTCATGCTGCCTTTACAGGCTGTCACCTCGCAGAAAGGCTACAGTGTTCCTGGAAACCATTATCAGCCTCTAATGATATTATCAAAATTGGAGCGCGCGGGTGCTGGGGGCTGGGAGGAGGCAGCGCCACGGCTGCTTCTTTCTGTGCCCTGGGATGCGGCTCCCGCTCGCCCCGTCAGGGGGATGGGGCTGCAGCTCTGCGGACCCTCCTTCAGAGCAGCAGTCTGGTGTGGGCATACACTGAAGGTGCGGAGGCGCTGGGTCACCCCTGGAGTTGGCCCAGGGGGCCACCACTGGGGCCAGTGTTGGCACCTTGCAGTTCGGCCGTGCCGTACAGAAGCTCTGCTCACCTGTCGGAGGGGTCCAGCCCATGGACACCACGTCCTGCTCTGGGCTGCCCTTCCCACGGTGACATCCCACAGGTGCAGCCACGCTGGTGGAGGGTAAGGGGTGTCTGGCTTGGCCTTGGCCGGGGACATGGCAGCCAGGAAGCTCTGCTGGAGGCCGTGGTGCTGGGAACCGCTCCGGCACGGCCAGAATAGCGCCTGGCAGTCGATGGGCGCGGAGTGGGCTGCAGCTGCCCCGGGACTTGCAGATGGGAAATTTACTGAGCTCAGAGCGGCTCCACTGCAGCCCCTGCCGTGCCGGCTCCCATGTGGCACCACCGCTACAGGGCTGCCATCGAACTGGCAAGGGCACCCGGAGGTGTGGGATCATCTGTGCGATGGGGAAGGGGACAGAGAGAGGGGAGGGCTTGTGCTGGGGCAGGAGGTGGGGCTGGCAGGGCGTTGGGGAAGGGGCTGCTAAGCCTTTGCTTGATCACCCGGGTGTGGGCTGGCCGTGATGCTCGGGGGGCTGTGGAGCGGTGTCACTGTGGTGGCCCTCGCAGCGTCTGGACAGCCTTCTGGGGAGAAACTCAGCAGCTGAACCCAGGGCTGGGGTCCTGGGGGCTGCCTGCCCTGCAGCCATGCCCCTGTGCCGGGGCGGTCGGGGCCAGTCTCGCCGCCATGCTGGCACCTGTGAGGAGGCTGCGCATGGCTCAGCCCAGCACGGCACGGGCCAGTAACCCAGCAGAAGCCATCCGACGTGTCAGCCTCTGAATATTGCTCTTCCTTCTCCCTGTCAGGTGAAATTAAAAAAAAAAGGGAGCCTTCTTTTTTGGAGTGTAATCTTCCGCCTGCGACAAGAAGCCACGTAAACTGATAAATTGCAGATTAAACGAGTGCCACACTCCACTTCAGTCCCTGGCTGTTAATTCCCCTGTTGTGCAATTCCCCGCTCTCAGGGCCTGTCAATTCCAGCTAATCGCAGGAGGCACTAAAACACTCTGCCCTGACAGCCCCAGATCAAGAAACCCCTGACTCCTAGCTCAGGTGGATTGCATGCATCACTTATGCACAAATCAGCAATATGCCAGCAGGGAGGAATTATGTCCGATGACAGCCCAGACATGAGGTACATATTGCAGAGCCGGCGAGCCCCAGCCGCCGTGACAGATTGCAGCACGGGGCTGCGCGCTGGTGCGGGAGCGGCTCCCGGCTGCACCGTCCCCCAGCACACCCGGCGCTTATGCCGCGGAGCCACCGGCATCTCGCCTGTGCTGCTGCAGGATGGGCAGCACCCAACCCTGTCCCCATCCCCAGCCCTGGCCCCGTCCCCGTCCCTATCCCCATCGCCTGCAGACCCATCGTGGGGGTGCGGGGCTCCCCATGCTGGTGCTATTGCGGGGCAGGACGATCGAGGTGAGGAGGGCACAGGGCTGGAATGGCACTGCGGGCGTGCAGGGTGTCTCGCCTGGGGAGTGGTGTGACGAGACGGCCCTGCTCTGCCCACCCCACAGCGGGGCAAAGCCCGGCTCAGCCCAGCCCCGGCTCTGTTTTAACATTTAAGTTGCCTTACTCTGTGATCCTGAAAAGCTTAAATTAATGACAGCCTTGTAGTTGCTCATTAATAATTGCTTCATTACTGTATGCGATTGCATTCTCCTGACAATAATGGTGTTTGCTGGTGTATTTCTAATTATCTGGCATTTCAGCTCCCTAATAGAGCCCCAGCACTCCCCAGCGTGAAACGCTCCTCTTCAGTGGGGAGCGCAGCCCAGCACGCTGGCGGCCCCAGTGCTCCCCGTGGTACAGGTGTTTCCTCCTTGGCAGTTCCCAGGAAGAGTCCTGAACGCCGCCGGTGAAGTCCCAGGCAGGACTCAGGGGCACCGCACCGGCCGGCTGCTGAGACCCCCGTGCTGGGGCCCAGCTCACGTCTGCTCCTCCCATCGCACACCTGATGCTCATGGAAAAGTCAATTTGAGAGCAACGATGGGGAGCGAGTCGTGCAGGGGCTCCAGTGAGCAGGGCAGGCACCCTGCCTGTGGCGGAAGGTGCTCAGAGTGGCCACGCCATGGTGGTCCCACGGCCACGGCAGCCCCGGCACCATCCTGTGGGTGCGTCTCGGCGCGGGTGAGCAGAGCCAAGCGGGAGGTGCCAGAAACCTCGGCGGGGGCCCATGGTCGGGGGCTTTTCGTGCGAGGTTGCCTTGGCCAGGGCCACGCTGCTGCTGGCAGCGGCTGCACTCGCGGCAGGAATGCAAGTGCAGTTCGGCAGCACCTCGGAGAAATTCATCAGGCGGCAGCGGGGGAATCACAGCACCGTCCCCGCGCTCGTGGTGCGGAAATGACCACTTGCGCCCCAGTTTAGCCCCAGCCGGTGGCTCGGAGCCCATTACCGCGTGGCGTGTTCTGCCCCTGCGCTCCCCACCTGGGGAGGGGGCTCATTTGTAGTTAAAAATCTATTGTGACTTGTCAGAAAAATGAATAAATGAGCACATTATTTTTTCATTTTGGAGCTCAGCATCTGTTTGTCTAATCAAGAAAGAGAACTGGGAAAGTCAACCAGGGCTGACGCACACATTTTATTTAACTTTTCCTCTGTCAAAGGAGTTTAAATGTGTAATGAACAGGCCATGGTGATTTGAAATATAATCCCATTACTCTGATGAGATTACCAAGGCTGTGAGAGTTCACAAATCATGCTTAGGGTTTTTAGAGTGAACAACACCCTGTTGAGATTTTTTTTTCTCTTTTTGCATTTAAGCAGAGGTGTGTGGGGAGAATAAAACATGACAGTCCTTAACCCTTCGTGCAGCGGCAGCGCGGGGCTGTGGCCCCCCCCGCCCATGCCTCGGCTCGCGCGGTGGCCCCGGCGCAGGCACTGCCGCGGTGCTGGGGAGCAGCACCCACCCTCCTGCAGACCCTGCCCGGCTTCTGTCCCCGCACATCTCCGTCCTCGTCCCAGCGTCACACAGGGGAGGCTGCACTGGGGTGTGATTTAAGGGGCATTAATTTTAGCAGCGGCGGCGGCAGCACCCAATACCACACGCCGCCACAGCAGCGTATTTCCATGAAATTCATGGGCCCATTACAAACATGTCTCCATAAATAACTCCCCCCATTAATCTCAGGGCTGCACCCAGGGCTGTGCAACGGTTTTCGCCTGCTAGTCCCGGTGCAGGGTGGGTGCAGCCCATGCTCCCGGCCGGGTCCCAGCTCTGCCATGGCTGCGGAGGGGCAGCTGCAGAAGCCCCTGGGATGCACCAGGCTCCCACCAGCCCGAACCCGAAGGAGCCTCTGGCTCGAACTGCTCCGCCTGGGGTTCATGGCAAATCCCTGCGGGGCCCCGAGAGAGCTGGGTCAGGCCAGGTGCCCCAGTGCTCTCGCCTTGGGTGCAGCAGGGCCTGGGTGCCCCGGGCTCCTCTGTTAAAAGCTTGCTCTGTTGTGTCCCAGTACTCTGACAAAACTGAGGTGGCAAGGGCTCCTCTCCCCAGGCAGGTGTCCCTGCGGCTGCAGCAGCCTTGGCCATCCCCGACCAACCGCCTGCTCCCGAGCAGGCAAAGCCGCTCATCAGCTATTTTATTCTTTCACAAATCTCCTAGACAAATGCTCAGCCACCCTCGGAGCACAGCGAATGACCTTGGGGTCTCACCACAAAGGTCACCCATCTCTCCTGGTGGATTCGGGACCCTCTGAGCAGCATTTTTTTTGTGCAAAGCCAAGCAAGATGGTCACTGAGCGGCTGCTCGAGAGCAGCACCGGCTGCTGCGGGCGCCTGGGCTGAGACCAGCCTGCAGGTAGGAGTCCCCTGGGGCTCGGCACCGCGAAGGGAACCACCGCTGGCTGCTGGCACTCGCTCTGTGCGTGTGCTCCTGACTTGCACAGCGTCTGTGCTCCTGATTTTTTGCAAGGGGACGCTCTGCTCCATGAGGAGCAAGCGACTGTAAAACTTCAGGTGCCCACAGAAGCCAGGTCCCCCTCCAACAGCAGAAGAGAAAATTCAGAAAAACCTCTGATGTCTCCAACAGCTACCAATGCGCATCAGCGAGAAGCCATCCTCGATACGTGAGCCGGCAGCCACCCTCTTCTCCCAAAGCCCAGTAACAATGCATGGAAGGAACAGCTTGCTTTTCTGACCCAGTTGAATGCCCATCTGAATCAATTAAATCTACAACTACCGGGGAAAGACCAGCCCGTGATGGATTTGTGTTCAGCTGCGCACAGATTGCAACCATGAGCTCCGATTTAACTCTTTCCGCAAACACTAAATAGTAGAACTGGCTGTTCTGAGGGAGGGGCTGGTCAGCTCTTGAAAAGCTGGACGTTTCCAGAATTTAAGGAAGGTTTCCTCCACACTGTGTATTCGACTGGATCTCATTTTTGAAAGTAAATTCACTTAACTGTGAACAGCTCTTTTGGAGCAAAGGAACTCATTCCGGGCTCCACACCTTGCCTGCTCCCCATCAAGCCCTTGGAGCATCTTCCAGCAGCAGCGGCCCGTCCCTGCCGCCCTGTCCCTGCTCCCCGGGGACGCGCTGCGTGTCCCTGCTCCGCGCGGAGACGGTGCTAAAAATAAAGCAAGTGGAAGGTGATTTATGAGGTGGTGTAAACGCATGTGGTCCAGCCAGTGACTATGCGCCCACAAACGCGCCCACAGTTCAGACAGCAGAGATTTTTTTATTATGTGAATCTTAAGGCTTTACTGAAAGCAAAATACTGCGCGTATTGAATACCTGCTTCTATAATGTAATAAATGAACGTAAGGGGCTGGCAACAGCATTAGGGCCATGGAAAAAAGTAGGAGACTTCTGTCGTTTCGGATACCAAAGTAGGAAATCTTTTACTTCAGTTAGAAAGAATTAAAACTAGGTGGCAAAAGAACATTCACATAACAACTTTAATGTTAAATAGTTCACAAAGTTGGTTAAAGGAGTCATTTACATTGCATTATTTGAAGGGTCTTTCCCCATTGCATCTGTGCTGCATTTGCGCATATAAAATATTAAAAAATTTAATATCATACTATAAAATATTGTTTCTCTTGCTTTGCAGATATCATGGAAGACTGTACAGTGCAGGCTGGCCTCAGCGGCGCGGGCAGGGCTCCCCTCCCGAGGGCACCGACACCGGCTCCGGGAGGGCTAAACCTTTAAAAACCGAGAACTTAAACCCAACAGGTGAGTGACACATAGACCTCTCTGCCTTAGTGTTTATTCCTAAACTATGTGTTAAGGCTCAGGAAGTTTTCTCTATACAAAAGCAAGGTAGGACACCGTAGGAGGTCACGCGGTGGCAGGCGGGGCTGGGCGGCCCTGGACCCGCAGCGCTGCCGCCCCCGCTGTGGGTAAACCCCTCGGAACTGGGGGCATTTTCCTGATACAAAGCCCACAGCAGCAGCGCAGAGAGCTCCAGCTTCAACGACCTGGAGAGATTTATGAAAGACACCTCTGGTGAACTGAACCAAAAACCAAAACTCTGGTTCCCAGTCATCCCGCTCACGTGTTCCCTGATGTATTAAGGATGGACAAGGCCAAAATAGTTACAAATCCCAGTACAAAGTAGGTCTTAATTTTTATTTTTAAAGAATAATATTAAGAAAAGGTGAAGGCATTTCCCAGTCCTCAGGTGCGAGCCGTCGCAGAGAGGAAGAGCGGATCCCGGGCGGCCGCAGCAGCTCCCGCAGGCGGGAGGATGCTCTCCTTTCCGCCGCGGAGATGCCGCCTTGGTTCCAACGCACCGTGCCGACTACAGCAAGTAACTTCCAATAACACGTATGCAAAGCGGAAAAGCACAGTCAAATAAAAATATTTTTGAACAAAACAAACCACAACAGACTTGACTGTCTCAACGTTTCTTCACAAATCAGCTCCCCTGCAATGGCTGCTGTTCCCTGGCTCACGGTTGCCTCCTGCACTTCAGCAACAGAAGTGAAACCATCTGGGACTGCAGCCTCCCCCCAAAAGAACTGTGCATCATATGGACCTTGAAAAAGATTACATCTGTTTATTAATAGTAAAAATGGATACATTTGTCCTACATTTTGTTTTTAGAAATTTGATCATGTCACAAGCAATACCTGTGTGTACGTGGGTGTATTACAGATGTATATAATTTATTTTAACCAGGCTGTGAAATAATATGTAATCACATCTCTTCTTGTGATTGTACATAATACAGTAATTAAATGATGCCAGTCTACGTCATTCTCTTATTTCTAATCAAAGGAACCTGATGCGTAACAGTCTTCTTTCCGGCTGATATGGCTCTTTATTTTTGTCACAGGGGAGACTTCCCATCACCGACGAGGGATAATCTTCCAACCGTGAGAGACGGGATAATTCAGATTTCTTCCCCGGCTGCTCCCGCCTGTCGGCAGCAGGAGCACCGCAGTCCTGGCTCCCACCTGTCTCGGGCGGTGGGGAGCGTCTCCTCCTCCGACTTCGGCAGACAGGCTCTCCTCCAGGCTTGGCGTCACTGCTGTCCCGATTTCTTCTCCTTCTGGAAGCTAAAGCTTGTTCTCCTGCTCAGTTTTCTTTGTTTCTGAGCAAAATAATCTGCTCTGGCTGTGCTTGCTCGCGACTCTAGAATATAGTTAACCTGCAAAGACACGAAACGGTATTTAATTTCGTTGGTGGTTCAGTGGGAGAGCCCGGGGGGAGCAGGGGCCCTCACACACCAACGCAACGAAGCTTTGGTGGAAGCGTCCCAGCGAGCTGGCAGCAGGGCGGCAGCGAGAGCCCGGAGCTCCGCAGCGCCCCGCTCGGCACCGGCCGCCTTCCCCCCGCGCTGGCGGCCGCGGGCTCTCAGCATCCCGCTCCCTCCCTCGACACCCAAACCGCCAGCGAACGCAGCAAGTCGTGAAGACCCACAGGGCTGGTCTAATATAGTAATGGGCTTCAATAAAAGACTTTATCAGCTTCAATAAAAATAATTCTTTCGTTACGATGTTTGCATACTCAGCTAATCTCATAGTTTCCCCGTGTTTTGGCACATTTTACTTGATGAAAGCATTTTTAAATGATATTTAACAAGCCTGCTATTCTCTAAATTTATTATCTCCAATGCTTTGTGATAATCACATAGATAATTTTAATGGAAGGTTAATGCAAGAATCAAAAAGATAAAAATGCCCTTTGGTCTGCCATTAGCTGGTTAATATGCTGTGGCTTAAAACTTGCACAATTTTATGCACTGTAGAGTGTTTCACTTTCATTGCATATTACAGCTTAAGGCATAAAAATATAGGGAATTTTCATGGTCAATAAAGCCTCGGTCTTTCTCACTTGATCATGTAAAAAGCCTAATTTGAAAAGTCTGATTTCTCCGCATCTCCTAACGCTGACAGAATTGAAAACAAACTGGTAACTTAGGCACAAAACCAGAAAATGTTCTATATAAACAATATGCAACTTAAGAAAAAAAGTACTGTTTAATAACATTTCTCTCTGGAATATTCATGCTATTCAGAGCAAACCTTTTTTTTTTTTAACCTTCTTTTATGACCAGTCTCAGATGTGTCAAGTGTTCTGGATTCCAACAGCTTATTTAAGATAAAGTAGGAACAAAAGAATCGGCCTAACAGTTCACAAAGTAAGCAGAAAAACCCCCAAAATACATTCACATTTTACGTTATTAGTAAGAATCATTTTATTGTATGTCCGTTATTCAGCAATCCTCTAAATGCCACATAGAAAATAAAAGCAAACCTAACAGATGGCTTGCCAAAATTACTGCTTTTTAAATTCTGAATTGCTACAAAATATTAGCTTGTAGAAAACTAAGTTTAATCTTCCAAGAGCGTTACAAAAATTTGTTTCAGAAAGTAAGTCAATATGTGTATGTACTGAGACACGGGAAAAGCTAACGATTCTGAGAAAGTACCAGGGTGGGGAAAAAACAGCCTTTTTGCTCTGTGCAGACCCCGCGTGCGGCCCAGCCGCCTGGACGGCGCGTGGACGGCGGGAGCGAAGCGCTGTCCTGGCTGTCGCTGCCTCTGCCTGGGCCAGTGCTGGGGCCGTGAACATGACGCCAACGTGTGGTTTTACCGGAGCCCTCCTGGAGCCTCTGAACAACAGCCACTCTGTCTCCGCAAGCCCCGCGGTGCCGGGACCTTTGCTCGGCCGCCCGCCCCGCTGCCGAGCTCCACCGGGGTGGCTGCTCCCTCCCTGCCTTGCCGTCCCGCTTCGCTGCCTGCACCAGCCGGGTCCTTGCCCACGTCCCCAAGGCTGGGCCCTGCACCGGCAGCCACACGGCAGGGCCGGGAGCACCGCGATGCTTTGCCAGACGCGGGTCCTGCGGCAGGGCATCAGCCCCGCACGGCACCTGCACCTCCGCCACGACACGGGGCTTGACGACCATCTCAAGTGTCTGGAGGAGGAAACTACCCGGGCACAATAAAATTTGGTAGTTTCCTATAAAATCCCACAGAAAACTGGTGTCTCTATTAACTAGAAACAAGTATAAAAGGAACTCTTACACACAAATAGGCAGTCTGCTGTATGGCTGTTTGAAAAATGAGTAGGCACCAAGCAACTAGCCTGGGGAGTCAAACGCACCTCAGTGGTCCTCAGGAACCGCACCGTTCATGTATTTCCAGAGCCTCTTGCAGACTTTCATGTCTCACAAGTGGTAAAACACCCAGGATTTTGGCTCACGTTAAAATTTAATACTCACCTTCAGTACAATTTCATTGACAGTAGCAGCATCTGATTCAAAGTAAAGGTGTTTGTAGTCATGATTGCTTAGATATGTAAGTTTAAATATTGCATGACCTGTAAAGATAAGAAAAAAAAAAACTGTTCAGAATATTCCTGTAAAGTTTCAGTGGAGCTTGTGTGCCTGACAGAAGAAAAACACAGATGGTGATCTTAGCATACCATCAGCACAACAGAAGGAAGTAATGAAACGCTGACAGGCTTCTCATGTCATTTCAATTTAAGGCAAGTGGTGGCTTACAGGAGCAGCTGAACTCTATTCAATAAAGTTCGTTTTCCCATCACATCCCCACTGCAGGAAATGCAAAAATCTATCAAATGGCTAGTTAGCTCCCGTTCCGCCCACGACTATATTTCAGCCGAACTACCACGTTAGGACTACTTTATGTAACTATTCACCGTATAGCCATCACATGCAGAATATAAGTGCTATATTTAAAACAAAAGGCCAATTAACCCCAGAATCACCACTCCAACAACCTCTCCCCAAAACGCCACCCAAACCTACCCAGTTGCTCAGGGCAAAGGGAAACGTCACCACTGTAAAATACACCAGGATGCAGGAACGATGCTATAAATAGACGCTCAAACCCAGGAATCTCACTTCCTACAAGCAGGACAATCAAAATTAAAGTATAACTGTAATTTTTATCTGCGTAGCACTTTGCCGGCTGGCCTCACCGCTGCTCGATCCCAAACGGAGGTTTGAAGTGATGGAACAGACGCGAGGTGCTGAGCCCGGCCAGGCTCCCGGCGCGGCAGCCGCCGGCCTGGGACAGCCCTGCGGCGGGACGGGAGGGACGGCTCTACCTGCGAGGTCTACGTGCAGAACATGGAATAACGCACAATATCCTTCACTTGTATGGATTAAAATTAAGCATATTCCATACATTATACATTTCCACCAGTTTTCAGTTCAAAGGCCCAAGTTAGTAATCCATAAAGTAACAGCCACATTACTGTAAATTCGGGTCTTTTCTGGAGGAAAGCTAATTTGAAATCTTATTTACATTATCTTATTCTCCAGATTTCCAAAAAGTGACTGATATATGCTCAGATCTGTGGCCAGAAAATTTGAGATGCGAGTATTTTATTGTGGCATGTTAATTAAACACCATTATGATGCACTAATCTGGAATATAAATTCTATATTGAAAAATTGGCTAATAATAATAATAAAAAAACCCCTTTAAATCATTTGACAAATGATGCCTCGGTGGTACTAAAAATGCGGGAATTCCTAGCTGGGAGCTCATCAGTATGTTAATGCATGCACGCCCGGCTCTGCGTGGGACTGAATTCATTTATGATTCCAAAAGTGCCCGTGCACCTTTCCTGGGGACAGGACACAGCACCGCGCCCCACCAGCTACCGCAGCTTTCCTTGGACATTTGATATTACATAGTTACAGAAACTGATTAATAAATATGAAAATGCCACAAAACATGGTCTGGGGGATTAGAATCATAGAATCACAGAATGGTTTGGGTGGGAAGGGACCTTAAAGCCCACCCAGTGCCACCCCCTGCCCTGGGCAGGGACACCTCCCACCAGCCCAGGTTGCTCCAAGCCCCGTCCAACCTGGCCTTGAACCCCTCCAGGGATGGGGCAGCCACAGCTTCTCTGGGCAACCTGGGCCAGGGGCTCACCGCCCTCACAGCAAAGAATTTCTTCCTCAGATCTCATCTCAATCTCCCCTCTTTCAGTGTAAAACCCTTCCCCCTCGTCCCATGTCTCTCCTCCCTGATCCAGAGTCCCTCCCCAGCTTTCCTGGAGCCCCTTGAGGGACTGGCAGGGGCTGGAAGGTCTCCCCGGAGCCTTCTCTTCTCCAGGCTGAACCCCCCCAGCTCTCTCAGCCCGTCCTCCCAGCAGAGGGGCTCCAGCCCTCCCAGCATCTCCGGGGCCTCCTCTGGCCCCGCTCCAACAGCTCCGTGTCCTTCTGCTGTTGGTGCCCCAGCGCTGGGGGCAGCACTGCAGGGGGGTCTCCCCCGAGCGGAGCTGAGGGGCAGAACCCCCCCCTCGCCCTGCTGCCCACGCTGCTGGGGATGCAGCCCAGGCTGCGGGGGGTTTCTGGGCTGCCAGCGCACATTGCCAGGGCGTGTTGAGCTTCTCACCCACCGACACCCCCAAGTCCTTCTCCTCAGGGCTTTTCTCCATCCATTCTCTGCCCAAGAAGATTCTTTGGTTTGGGTCTTGGAAGTTCATGGGATGGTTCTTGGTGTCGATCAAGACTCCTGTCACCTGGTTTAAATGCTTCTCTCCGCATCTTCTTCCACCCAAGAAGCCCACTTGCTCCACACTGACCTCCCCTTGCCAGCTGCTTCGGAGGCTGCTGCCCCCAGCACAGACTGGTTGGTAGGAAAGGCCGGGGCACTTGGAAAGTGCCGGAAGCCAAGGAAGAGCCTTACACCTCACAGCTCCTCTCTCCCGGCCGGCTCTCTGCCCGCTCGCTGGCTGTCCTTCCCTGAGACGGGGCGGACACACCACGCACACTGCCCACACCACAGCACCCGGGGCTCCCCCACTCGCCTCCCCCAGAGCACGCACCCACCTGCTCCGTGAAGCCAATGGTGACACAAAACCCCTCAGCGTGTTCATGCACACCGGCGGGGAGCGGCTGGCTGTGCGGCGCGGCAGCCGCCATGGTGGGAGCGGCACGGCCTGCGCCGGGCGCAGGGAGCAGAGGCCCAACGCGCTGCCGCCCCGCCGGGCACCACCCCACAGGGCACAGAACCACAGGGTGAAATATTAACATGAAAATTAAGTGGGACCACAGCCTCCATCATGCCTGACAAACAAACCCTCCCCAGTACTCCCATCTTTCTTTTAAACCGGTGATTTACTCCTTTCTGGCAGAATTATTTGTACAGCTGACAGAAGCAGAACACAGAACTTTATTTCGAGCACTTATTTTAGGATTGTGAGGAGTCAGCTCTTTTGATGACAATTAGAGCCACAGCTGCCAATAACAATCCCGACGTGCCCTGGCGCAGGAGGCAGAGCTCACCCTGCTCCCCCGGGGAGCCCAGCACTGCCCGGTGCCACGCCAGCGCCGCACACCCGCTCCGGCACAGCACGCCAGGCTGCCGGCTGCTGCGGCACAGCCACGGGCAGTGCTCGCGCTCCCGGTCCCGCTGGCATGGGGCGGCTCCGGTCCCTGCCTCCCTGGCGAGGCGCTGGCTGAGCCATGCACCCGCACCCCAGCACAGGCTCGCGGGAGCCGCAGGGGACGCGGCACCGCCACGGTTGTGCACAACCCGCCGCGCAGGCGGCATAACCCAGTCCCTCGCCCTGACGGGTGATTTAGTGGAAAGAAGCTGAGAAGACTTTTCTTTGGAAAGCCCCATTACAGCATTATGTTTATGTGCGCCGTGTCCACATTACACTATTTACAGCATGAAATATTAGTTCATTGAAATCATAACTGGCACTTTGCTCTGCTACTACTCTAGCCAGATGGAATTTATGAATTGTGAGATTGATTTCCATTTCCAAGAGTGCTTAAATATGTGATGTACCTCTTTCCAATAGAGCACCACCCCTGACAATTCAGAGATCAATAGGAACTTCAATGGTTTTACATTTCCATATAAGAATATCTGGTAACAAACAGCAGCAGCTCAAGTGGCGTCTACCGCACATGATGATAGGATTAAAACAAATGCAGATCTTGCACAAACGGCTTCATTACTACGACTCCTACATCAACAACCGTTTGGTGTCCTTTAGCTTGCGGGTCTGAACACAGCGTTCAACTCCAGCATGCGCCGGCGCCGTCTGTCACTGCCCTGCCCCGGGGCCGGGCAGAAGGGTCCTTAGTGTCGGCCTCTGCAGCGGATGGCGAGGGTGAACGGAACAGGGGGAAACCTCAATATTTTGCAATCAGAATTAATCAGCTGTACGATGGAAAATGCATGTTATTCCCAGCTATGTTTACCTGTTAAAACATTTATGGAAGGCAAATGAACTGACAGGAGCTCATCTGTTACCACAGGCGTTTGCCGCGCTATAGCAGAGCTCAGCAAACCCGTGCCGGTTTCGTGCCGGTGCCCTGCGCCAGCCCCGTTCCTGCCGTGTCCCCCCGGCCCGCGCCGAGCTCACCCCGCTGCGACCTCCAGGAACCCACATCGTCCCACGGGCGCCCTTTGGCCTCGGCTCCGAGTGCGGATAAATCTTGTCTAGCCCTGGCACACTAATAGGTTCCTGTGTGGCTACACCTGGAGAAAAGCCGACAGCAGACTCGGGCAGAAGGGCAAGATGCTAATTCACTGCAAATTCACTGAGGAGAGACCATTTGCTCTTTCAGCGCCACGTCTTCAGTTCAATCGTTTGGCATATCTCCTCATTTTTAACAGTAGAATCCTGCCAAAAAAGTGAAGGCAGAGGCTAGTCGCGGCATAACCAACCATCCCCCCAGACGCAGCGGCACGGCCAGCTGCAAACCTGCTGCTCACCCTCCTCCTCTCCCCCGGCGCAGCCCTGGTGGAACTGAACTCCTGCAACCCCCGCCCTGCGCTCCATCCCCCGGCCCTCAGCGCTTCTGCGCTGACATGCAGCAGGTGAGAAATATTGCTGAATTACAGCTTCCAGAACTACTGACTAAAATGTGCTTATGCAGTCATTGGTAAATCTTGGGCTAATTTCTGCAAGTTACAATCTTGGGAAAATACACAAAAATTCTGCAGTCCGCCATGCTTCACTTCATACAGGTGAAAAAGATTTTCACTTTTTCATCTGAGTAATACAGAGTCTAAAAAATACACTTTTTTTTTGCCTGGAAACAGTGGAAGGATGTGAATTTGCACAAGAAAAGATGCTTCTTTTTACCAAATCTGCCAAGACTAGAAACAGTTTTCCTTCTTCCTCTCCCATGCCCCCATTGAGACTGTATCAAAAACCTCTCTTTTGCCAACGCCAGTCTTTAAAACAGTATGCACTGAATTAAATCACTAATTAGATGGAGGATGAAAAGAATATTCATGAATTGGACAAAACAGAAAACAAACACCGGGAAATGCAAATTTATGTTAATTTTTCAATATACCTTGATGATTGCTTTGTCATTACAGGGCCATAAGGCAGAAGTCAACAATTAGGAGTTATTAGTGGAATAAATAGCTAGAGAAAGACCTCGCTGAAGAACAAAACACTTATGGGCATCGTTTGCCATCATCACAGATTTTCACCATTTCAGAAATTGTGACTACAACAGGGTCAAACCTTGACGTCTCTTCTCACAGACTCAGAAAGGATTGCAAAGAATTAGAAACATACTAGTAAAAAGGCAAGGAATGATGAAAATAAAACACACACAAGCAACGTTTCTGTACAAAGGCAAATTAATTAAAGCACTGCGTGAAATGGGGTAACCTCTGCTCACCATTTAACCTAAAAGCTCTGGGGAGGGACTCTGCTGTTTGAAGTCCACACGCGCTGCCTCAAAAATGATGCTGTGACCCTGGAGCAGGGCCTGAAGGTCCTACAGAAATGAAGTGTTGGAGCACCATCAAAACACCCATCCGGACAACCTCTAATAACAAGAAAACTTGGAATTTTTCTTCTAGGAGGGTGTCACGAGCTGCACCGCAGCCACAGCTGGATTATCAGGGATACGGTACCGAGCTCGCTTAGCAACACGGATTGAACAGGAATGTTGTCCTGAGTGTAAAAGTGGGGTTAAGCCCATTTTATACAAGTGATATTTATCCGAGAGGTACGTATTTTGGAGGTGATGTCTCCAGAGGTAGTCAGGGCAGTGAAAGTTACGGATGAAATCCTGACCCCACCGATATGGGTGGAACCACTGGTGAGCTCCGGCTGCACGCCACGTCCCTGCGATGGATCTCCTTCAAACCAAGGCATTACCGAAGTGGGAACAAACGATATGAATGTTAAAGAAAAAAATAATAGTTGTAGTCCTGCTGGCTTGCCCCGTTCTTTCAGGGAGCAGCATATTTCATGATCGCTTTTCCTACAGCTCAGGTCTTTATATTCTACTGTAGGCTTATTATAAAACATTGCTATTAGTCGACGTTTTGTTTCCAGATGTCCCGAAAGCAGAGTTGCAATTAAAGTGCTGCATACATCCACTTTTATGTCAAACTGTGGTAACTATTCACGCATCTGGATTTTTTTTTTCCCCAAAGCCTTTTGTTTCTTCTTCTAATTATTATCAAAGGCAGAATACTAATAAAGATTTTTGCAAGAATGGTGAAAATTGAGGTGGAACTGGGGGTTGCCCAAAACCTCTTCACCAGCAACCTTGTTTGGGAAAAAAGATGATAAATAAATCAAAATGCACTAAGCAGTGTTTCCACATGGCAATCGCCTCCTTCATTGCGTCTGCACCTCATCAATCACGCCATTGTCTGCTTGAAAGGCGAGCCTTGTAAATGTCATATCCACTCAAGCCCAAGGAGAAGCGAATCAAAATGCAGCAAGGAGTTTTAATTGGATAGTGTAATTAAACTAAAAAACCCCAGCAGAATAGCTTTGACAGGATAGATGAAGACCCCTTTTAATAGGGCTACAAAACATATTTGTTAAAAGGATGAGGCAATGCGCACTCCTGATTGTGCTCCAGAGTACTTTTACGAGAAGGCTTCGATGGGGATGGGTTAATGCGCGCCGCCCCGCCGGGGGGACAGGAGAGCCCAAACCCCCCCTGCCCCTTCGGCTGCGGGCGAGGGGGTCCCCTCCTGCCAGACCCCCGCCCCGAGCGAGCACGGCCCGGGACCCAACGCCAAACCCTCGTGGCTACTCCCCAGGTCCCCGACACGCCTGGCGTCGCTGGGGCCTGGGTGCCCCAGGTCCCCGACACCCCCGGCATCACCAGGGCTCGGGTGCCCCCCATCCCAGCACGATTGGGCCCTGCCACGGAAAACGGGGAACGTGGCAAAGCCCCGTGCCATCTGCGCCGTCGCTGCCGTCCCTCTGAGGCATCCACCTGCTCGGCAAACCCACGTCCACATGCGCTCGGACTCATCTCTCTGTTACACACTTTGAGATTTCTTTCACTCTGAGCCTGAAGTTTGGGAACATTTTCTCAGCTGAACCCATTTTTTTTACCTTTTGACCAGAATCTGTGATTAGTCTCGTATCAACTACGGATTCCGTAATTTCACACACCGCATTATTCACAGCAGGAGCTCGAATATTAGGAAATTCCACACAATATTTTGTGCACCATTTGCAGAGCACACGGATAATTGTTGCCTCTCTGCTCTGCCTCCACCGCAGGGCTCTGAGCAAACGTGCAACGTCTCTATTTAAGCTCCCCGAGCAGCAGGAATCCATGCCTTCCCAATGCTTTCTGTATGTTTTTAGTCCTTTCACAACCCAATAATGAATTCATTAAATTAGTATTACCCAACGTGCATAATCTGGAGGAACTGGATACTGAATTAAAACATCAAATACCTTTAGCTTTAAACGAAAACTACATAAAAGCGTTTCAGGCATCACTTTGGCTATCACTTACAGCCAGTATGAATACTGCTAGAAAAGCTATTTTCGTGCAGATGTGGAATTCAATGGGAAAGACTGACTCGTGTAGCAACATCAATCAAAACGTCGGCTCCGCTGGCAGCTCTCGACAGTAAGGCAGGTTCAAAGGTCACAGGATAAAGAAAAAGCCAAGCTCTGGTTCAGCTCTAATATCTCCTCGCTAGAAGTCTTGCAAAGGTACCTACCCCCCTTCTGTACTAGGCGGCTTTCATTAATCTTCTTGCCATCTTTTTTAACTAGTCATGCAGAACCGCTCGATAGCGAGACATATAATGGGGAGGCCCTGTGCCTATTACCAGGTTAACACTCTGTTAAGCCCCAGTGCAACAATGGAATAAGAATTTAAAGGAAATCTTAAGCTGCAGGGTGCAAAGCAGGCAATTAAATTACAAACTGAAGTTACCAATGTACTCCGCGACCTACAGAACACCTTTGTTTAGACTACCTTAATATTAAGGATATTTTGACCTACCAACTGAGATGTATCTGCTTCATTAAAACAAATGAAAAAAAAAGCAGAAAAAGGATCACGGAGAACGTTTCTTCAGTGTTTCAAGTAAATTATCAAATAAATCTGATTTCTGCAGCTATCCTGAAATACACATGAATGGAAGAACCCCATGTGTTTTGAAAACTGTAAGTGAGCCCCAGCACCGCTCAGAGACTTGCCCCGCGCTCTGCTCGCCCCTCCATGCCCCGGCGCTGGCTCGGCGCTGCTGTGGCACGGTGCGGAGGCAGCCTGGTAGCCCTGGCCCTCGGGAGGGACGGCCACCACGCGTCCATCACAGCCACGCTTGGTCCACAGTGCACTTTGTAAGAAGGCAGCAGGCAGTGACACTGAAGTTTCTCTCTTGTCCAAGTAATGTAAGAGACATTAACAGAATCAGATTTCCTTTAAATTACACTATTGCAAAGGGATATAATTGTATTAAATGTATTATGTTGCTTCCTTAAGACTTTATATTATGTACACTTAATTGAGATACAAAGCTCTTTTCAGCTATAAAAATGACAACTACTTTATTAAGGCTTAAATCTTATTTCTCAATGATAGGATGCTTCCTTTCAAGACTCAAAACATCGAGAATCTCTCGTGATAATCAGACGGAACCTGATTTAAACAAGCCGTTTATACACAGTGTCTTCAGGTTCTAATGGCATTTGATCGAGCCAGCAGGGCCATTACCTCTTCCCTCTGTCTAAATTCAGGGAGTCTGATTTAATTTACAAATAAAAATTCAAATGCTGACCCAGGCCTACTACAAGGGCAAACAAAAAATCATCAGCCGTTCCTGCCTACAATACCCACACTAATGGCAAATTAGACGCCAAAGCTTTCTGTTTTCATTTTCTGTTCTCACGGAACTCGGCTCAAGTTCTGTGAACTGGCAGCACAGGGAAGGGAAGCTTCAGCCCATCCAGAGCGACTCCGAGTCCATCCGTAAATATTCACAGCACGTCACCTCTGAAGATGTTGAGTCCTTTAACGCTCACACAAGTGCCACTAAAGCTTCACCGCACGAACCTGTCTCTTCAGAGAAAACTAACAGAACGTAAGCATGAGCTCTCCACTATGTTGATACACAGTTCCTATTTTACCTTTTCTGCAGAAAAGTGCATGTAAAAAGTCTGAAATCTCTTTAATCTGCAGAAAGTAAGAGCTAACTGAATATTAAACTGTGTTAATTACCACATTCAGAGGAACAACTGTCGCAGAAACCTCCAGCTATGCTGATCACGGCGACCAAACTCCACTCCCAACAGCCCTTGCCCTTTCTAAAAAAATGTAAGGTCACGTTCGGAGGCTCCCGCAAACCCTTCGCCCCTCTGCAGAAGGACAAGGAGTCAGCCTAGCGACGCGGGACTCGGCTTTGTTCTAACCCCAACCACCAACGCCTAGGGAGGGCAGGCAGCTGAATAAAACACACAGTGTTTTCGCCCGGTGTAACTGTGCGAGCTTTGTTACATGTGCGGAACACTTCCGAAAGACGAGATGGAGCATGTCTGTGTTACAAGAGATAAAAACATGAAAACAAAATATATTGCAGAACTTGAAGACCTTATCTTTACTCAGCCTCTCTTTCTTTGCAATAATTCATTCAAGGAAGATCCAGGAATAATTTTTGATGTAAACTCTGCTACAAACATATATCACTATGCTGATAAAAATCACAGACAAAACTTGTGAAATACAGTGAGTTTCATTCCTTTATGCTACTAAAATAACTTTTTTCCATTTAAAATTCAAGAGATAGTGATCTGCTTTTAAGAGTTCCCCAAAATGTATCATTCTGAGATGTCACACTAAAAGTCTCTTCTACTGGTCTAAAATAATGACTTTTGGAACATCTTTAGTGAATCGGGAAGAGGTCAGCAGATTTCAGGACGAATTATTTTCACCTTTCAGAACTATGCTGAACGCTTATTTAATAAGAAAAGTTTATGACGGCCATGTGAAAATGACTAAATAAAAAACCTCAGTATCATAAAGGTTGCCTCTGTCGTAACCTGTCAGCATCCTCTCCAAAGTGACCGCGGTTCTTCGTTCAATGGTTTCCACGGGAAGGTACTGCCCTTCCACCACGGGGCTCTATCTGGGGGTTGAAATCCTGTCCCTGATTTCTGCCTGGGTTGGCAGGATTTGGGTACAAACA
This sequence comes from Chroicocephalus ridibundus, assembly GCF_963924245.1. Taxonomy (NCBI): domain Eukaryota; kingdom Metazoa; phylum Chordata; class Aves; order Charadriiformes; family Laridae; genus Chroicocephalus; species Chroicocephalus ridibundus. The sequence continues at coordinate 8,042,145 of NC_086298.1, read as the reverse complement.
TAACTCCCCACAGCAGCAGGTGCTGCCTCTGGGGCTGAAGAGCCCCGTCCCCCGCAGGATGCAGTCCTGGAGGTTGAAGGACAGCTTGAAGGTCTCAGACTCTCGTGCTGATGGAAGCGTGAGCTGGAAACCTCAGCTTGCAAGGCTGGCTTTTCGGATACAGCCTCGTTTTGTGGGCACAATTTTACCACCATGAGTGTTTGCATTTGAAATGAAACGTGGCTACAAGCCCAGAGGTGTTAATAATACATTTATAAACGCAAAACTGCACCTAAAGACAACCATCACACGCTTTGGGCTGCCTGGTCACCAGGGAAGTCTCTCCTTGGGATCATGCCTTCCCAAGGACCATGAAATCTTGCCGGAGAGACAGAAAACGAAGACAATGACTGGACTAAGAACATGGAAGTAGGAAGGGGTAATGAAGGGGAGAAGGATATAGTTCAATAATTGCTGATAAAATCTGTGGCAGCCATAAATTTACTCTTCCAAGAGAATTCAACAGATCATTACCTCTGTAAATATGTATCACATAATTCTCCCTCTCTGTCACCTTGCAGATAAGTACTTAATACTGAGCATCCCTACCCTGCAAAAGCACAAGTGTAATAAAACCCATCTGAGCTTTTGAACCACAGTTACTTTTTGACAGTAGATAGTTACATTTTGGCACCAGCGGGAGACATTGCCCAACTCCCGCAGGGCCCATCTTGTGCTTTTTAAAACAAATTTTACAGCTACAGACTCTCATTACTCCACTGATACAACCAGCAAAAGCACCTGGCTTTTGAAGTCGCGCTCTGAACACAGCAAACTGACCTCCGGTTGACGACCGGCTGAACGGGGATGTCCCCCCGTCCATCACCGTCCCCCCCGCCTCAGCCTTTGCCACTGGCCAGGAACCGCCACGGCTTTCCCCAAACTGAGCGCTTGGAGCGGCGCGTCCTGATGCCAGGGATCCTGCAGCCACGGCTGAAGCAAATCTAGACTGCACTGATACTTACTGTATGTCCGAGATCCTCAATTGCACCTAAGAAATTATTTAAAACCAGTTGGGATGTTACGAAGTTCAAAAAAATTGCAATTATGTCCAAACACATATTTGACTTCTGTGCTATGGGGCTAAAGAGCAGCCAGGCAAAGGCAGCGTTTCCCTGGCACAACGACGTTAGCAGCTACGGACAGGGGGCAAGAAACGCTCCTCGTGATGCCATTAGCTGTACGCAGCATTAAAAGGACACTCATCAAATGTGTCTCTGTTTATGTTGTGTTCTCTATAACAGAATCGAGTCAGATTAAAAACATCCTATGATGAATAAAATACACCTATAGAAAGAAAAGGACATGGTAGCAATAATTCTTTGGACATCTAGCACACACAGGGAGGGAGAGAAGAGAGAACATAAATAAAAAGGACTACTCACTTGGGCTTTTTTCTTCCGCAAGGTCACAGGCACAGAGGAGTTCAGAATCGATTGAAATGGGCTTCTGCTTAATCCAAAACTTAGTGCTGGCCTTCTGATTAGTAACAGGGTCTATCTCTACCTTGTCTCCAGAAATACCTGAGATGAGAAAGAATAGAGAGCCACAACAGTGATCTGTTTAAGCGATTTCATATCAGCTGTTTGACACACTTTATAAATCTTAAATGGGATGAAAGTATATTGCCCTTTTGGGCTTTTTGAAAGCACAGGAGCTTTTGAAACCAAAAGCAAATGCTTATCAAACTGCACCGATAATCTGCATTTTATTCTCCTGCACGAGCATACCAACAAGAGAGAAATAACACAGAAAGAATTCTTCTCAACACATACAGAGCTCTACTGGAAGCAGTAGCTACACGAGCTGCAAGATTTATAAAAAGATACTGCTGGTTTTTCAATCATCACTATTCTCTGTAATAGACGCTATCGCACACGGTCCCTACACAGCATCTACACTACATCCTCCATAGGAGAGGACAACACCCATTCGCAGCATTACAGAGACGCTCTTTGTGTTGCCCAGATACTCATAGACAAAGACCTGCAGTCCCAGAGACCCTGTGCGTTTTTACACTGCTGGCATTTTAAAGCCAGCTCTAATTAGGCTGCTCCGAGCGCAAGCTGAGGGTCTGCGGAGCTCCTGGCACGGGCGCCGGGCGCCGCTTCCCAGCCCGGGTGTCCCCAGATGGCGGCGGCTTCGCGGCTGCTGCGCGGAGGTGACCTGGGCATGGCCACGTCCGACCGCAGACCCCCCGCCAGCGAGAGCAGGGAACTCCTCTGTCGTCCCCCCACACGACACTCCCGGCGTCGGGCGAGAAGGGCCCGTCCAGCAGGAGGCTGCTGGGGCGGCCGAGGGCTTACAGCGAGCCAGGACCGGCCCGGACACGCACTCTATTTTATAGCCAAATTTATCTCCATATTGCAAAGCGAAAGCCCTGCTACGCCACACTGATGAACAGAAGCTCATTGTTCGGTAGCTGTTGACGCGACGGAAAAAACTTCCCAGTGTGCTTTTTACATCAAGATGTGTGGAGCCTTAAAAATAATTACATTTCTTCCGTCATGAGTTATGGGTGAAGTTCATGAGAAAACGACAAAAGGAAGCAATACAGGAAAAAAGTATTTAAACATCATTTAACTCTCGCATCTCTGGAAAAGCAGCAGAGATAACCTTTTCCCTCTAGAGGGTTTTGGCTCCGATGCTTTCAAATGCATTGCGTGTGCCTCGTCTGAAGCACGAGAAAACCTAAAGGAGCTGATGATAACACTTTGTGAGACAAAATAAAGGAAGATGCCACACATGTAACAGCTCTCCCAAGCCCTCAAAATTAACTCAATATTTCTTAAAGCCTGGTCATACGGTCATGGTTCATTTGTATTTTATGCAACTCTAAAATCAAAGCGTGTGGACACCTGCAGTGGCTTCTCCCTGCAGCCCCTTCCGCTAGGACAAGGCCACCTTCGGTTTAACCCTGGCTATTACGACAGGGTACAATAACGCCACCACCCCCACCCCCCTGCTTCTAGTAATCCAAGAATGCGCTTTGTCATTAAACATACGTCACATCAGAGAGATCACATTTCAATTAAGCACCGTATCAAGAGTCCAATTAACACAAGGACTGCTAGAACTAGCTAATTTGAGCAGGCTGATGCTGTATCTGGAGCCCGTTTTGTTTTGTAATTTAATTTCGGGCAGATTATTTAAAATCGGCGCTGTTATTTCACTGTAATCATTAATTATTCAAAGTCGCATTTTCTGTAGTTTAAGGAAAACATGCAAAGGTGATGGCACAAGTTCTTATTTTCCCACTGAAAAAAAGTCAAGGTAAGTTCTAAAAATAACGGTGCAAATTCTTTGTGTCCCCCATCCCTCCCCTCTAAAAATGTCACCCCTGGAAATATCCTTAAAAATTTTTCACTGTATGGTCCTGCAACTTCAGAATTCACAGTCAGTCAATATTGTTAATGCACCTTGTTAATTTGATAGGATTTGTCAGGTAACTCCACTGGAAAATTATATAAAACTGTTCCAGATGAACAGATGATAGTGACATGAATTAAAGTGATAGAACAATAGTGGAATATAAACCAGAAATGACACCCAAAGTGGCTGTTGATTTATTGCCATCCTGAGTTTGGTTCTGGGCTTCCATGTATATTAGTGCTACAAATCTGGGTCCATTTAGCAGCGAGATGCTCATACATACATCACCAGCTCCTGCTCCAAGCCAAGGTCACTCCCCATTGCATCAATCTTTTCAGCAGAGGCTACTTCACCAAGCATGGATTTTGTAACCATCTCAGATGTAACAGACTTCCTCCTCTTTCATCTTTTTTTTATCATGTAAAATACACTTTAACTTCTATTATTTTTATCTGCAAATTGTTGCTGTATACTTCATCCATTATTTCTGTATCTCGACGTCGCTGGCTTAAGCTCACACACATCCAAAGAGCACACTGACAAAGGATGTTGTCTTTTTTGTGTTATTGTTCTCACAATCTGTATGTGTTGAAACCTAAAATCAAAACAGGATTATGTACGTGGCTGCTGCAGTCTTTGTATCGCAGCGCAAATTAGTCATACTCAAAAACCAAGTAAAAATGCTTCTTCTACTATTTTTTTAATTCACTAATTTTATCAAAAGAAATGTCATCGATGTGTTAGTGCAGTAACACTGTTCTGTTCTTCTTTCCTTTGTTGGGGTCTGCAGCTGCCCCCCCTTTCCTGAAACACTTGCCAGCAGTAATTTTCCAAGACAATATGCTTCTTTTAGTTTTGCTAAGGCGATACACAAGCAAATGTGTCTTATTCCTTCACAACATGATAGAACCTTTGTAAAAATGTTGAGAGTGCTACAGTAAGTACATTACGCTTTAATACGAGATAAAACATAAACCCCCAGACCTTAAACTGCTACGGCTAAAGCTTTCCACCGTAATAAAACCAGCAAAGGTGGTCGTTCCTCCCACGGTCATTCACGTATTGCTTTTTCCTCTCAAGAAGAACTCCGCACAATGCACAGAAGATCAAGCTCACTCCTATACTTTCGGTGAAACTTGCCTCAAATTAAATGATCAGGCCTCAAAACAGCTACAACACTTCAAAAAGTACCAGTACGCAACAACTGACAAACACAGCTCGCACTATGGCTACCTGTTCTCTGCGAGTGCAACGCAAGGCAGCCCAGACTCTGCTCCACAGCAGCGACACGTGGATGTCGTACGGTGCCGGAGCCAAGGGCAGGGGGTGGGATGAGCTGTGCCGAGCGTTTGCTCCACCATGGCTGGGGGCCGTCACACCTAAACACCCCCGTGAAGGCCGGGGAGCTGGGACTCGCCCCCAGAACCACAGGGATATTTTCAGTGCACCCACCGTCCCGTATTTCGGCCGGCCTGAGCCGACACGCTCCTGCACTGTTCCCAACATCATCGATCCAGTCAACACGGAGCAATGGACCCATTTTGGATTCTCAGCATCCGCTGGGAAACCGTCGCTTTGCTGGGGCACCACATACAGCTGATGACATAAAAATGCTACAGAGAAAAGCCTTTGCAACGGGCCATCGTTAGAGTGACACAAAATAGCTCACGAACCACAGGGACCGATGAGCAATGAAAAAAAATTATATATCTTTTTTTACATTTCCGACTGTATGGAGCAGTCTGTCACTTGCAGAAGATGAACACATTAACACTCAGCAGCACTAACCCAAACAGCCCCTCAATGCTTATGTTACCAGCATCGCTCTTCTCATATCTTTTAAAAATTCATGAGAAAACCCAGCAACATACATTTATTTTCACTTTCGGGTTTTGATGCTGTACATTTGCCCAAACTTTGAATATCTCACTGGGGTTTTCTTTGATTTTTAAAAAGTAATTACATTATAAAAATCACGTTGTCAGCGTACCGCCATCAAAAATATACAAGTTCACATATTGTTATAAAAGGGAAATTTTACGGTCCTTACACTACCGGACAGGGTCAGCTCCTTCAGTGCTACGCAAGTTAAGCCATTTGTTTCATTTAACAGCTATTCTCCCTTAACCATTTATCTTTAGTGATCTGTCATGACCTTTCAAGCTCTCGTTTCTGACACTTTCCAGATACAGTGAGTCAAACTTCACTGGAAGCAAACTATCACACCCCGACAGTTTGCTCAAAAGCAGAGCTCATGCCCAGCGCTGGCCTGCTTCAGCACCAGCAGATAAATCCTGCCCTAACAAGACAGCTCAAAATAAACTAAGGGAGCCTCTTCCGTAAAAATCTGAGAGACATATACTTTTATACGGGCTTAAGGATGGAAGAACGGAGTGACAATAATGCAGAAACTGCTATAGTGTAAATTTAACAATTCTACCAAATTCTACAGAATAAATGTATTTTGTAAACATTATGGCACTTAATATTTTACTGCTGAATCATTTCTTTATGGAAGGTATTTGCAGGAATGTCACAGGTCACCTACCAATGCATCATTAATCAAATTTTCACAATTTAAACACAAAGATAGAAAGCCATTCAATCATTTTAAAACAGTAATGGGGCTTTTATAATTCAAGATTCTGTCATCCCTTGGCCTTCGGGTTTTCAAAAGCATTCAGAAAGCTAATAAGGACAATATAAAACCTTTAAAGAATGCTAGTTTTATTTCGTTCCTCCTCAAGTTTCCACTTGTTTGTTAAAATCTTTCAGTCTCAGAAAAGGAAAAACCTAATCATACCCAATTTTGCACAGTCTCATTTAAAAATAACAAAACAGTTGGCAAGAAGCTTTCCATTAGGAAGCCTAGATTAAAAAAAAAAGAGATGGGGTCATTAAATAATGGCCTTCTTTCAGAAGAAACATGTGCTAGCTGATTGCGGATAATAAAAATACTGAAGTATTTTCAACTGAAAGCCATTTTTTCTAACTGCTGAAACGCTAGCAACACTTTCAAGTGATGTGCTCCACGATAAAAGAGCCCAACATGATAATGACTGCTTTAAAAACGTCTGAGACGGACAGTCAGCTATTAGAGATGGCCAAAGGTTTGAACTGTTCCATTTTCCTAAGCATTACAGCACAGATTGATTTACCTAACTGAACATCAGTGGTGAATCGAAGCCTATGGATCATGCTGACTTTGAAGGACTTGTAGTGGTGGCTACTGAGCATGTCCTGAACCGTAGCTATATCGATCTGAGGGTCCTCCTCCGAGACCTCTTCTCCTCTTGAACCTGCAAAACAAGCCAACAACAATGAGCGAGAGGTTTAGAATACGGCAGAGGGCTCAGCTAGCGGGTAAGTGCGGCTGTGACGTCCGCAGCTGCAGGTGGCTTTTTAAGAAAGAATAAAACACTCAAGTCCACCTCTCTGGAGGAGGAAACTGTCACCCCCATCCAAAGACCAATTCACTACTTCATTAAGGACATTACCGCACATTTGTGTCCCGCATGAAGCGCAGTGCAGCATCCCAACAGCAGATTCTCAGGTGACACGAGATGCCCCTGGACCGCAGACCCCCGGGGGGATCCCCTGGACACCCGCAGCTGGTCACACCGGGAAGGAGCCTGGCGGAGGGGCCTGTCCCCAGCCAGGGCACGATTTTCTGGTGCCACCCCCAAGGTACGCACTAGCACCGTTCTCCCGCGTTCCAGCATGCCCCCACGCGACACCGGCATCTTGTTGCAGCACCTCGGGCACTCTGATCTTAGCCCCGCGGTAACGAAGCTGCGCTTTATTTACTGATTAGTATTCTCATTACCACTGCAGGTACTGGCTTTATAAAAGGTAACATCTCATTAAGCCAAAATGCCAATTACTGAAAAAATATAATGCACTTTAAAGATTTTTTACATTTTATGACGTTGGATTAACACCAATTTAAACATTACTATAATGCGATATATAATTTTGCGCAGAGTAATTTCTATGCCAGCTGCTAATAAAGCATCTCAGCTCTAAATGATCATTCAGATGCTGTTAGATAAAGTGGTATAAATATGTTTGAAAACTGATTTAGCTTCTTACAGAGGATACTGAAGAATGACACGTTTTGTTTAATACCCCAGCTAATGTAGTCCTAAAAGCTGAATCAACTCCCAGTTCAGAGTACTACATTTGCTGCAGGAGATTAATGAAAACTTTATATTTTGCTGAAATTTTAATAATGGGAAGATGAGATGATGGAATTTTAGTACAGGTCTTAAAGATCCAGCAAAGCAGGCGAAGAACTTGTCGGGGCTTTTGTATTAATTTTGTTCGAGACTTGCGCATTTAGAGCAGTCTCAATGCAAATGCGTCTCGCACTGACCCTTCTCCCTGGGGAGGGACATTCCCGTCCCATCGGGAACCTCGGCTCGCGGAGAAGCCACGGCAGGTTCCATTTTGGCCTTGCCGACAAGGGGAGGGTTTGCCAGGAAAGACCACGGCTCCCAGGGGAGGAAAACCCTGGCACTGGTCTGGGGCACACAGTACCGAGGCAGAAGCTGGCTCCCTTTAACAGGGCAATTTAAGAGTTGCAGAAGTGCAGCCCATCGGCTTCATCACGGGGAACTGTCGGGGCGGTGGCCATAAGCAGGACAAATGTAGGGGAGAAGAAAAACCCACCTGAGCACAGAGAGACGTTCCTGCTGGCTGAAAGCGTTCCCTATCCTATCTGTTAATCCAGCGACAAATGTCGCTGCTTATGATAAATATCTTTGATGTCTGCATCAGAGTAAGGTTAGCATTTGCTGTCAAATGAGTCAAAATGCATGTTGAGAGCATAAAGCTGGAGATTCACATTTCACGGGGGTTAGTCCCATCAGCGTTTTGCCCTGCCCACTGGAGAGCGGGCGCGGGATGGGCAGGATGCGCGGGATGGGTGGGATAGGCGGGATGCGCGGGATACCCACTTCTCACCGCTCGCCCCGCAGCCCCCGAGCAGGGACCCACCTCTGGGGAAGGGGGACAGCGAAGGGTTAACCTACAAATGGGGCTGTGCCATTCGACTTGAAAGAATTCCAAAAATCAAATGAAACAGTCTACATGTGAATTTATGCAGAGCCATCTTAACACTGCAACCACTCTATGCTCCAGAATGACAAGATAAATTGTAATGGCTCCTTCAGAGACATTACAATGTATTTTGTCAAAGACCCCTGTGTTAATGTCTCTATACTATGGATTATCATAATGTACAATGTCAAACCCTCATGCTGCAGTACTTCAAAGATACACTGAGATATGTCAAACTTTTTGGTGCACTTAAAAGCATCTTGAAGCACCGTGGCATGGTGGTGCCTGAGAGCAAGGCAGGAGGGTGGCAATGGCACAGCCACCCTGCGGCCCAAAGCAAAGCGGGACCCACTTCCACCCACGGAAACCAGTGAAACCCTCGTCCAGTCCTGGTGGCGGCTCCCAGCCCCACGGCTGTCCCTGTCCCCACGCCATGGGGTCACAGCGTCTGCACCTGGGTGTCCCCTGGCCCACGGGGGAGTGAGGGGCTGGGGACAGGCAGGGACACGGCGCGTCAGGGGATGACCCGGGGTGGCTCCGAGACAGTGACTTGGCCTGAAGCCAGGCAGGGCAGCGGGGTCACTGCTGGCCCCGGTGGGAGAGGAACCCTGGTCTGCACAGAGGTCGTTAGTGCTGTCCCTAATGAAGGCGTGGTGGGGTGCAGGGTGTGCTTGGTGCCACCTCTTCCCTGCACCCGCTGCGCTTTAACAGTGGGTGACGAGACTGCCGTACAGCGGGGCTTTGAGCACAGTGTTATATGTTAGAAGTGTTAGCACCAACAGGCAAACCGCATTGGTAGCGATAGAAAATTCAGAAATAACACGTTAACCACGTCCCCGCACCTCCTGCAACATGTTCTTAAAACACTTCACAGGATCCAGACTGGGGCGATGCCCTGTGGTGCTGCCACTGTTGTGTCCCCGCGGTCCCCGCCTGCCCTCGAGCCACCCGGCTGCCCCCTCTGCACTCAGGTACCCACAGAGCGGGGACGTGGCGCGGTGGCTTCACATGGCTATCTACTATGAAGCCGAGTCTTCTCAGATTTCACACACCCAAATTAAAAGTACTAAAAAGAAAATGAGCAGCCTGCCAGGGGAGAAAACTGTCCCCGTAACTAAAAACGTGAGCACCCTGCGGGTGTCTGAGCTGCAGGAGCTTTAACTGCCACAGCCAGAGCGGCCCAACAGCGGGACCGAGCTCTGGATGCCTGTCAGACCCGCCGTGTACTGGTACCTCTGCCGACTTTGTTTTATGGAGCTTTGTGAATGGATTCAGGTTTACAGAATTTCTACAGTTGCTGCTCTTGGGAGAGCAGCCAGGAACTCCACCATCAAAACAGATCATCTGTCTGAAGATGGCAAGACACGCGGGCCCCCGAGGGCGCGGGGGATAATAGCAGTAATATCAGTAACAACAGAGAGAAATGCCCTGCAGGGAAAAACCTGACTGCAGAACTTGGCATATTGCTCTCGCCCCGCAGCTCTGCGAGGATGCCGGCGAGACGCCGGCGCTCAGCGGCGGAGGGAAGAGCCATCTCCACCAGCTGATTGGGGGAAAAATCATAAAAATATTTTCCACATGCAAGCAGCTGTGAATAAACCTGTCAAATATTTACGGGCCTGTCAGGGTATTTGTAATGGAGATCACAGTGTGGTTTTTGAATGTAAAAGCTTCTGCTTGGGAAGACAATCAAGTAAAGTGGATGCTCCAGGTCTATTATTCAGCCCAGGAGCCGACCCAGCCATGGGTTCTGCTGGCAGAGACTGCTCCGCGCTGGGGGGAACGGATTCCTCTGCCAGAAAAAAACTCCTCCTCATAAACTCAGTTCGCAATGACCTCTGTATTTTTCCCTTACAGTCTACCTAAGTACGGTTTATTTTGTGAAAGAAAAAGTGAAAAAAGCTGGAGTCAGGCGTGGGATGCGCAAGGCCCAGGACAGGAAGGTGGCCGAAGCGTGGAGCAGAGCTGGGGGGAGGCAGCTCCTCGCCCCGCGGGACGCCCTCCTCTCTGCTCAGGGGCTTGCGCTGCAAAACCAGACAGAACATTAAAACACAGCCTCCTACTTAAAAGAACCCCAATGGAGTGGTGTTCTCTGCCCACAGAAGCTGAATAAAAAGCAAAAATGGCATCAAGGGCTACAAACCTCTACTCTTTAAGAGGGCCCCTGTGGTGAAGCATTAGGGTGTTGCAGAATCAGTCACGGCACCGGTTTGCCGTCTCTACATTTGATGGTCATCCAGAAAATTGACATATTTCCCACTCTGGAAACAACAGTTGAGGATCTTTATTCTCTTTTTGTTTTTTTTTCCTTTGTTTTGTTTCATTTTTTTAAACCAGGTTCAGTATAAAGGCAGTATTTTTGTTCAAGTACTTGAACTACGCTGTAATACAGAGCTACATTTGTAACTCGGCCCAATCTCCCCACAGAAAATCCTGATTTTCAAAAGAGAGCAACAGTAATGAAAAAACAGGCACCAGAAGCACGAGTTTGAAAATAAGTTAGAAGCTAAAACAAGGAGCCTTATCCAAAAGAGATTCCTGGAAGCACTAGAGGACATACAAAAATGACACATTAGTAATATCAGAATATTGAAGTGCCGTGTGTAGCCTATTCAAGAGCAAGAGAACCTGTATTTCCTCGATAAAACAACAAAATGTAAAGTTAACTGCATTGCAAAAATGTCCCTTATTACTTTAATGTACTAGTATATTGCTTAATGAAAGTTCTTAATTGTAATACAATTAATTACATACACAGAGTCCCCAATTACATTTTCCAATAAGACATTGGCTTTGGTACAGGTCTAAAGGCATTAAACCAATTTTAATATATTAAGACCAATTTCCCTTGAATACTAATTACTATCTAATGATAAAATGAGAAAGAGGAACTTTCCAGAAGTAAGACGGTAAGAATAAAACTAAATTAGCCATGAATAGTTTGCTACTACACATAAAAGCATTTCACATTACAAAGTGCAGGCTTTTAGTTTAAAGATAAATCTTAGTGCAAGTTAGAAAGTTCTGCACACTGGAAACAGTTTATTAGTCTGAATGCTATTAGTAAATGTTGGATAGATACGGGCCTTCTCTGTAAGCATTTCTTAATAATGGAAAGTTTTCTGTTTCATTTAATACCCTGAAATATAAACTTTCTATGTGCCCAAAGGAAACTGGCAGCTATTTTACTAGCAGATGTTTGGCATCATACATATATATATTTGTAAATGAATATGAGACTATGAAGAGCACATTTAAAAATAATAGCTGTTATAGCAGAGTTTTTCCTGACTGGCATGTCCAAGCCAAAAATATTTTACATAAAACCAAAATGCACAAAATAAATATTGCATTTTGATGTTAGGATTTTCAAGCTATTATTTTATTAACCGTGCAAAACTGTCAATATTTCTATTCTAATGCCATGCCAAAAGATAGTTCCTCAAGCACTACAAAATCCAATTTCTTCGTGTGTATTGGGGGAACCAGGCTATGTACAACGCATGAATTATGACTGATTTTATATACTGTATTGTCCTTGAACATCTATGTGCGTAGAGAGTTCACTGCGTGGGTGTTTCACATATATCCCCGAGCAGGGACGCTGGAAGATCACTTTAAATTCACCCACATTTTGGGGGAGAAACTATAAGAGGAAGATTCCTCCTGCATTCTTCATTTGAGTTTGGCAGGAATTCAGAAAACATTCAGTAACAGCACGTCAGAAAAGCGACAGAATTCACGTAACCATTTCTTAATTTGCCTAGATTACTGTCAGCCTTGAACAAATCGGAACAGGGACTTGCTCTTGAACTCTACAAGTCAAAGTGCTGGTTTTGCCTTCACTTTTCCCCGTTCTGGGTGACACACGCAAGATCCATAAAGAGGACAAACAGCCACCACCTACCAGTGTGATGCCATCGCAGCAGCACCGGGAGCCCTCAGGGTCCAGCCCAGAGGTTACGGGGAAACCACCATCCTAGTCGGGCTCCAGGTCATGCCCTTGGATGGGCACCCTCCATTTGCTTCACGAGGGCCGGGACTGCTCACAAACTGAGGGTACTTTTGGCTCAGGGCCGCAGGGATCCGCCCTACACCTTTCCCCATCCCGTTCTGCAGAGCTGCGGGATTTGGGTCCCCTCGCCGAGGAGGGGAGAGGAGCAGTCACTGCTCAAGGACTTCAGGGACAGGGAAAAGTGTTCCCTCAACATTACGACTGACGTTTATTTGGAGACGAGGCCTCTGAGGCTCTCCTGGAGCGTTGGCTACTGATGCGGAGTAGATCGAATGCCTCCTGCTAAATCACTTACAAACTTAGGACAGATTTACTATTAAAGTAATGGTGCAACCTGAACCTAGTCACTCCTGAGAGCTAAGAGCATCAGCAGATAGAGCTACAAGCCACAGCACGGACTCCTCCGCAGATGATGGAAATACATTAAAAGTGCAGTACATACGATATACTTTTAATTACAGAGCCTGGATTGAAAAATGTTATTTTTGATCAAAACATGCAAAACCTATGGAAGTATGACTAGTATGCATCTTTTCATAGATTAAAAATCAATACAAAAATAATAGCCAGGATGCAGACGTCGGGGAATTCTGGCTTGTGGAAGAGTGCAACTCGATTAGCGAGGTTGAAACTGCTGCACTTCCTCACGCACAGCACCCTGCTGCCTTCTGCCGCTTCCTCTCCTACAGCTTCTTTGAACCATTTTATGAAGAAATGAACGAGGAGCATCAAGAATATTTTGGGAGCAAGTCCCGCTCCACAGAGAATGGCAGCCAAAACTGCCAGGGCTTCATCTCAGCTCCAGCGCTGAGGTGCCACCAGAGAGCTCCGGGCAGCTGCGTCCCCCCTCTCCGCGCCTGCGACTGGAGTAGCCTACTACTCCCCCCTGGAATTAGGAGGTACTTGGGGGCTGCTCTGCTGTCACTCTAGGATAAAATATGAAATGCTATAGCTTAAAAGCATAAATTGGAAAGGTCTAACCTTTGTAAAGAAAGAAAAAACTCTTCTACTACTTGAAACAGGAGCTCACTGCGATTGTTTGCAGCAAACTCCGAGCACGGTCTTGGCTGACAGAATGAATGCTGGATTCCTCGTTAGTACAGTCAACACTTTTACAGCTGGATTAAAATGGAATGAAAACAAAAACCACCCCAAACTGAGAGCATGGCTGTTGGAAAGAATGAAGGACAGACCAAAATGTTATGGAGGACAAACACAAATCAATGTTAAATGTCTTTTTTTAAAAGTTTCACAAAATTCCTTGCAAAGAAATAAATCAGGAAATAATATCAGGACCATTAAAACAGTGACAGAATAAAAATATTTGAGCATAGCTGGAGAGATTCTTTGTCTAGCACTTTAAAAATCATCACAGTGCTCTAGTTATATCTGCATGGTTCATTTCTTTAAATTCTAGTAGAAAAAAATCAGTGTCTCTAACAGCCACATTGACATGGCGAAATATACTGCAGACCAACCACCTTATTCACTACGCAATGCCTGCAACAGACAAAGTTTCATATTTCCAGTGTTTTTCAGGGTTGATCATAACTTCACAGAGCAGAGTTTAACAGAAAAAGATTAATCATGAAGTGATAAACAGGATGCAGACTATTTACTAGAAGGTATGAAATCCATCATCTCCCTCTGGAATATTATTTTGGCACAACTGAGAAGTGCCTCAGGAAAGAGAGTCTCGTCAAAACGTACTTGCCCAGACAGTACAGCTCGTATCCAAAATACATAACTTATGTGATTTAAGCAATTTACAAGAGCAAAAGTGAAAAGGGGAAACATACTGTTCTCCCGGACAAGGCAGAATTCCAAAGTGCTCTGGCTCTCCAAGGTACAGTCTAAATCTACTGGGACATTAGGTTCACTCTGCTTCTCCAGCCGATACTGAGGACCTGAAACATAAAGTAACTTGTAAAATCATCTGTTTTCTAACAAAGTGATGGCTTATCACGTTCAACTAACATGAGATTACTCGTACCCTGGAAGTAAGGCAGGTGGATGTTTATGTTTCGAAGCTCTTTGCCAAAGGGAAGGGCCCTATCACAAAAAGGTGGAGGATGGTGTGCAAGAAAAAACATACTCCGGTCACCTTCAGCTGCCTGACAGCACCGCCGACACACTTCCGCCCACCATTTCGGAATGATTCCGAAATTAAATACCCTGCCCAGGCTGCAAGACTGGGGTGTTTCCTGCTGTGAGAAATACCTACTCAGACCGTGGTGGGTATCTACGTCACATTACCCGGGCATCTTTCCTGACATGAAAAAGCACCACTTGTTTGCTGCCCGTTGCTCTGCCCTCCCTGTGACTCTCCACACACTGAAGGTGCCCCGGCTGCTGGTGTGGGGGGGAAGCCCGGGGCTGCAGCACCCCCCGGCCCAGCCCCACCAGCCACCCCACGCACCCCGGCGCACCCCACCACAGCCGGGGTCAAATCCTGTGTCTTGGGACACCCAAATCCTACATATTGGGACACGCTCGCCTTTGCTGGAGCAGGGGGCCGAGGAGAGCCCAGCTTCCACCGCCCCGGGGTGCCTGCACAGAGCACTGAGAAATATCGCAGAAGGAAAGTGACCCTTCTTTTACAAACTGTGTTTTGTCGCGGAAATCAGCTCCAAGACACCGGATTTGGCTATTTCCACCTCTGCATTTCTCAAAAGGCCGCACTTGCGAAGCGCGGGGTCAGGATTTCCCTCCATCGGCAACTGCTGGCTCCAGCCAATGCCCCGGGTCCAGCATCACCCGTCAGCTGAACGGCTGCCAGCAGCACGAAGGGTCACCAGGGGACAGATTTTATCTTTTTCCAGAGATCTGAACACTCTTAACATTGAACTGCATCAAACATAAGCACGTCCAGACGCTGTTGCTTCAAATGAATTATGTTCATATACACTGCATTTAACTGTAGGTCTTCAAGGTTCAGGTGCCAACTTCCTTCTCAAACCAAATCACCAAAGGAATGATGGTACTACTTAAAAAATCATTTTTTAACTACAGAAAATGTACTTAAAAATAGTTTTTACAAAAATTAGGCCACTTTTTTTTTAAAAAGAAAACTTTTAGTTGAATGGACGCTTAAACTATATGCCTTAACTGGAATAAAAAAGAACACACTAATATAATTCTGGGTGAAACCCCTGCGAGAAGGGCAGGCGGGAGAGGACGCGATGGGGTGGGAGGGGTGACTCTGGGAAGCCAAACTCCTGGTGGGACCCCGGGCAGGAGAAAAGCCCCTTCCGAAGGCGGGAGGCAGCGGGGGCCACACCACTGCAGCCCCAGGCAGGGCAGGGCCCAGCTCCGCTCCCGCTCCCCCGCCCCCGAGAGCACACAAACTCCTCAACTGGGTAATTTCTGTGCAATCTGGTAAAATAACGCTAAACAGATACCTGAAAAAATTTAAGGGATGCAAAGCACCTTTAGCCAGGTCCTAATGTAGCAAAATAACTAGAACTGAAATAATGAAATCTATTCCCTCTTTATCAGTACTTCAAATATTTCTGAATGTTTCCTGACTTTGAATTATGATAGTATATGATGAAATATTTAAAACATATAAAAAAATTAAGTACTTTAGCCTCAGATGGCATGCCTAAGAAATGGAATTTGTTAGCCAATTAATTTTAAATTTACTACGGCAGAATTTCAATTACGGCTTCTCATTTCGTCTCCCCAGAAGCCATGTGAAGCACTCACCGCACGGCCCGAGCACCTTCTGCTCCCCCAGTGGAGTGTTATTTCTCCATAAAACGGAGCCTGCTTTTTCCCAGCGACGCTCCGAGCAGACACAGAGCCGGGCTCTTTGCCGGCCACGGGGAGGGAACCCAACCGCCCCCTCCCTGCCCAGTGCAACCAGTGCCCGCGCACGCGTCGGGGCGAAGAGCTGGAGAGACAGCAGCGACATCTCGCACGAGAACAAACAGCAGAAAGGCCAAGAGATACGGCACCATCGTTTCTCCTCTCCCAGCTACTGGAAATGTGATTAAAAATCTGAAATAAATTAAATGAACAGAGGGCTGGCTTGCTAGGCAGAAGCAAAATACACTGAATTGAAACAAATATCAAAGCAGTAAATAAATTTGTATTTAAAAACCGGTGTGAGCTTAAAAACCGGAAGCAGTGACAGCAAAAGCTGCTTGGGTTGTCCGTTTGTAAGAAGTACCTTCCACAGGTTCCCAAACTCCACCCAAGCGCTGAACGACCCCCAGCAATGACACAGCCAGCAGAACTGTGGGTTCCCATCGGAGTCTTGGTGCTACTGGTACCCGCTCCCAATCCGTAACTCCAAGTGTTCCTCTGGCCCCACCGCAGCCTCGGCCCCCCATCACCGGGACCTGCTGACACCGGGACCTGCCGACCCCAGTGCCCACCACGGCGTCCCAGCTCCCCAGCTCTTCTTCACTGCCTCTCTCCAACTCCCACCCCAAAATGTTCAAAATCAGGGCAGAGAAGAGGGAGATTAGCCCCTCTTGCAACCATGACGGGCTGGGCAGGCTCCTGAGCGCGGTCGGGGACGGCCCCGTCCCCATCTGCACCCTCCACTTGGGTGGATGCACCCAGAACACACGTGCAATGAGCCAAGCACATCTATTCCATAAAGCACACTTTTAAGCATGGTACCTTCACCTATCCCACTACATCATTTCTATTCATATGATTTTCTTTCATGCGCTCCGTGCCGCGCGGGAGCTGCTGCAGGGACTGGCGCTGAGCCCCAGGCAGCTCCTCCAGCACAGGGAGATGGACTCGCCCTCTCTTTCTGAGACTGTGGGACAGGGCAAAAGGACAGGCATCAATGCTACCAAAGCCTTAGAATTACCAGAGAATCGTAAGCACACGACGACAAGGGGACAAGGTTAAAGGCAGGAGCTTAGCAGTGGTTCCCTCTGTGTGGATCCGATTCCACCAGCTGGATCCACTCAAAAGAGCATCCCCCAGCCCAGGAACGATCCTCACGCTGCTGAAGAAGCTCCCTGCCATCCTGCGGAGCGCCAGGGGCGACTGCAACCCTCAATACCCCCAAGCCCGTGTCAAAGGATGATTTTTATCTGGAGCAACTTGAGAATTCTGTGATCGGGTTTATCCAGTTTGTGTTAAAACTGCATTAACTGTCTGCTGATAAAGCAACGAAACAGCTACAGACCAGACACCCAGGCAACCTTCCATACGAATAACTCCTTTAAAACAGACAATACTAAGAAATTCATTAAAAAGCGTAAATAGATATTTAGACAGTATCTACTCTTCAATAATGTATTTTAAATATCTGTACACGTTTACTCAACCTCTACTTTACAACGATGAAAAACGTTAGGCTGATTCTGTGGAGGGGTTTTACTACCAGACTTCTCTCACAGGTTCAAATGATGTCATTGTGGCAGAAATATTAGGTAATTTAATGGTCTCTTAACCCAATACTGCTCTGGGAATTTCAACAAAATTTCAAGTGGTAATACCAAAGCTGGATTTTATGGATTTCTGTAACCTGATGCAAATGCTCCCCACAGCTGTAAAACGAACCTTGAAAATCCTGGCCCAGAGTGGTCCTGCCCTGCCAACGGCAGGGATGGCGGATCGAGCACGTCCCACACCCAGCGGCATCGGGAGGGGGCTGCAGCCGGGGCTCCCGCGCACCACCGGAGCCGCGTCCCACCACCAGGCTCGGAGCGAGAACGTTAACATGGAACTCGCAAGGGCAAAATACCCAGAAGACAAAGCTAACAAACACCCACCCCTATTCTAGCTCTGTCATTCTGCCACAAATACTTGGAGAGAGTTGGAGAGAGAGAGAGACACTGCTGCTGGGTTGAAGGGAGCAGGGCTGGAGAAACGAGAGTTCACATGTCCGGAGAGCAACGAGGGAACCAAGGCAGGGGTCTGAAATGAGCCACAAAACGGTGGAAGACCGTCAAGCAAACTCTTTTGTTCACAAACAAGCAGAGGTTTGTTGGGGGCTTCAGGGGCACCCCAGGCCCCCGGGGAGGTAGGGAGAGCTGGAGCCCTTTTCCGCCAGGGCTGGTGGCCTGAGGCACCAGGGATTCTCCATTCTTGGGCCACGCTACTGGTAAAGCGTCGGCAGGCAGGTGCGAGTGCCTAACCCCCACACTGCAAACACCACCAGCAACAGCAATTTGTCTCTTCTAGACCTGTTGTGGCGCACTGAGAGACAAGCAGCTGTGCAGGAACGGGGCTAACGCGGACAGATGGACGGACCGAGCTGCTCTGCACCCCTGGAGCGGGCGCTCGCAGCCCTCACCGGCGGAGCTGACCCTCCATAACACACGTCCCTTCTGCTAAAATCCCCATTTAACCACCCACACCATGGCTGCTGCCTACAGATACCCATTGCCCTTCGTTATTTCGAGGTACCACTTTACACAGAGGAAGGTTTATCAGGAATTGCAAACCAACAAGGCAACAACCCCAATCCTACACCTCAGCTTCCCTGTGGCCATACCGATTGTGCCCCAGGAAGAATCCCACCGCATAATCAAATTAAGGGCTCTCTTACAAAAGGCGAATGGCCATCCACATAACAACAAACCAATTCTGTTGCCATTTAAGCTGCAAAGCCTTCAGAAGGGGGTTTTGAAAGCATGACCCATCAGTTCTAATTTTTAAAACTTATCCTTTCAGTCAAGACTAGAAAAAGGCCCATTCCAACTTTTATCTTCACTACAAAGTGCTGTTATCTTGGGCTGATGTCAGGAGCTCTATCTCTCTTTCTGCTGACAAGCAGAGACGAGAGAGATAAGATTGGGAACGAATCTCACTTCTCTGAGTAAATAAATAATCAATACTCATCTAAATGTAAATGAGAAAGTATCCCCCTCTGATAACAGGGCTCTTATCAAACAGCCAATTTTCTACAGACATTTGGCCTCAACCAAATCACCATCATTCAGCCCCAGCCTAATGGCTAAAAATCGTAACTAAATTGAACCGATCACCAGAGATCAACTAAGTTCAGCCATGGCTACTACAGGTTCAAATGTTTGGAATGCAATTTTTCCCCCATTAACTTTCAATAGCAATGAAGAATACCACGGTCAGGGGTTGAATCTGCACAATAAACAAACACTAACACTTAAAAAGAGAATGAGGCTTTACACAAAACCCCAAACAACCCCCATCTCCATCTCCAAACTAGTTAATAGGGTAAAATAAGGATTATAGAAAGACTTACATTGATATTTAATGTTTGTGGAATTGTCAAACCTAAACAGACTAGTACAAACAAAAAACCCCAAACTGTTTAAAACTGAACCTGTATTTTACAGCGTTACTCTCTGCAACAGAACACGTTGCCGCGTCCTATTTATCCCTTATCTTTCCCTCTCTCAAGAGCTCCTATAATTCTCACAAAATCCCGGTTCCAGTGATGCTGACTGTCAGCTGTTTCTGCTCCCTTTACGGTCCATGCATTTGTTCACAACACTTTTGAATTTCTGATTTCCATCACATTGATCTCCAGAATTTATTGCACTGTGTGAGAAAAAGAACTCCCCTTTTTTTTTATTTTGCCTTTGCCTGCCCACCGCTTCTGGGGCAGGCAGTTCTTGTCTTATGAACAACTGTGACAAAACCCTCCCGATGGACCGTCTCGACCACATGCGCCTCACAGACTTCTCCTGTACCCAGTCGTGTCTTTCCCACACTAGAAAAGATCTCCTCTCCTTAGCCTCCACTCCTCATTTCACACATCTGATCCAGTTTCACACTCATCCATTTCTGTATCTTTTCACTTCTGTATTATCCTTTTTGAGATAAAATATAAACAATTAAGATGTGGGCACATGGTGATTTATGGGCTGGCACAGCAACGCTTTCTGGTTTGTTCCCTACTCCTTTCCCAACTCCTGATGTTCAATTTGTCTTTCTGACTGCTCCTAAGCACTGAGCCGAACTGTTCGGAGAACTACCCATGACGACTCCAGGATACTTTTCTTGACTGATGGAAGGTAATTAGAGCCCATCATTGTATACATATAGTTACGGTTGCTTTTCACCATGTATATTATTTTGCACTCATTGACACTGAATTCCCTCTCTCATTTTATTGTCCTGTCACTCAGCATTGTGCGATACCTCTGCAGTGCTTCACAGACAGCTTTTATTTGCACCATTCTTACTTCTTTTGTATCAACAGCACATTTTGTCACATCAGCATTCACATCCTTTTCCATGCCCCACATTAACGGAACAATGCCGGTTCTACCAGTTCCACTGGAACTCCACCAGTAACCTAGTTACTAATAACGGAGGGCCATTATTCCTATTCTTTGTTTCCTGTCTTTTAATCAATTATTAATCCATGCGAGGATCCTCCTTCTCATCCTGTGACAGCTTAATTGCTTTATGAGCCTTTGTCAAATCTTTTTTGGAAATCTAAGCATGCTATATGAAACACATCATCCTTATTCAGATGGTCTCTGACTCCCCCAAAGACTGCTTCACCAGTTTCTGAGGCACAACCTGCTCTACAAAAGCCATGCCCATTTTTTCCTCAGTATATCGCGTTTGTCCATGTGTCATCTATTCGTTCTGCTCTTTGCTACAGTTTCCTCACTTTACAGTTTCCTGGTTTGCCTGATAAGGAAGCCAAGGTGTACTGGTCTCTCCCTAAACTCCTTCAACAAACACTTGCCACCATCCACACCCAAAAGAGCAGCAGATACGAGCAATGTACTATACATCGTATTTAATGGTACAGAATCTTTGTATCTGACCTCTACCGAACCTCAGTGACCACTGTCTGCTCATGGTGTTTCGTAGTTTCAAAACTTACTCTCCCGGCACAGCTCCTCAGACAACTCAACAGAAAGGCTCTGGCGCGAGAACATCCTCAGCCTCCGAACGCAAGACCCGCCGAGCCCCGCAGCAGAGAGGGGCACGCACCCCGCCGCCGCCCAGCAGAACAGCGGAACCCGCCGGGTTTTACAGCAGGGGAAGCCCCATCCCCACGGAGCCAGCAGATGCTGGGCCAGGAGCCGTGAGACCGCCTGAGCGTCCCCGGTGGGCAAGGACGTGGTATTCTGGCCCGTTACCCAGAACAACTTCAGCAGTTTAGGAGGATCTCCAGGTCTCAGCACGGCCAGCCCCAAGCAGCGCAGGCACAGCGTGGCGCGGTGACGGAGGACATGTCACATCAACTCGCGCTGACGGGGAGGAAACGCAGGACCTCGAGTGCTCCTGCGTGTATGGCTGCGATTGCAAAATACCCCATGAAAAATCAGAAACTTAAGGAGAGTCAGGCAGCCCCGGCCTAGCAGCAGAGGCAGCAGATGCCAGGCAGACAGCAAACAAGCACAGTGAACACGAGCTATGTTTCAGGCTCCGTCCACGTACAGAAGTAAGACAGGAAAGTAATCAAAAGAAAATAGTTGATAAACATTTAATGTTGATGTCTGCGGTACTTTCCTATTTCAAGTTTCTCCTTTCACAAGGATACATGATTTATTGCTTCACTGCTCCAACCCTAGGTTTTGAAAGTGTGATTTCTTCTGAGTTTAAACTATATTTATATTTATTTTTTTGTTATCACTTTTTTATTATTGCTATAGAAAATATTTGCTGGAAATATGTTGCAGCTATTACAAGGTCATAAAAAAGAGGAGGTTTATGTATTTCTATCATTTCAAATAGTCTGTCAGAAAGTATCAGTCGCGCTAAGTGTAAGACTACTGGATTCCAGCTTTCCCTCTGCCAGCACATGGGCAGCATATGGAAGAATTAAAATAGCGCAGTGTGGGTGCTCCTTGGGTGCTGGCTGGGAGCAGGCGAACCGCGGCACGGCACCGTCCTCGGGAGGGGACGGGCGGATAGCAGCCCCCCCGGTGCCGGACTGGCCCTGGGCGAGGGGATGACGTGGGGCGAGGGGATGATGCGGGGCGAGGAGGATGAAGAGAAGAGGGATCGATACACTGCGGAGAGCACAGAAACTGGGAACAGAGGGAGGCCTCAGGCCTCCTCCTGCAGAATTTTTCTTAGAAGATGACAGAAGGGGCAAGGATTCCATTGTGTGCTTGGCAATGACAATAAAACAACAGAAAATATGTAAACAGTTTGAGAGGAAATAGCTGTAAAGCCAGAATGTTTACATCTCAAATCCTACTGCTATGAGGACATCTTAAATCTGTTTATCTGTTAAAAATCCCCAAAGCCCCTCAACACCTCTGAAGTGGAATAAAGATTTTATCATTACAAATGCAAATACTGGTTAATAAATAAAGATATTTAAATAGCGAAAACAAACTTTTAACATTACGCACAAGCATGAGACTCTTTTTTCAGTCCAATCTGTTTTTTCTTAACTTACACTGTTGTGACATTACTGAATTTTACATACAGTTATCTGCTGCTCTCCACAGAAATACAGATGGTTTTTGTAGAAATAAACAGTCATTTATATGAAACAATTGTAAAATAGTTTATGGAAACCAGTGGTGTAATGCATTCAAATAAATGCCAGGACCGGCTGATGGAGAGCCAAGGTGTTAAATCACACTGCTTAAGAATTCAGCTGTGGGAAACAGATAGTAAATCCAGAGTGACAGAATTTCCAGTGATGGCAAAGGTTTCTGACATCTAGTCCAGTACACAAAAACTACAGCAGTTCAAACCCATTTTACTTAACACTACCTTGACAGCCAGTGAAATTAAAGAATTTAGTCAAAAGCCCCTTAAAAAGAAACAAAACACTTCATTTATGTATTGCTTTTTTGTACAAAAATAGAAAACATGCAGCATAACTAGCATCAAACCAGGCTTTGCAGAATACTACCAGAAGTGCTTTGTTTAATTGCCAGTATAGACTTTTATTCTTTTTACATTAGCAATATATGGCTCTAAATCAGGCTGAAGGGAGAAAGAAATCATCACGTTTGATCTGTAACGTACCTATGGCAGAAATACAACATACAGATTTTTTTTTTTTTTTTTTTAAATCACAAATTTAAGAGAGGGTGTCAGGGCCAGCAGCGATGGGCTCCTGCAGGGACACGCTGCTGCCCAAAGGACGGCAGACACCCTGCGGTCCTCGCTCAGATGTTTATTTGGGACAGCGTGAGAAGGGTGCTTTCCCCTGCTTACAGGCGGGTGGGTAACGGCATTGCAGCAAGGGCAATGCAGCCCCCCCGGACGCTGGATTTCGGGCGTCACCCAACACCGGCAGGAGGCAGACGGCCCTGGGGTACAGTAGTACCCACTTCCATCACAGCGGGTAAAATAAACAAAAAAGTCTCTGTCATCCAAACACTGAACTGTCGAATTTAAAATGTCACATAAATTACAGCTTTATTACCAATCCAGAAGAACCAATAAATGTATGATTTCAATACCAACAGCTCTAAAATAGACTCAGTTCAATATTTCACTTTCATTTCAGGGGCCAGGCATGAAAAATTTTCCTCAGCCGTTGGGGCTGATGTTCACAATCGCATCAGCCCAAACGCACTGGACTAACGAGCTATTTCGATTCTGACAAACTATTCACAAACTTTATTCCCGGTGAGCTGTTCCACATACGCCAGCATCCCCGTGCGCCCGTCATCCCGGTGCCTGCTCAGCATCAGCAGCCCGGCCAGAGAGGGCTTGCTGAAATGAATTATTGCCGCCGCGAAGCAGGGATGGAGTTTGTAGGCAGCAGGAAATCATTCCAAGCAGCCTCTGCCACCCCTCCCCGGCACAGAGGGGCTCACCCTGCACAACACCGACAAATGCCGCAGCAAACGCCACAAAAATAACATGGGAGCGATCCTTCTCCTTGCCCTCACGGCACGGCATCTGCCGTGCCGGCGGCAGAGCGCAGGGAGCGCGGGGCAGAGGGTGCTGAGCGGGGGGAGAGAAGCCCCTCAGAGGAGCGGCCGTGGGACGGGACAGCGTCTCCGGCACTGCAGGGACAACGGGGGGTACGCATCTCTCTCCCACCTTCCCTACTACTACTCTTTGGGGGGGCAGCAAGCAGGAGAGTCTTGACCAAGGATCTACAAATATTGATGTTAAATTAAATCCTTCTAATATAAACAGCTTAATGCAAGGAAAATCAGGATTTCTGAAGTATTTCCAGGTAAAGCCATTCATAACCGCGGGCAGAAGACTCTGCAGGGATGCTATAATTATCCAAAACAAAGCACTGAAAGCCAAAGAAACTCAAAACTACCATTAAGCAGAAAAGCCCGCATGTAAACACATGGTAATACAAATTAATTGGCTTTTCACTGTCACAGATGCTGGGGCTTCCATCTCTTTAAGAGTCAGAGCAAACATATGCATCGCCTACTCTAACATATTTACTTTTAAATTTAAACTCCTCAGTCACCATCATTCAACGACAGTATCAAACTTTGATGGCAGTTTATTCTAACTGTGGGTCATCTCTTAAAAATGGCTTAATCGCAGGGCTGTGGTTTTACATAGTTTACCTTCCTAATTCTCCTTTTTTATATATATATAAATAATATATATGTGCAATAAAAATGCACCCATCCACCCTCTTCCAGCCCTTTCTTTGTCCCATTCCCCCACCTACAAGGTGTGGATGAGGACGCCAAGCCCCGGCAAGATGCCGCAGTGCGGGACTGGGATTCTGGGTTCCCAGGCGCCCAGCCCCGGTGCGGTGCCAGGAGCCGTGCCGCACGCCGGCCCGCGTCGGGAGGGAGGGTGATGGTTCCTTCCTGCCCTTGACACCTAC
This sequence comes from Chroicocephalus ridibundus, assembly GCF_963924245.1. Lineage (NCBI taxonomy): Eukaryota > Metazoa > Chordata > Aves > Charadriiformes > Laridae > Chroicocephalus > Chroicocephalus ridibundus. The sequence goes on along the minus strand of NC_086298.1, from coordinate 8,016,955 downwards.
AGCCCATCAGTTCCTCCTCTCCTGCCTTTCCCAACACGCCAATAACCCCCACCGTGAACGGGGAGAGCAGGCACCATCCTAAAGATGCTCAGAATTAGCACTTTTCCCCATACTTCGTCTTCTCCAGCCACACGCAACCAGCCCTTCAGAAAGGAGAGCCACCACCCTGCTCTGAAGGGTGCCGGGGGGACAGGGACACCCACCCCGTGACAGGCAGGGTCCCGCCGAGAGCATGGGCTGGCAGCAAGGCCCCTCCGGGACTCCCAGCACCAGGGTCTTAATCTTCTAATGGAATAAAAACATTTATTGCTGGAGAATAACAACAAAATTTTTCATTAACGCCAACAGTCATCTCAAGGCAACCAGCACATAAGAATCCGGGGAGTTTAATCTATTTAGGAACTTACAAGAGTTATGTTCTGTTCTGGGGGCTATTAGGGATATTTTTAAAAGTCACAGTGTTAGATTTCTTTAAAGACCTAATTTTCAATAATTCAGACATTAAAGCGGAGATGCGTACGTGATAGGAAGCACCGTCCGTCTTCGAAGGTGTAGTTTCGGGGGAGCCGTTCTGCATGTGGGACACAGACCCCTCGCACGGACACCAAATTCGCCGAGGACCCCACAGAAGTAGATTTGCCCTCACAACCGAAGACGAGCGGTGCATGGAGGGAGCACGTCTGTGTGCTGGAAACGGCTCCTGTTCTGTCCCTCACCCCAGCTCCCTGCCCACAGCCATCCCTGCATCCCGCCGGTGGACACGGAGCCGTCCGGCCCCTCGGGAACGCCAGCTCGCCTTGGCACCCGCGGCAGGCAGGAACAAGACAAACTGACCACAGCACCATGGCACCAAGACCAAGTATTCACCAACAGGACCGCCAAGGCTCTCCAGGAACAGGAAAATTGCGGGATGGGTTTAAACGAAAACCTCCAGCCTTACCGCATCCGCGCGATTTCCCCTGGGCCTGGGAGGGGCTCGGCAATAAGCGTTTTTTCACACAAATAGTATCTTTGTATTGCAGATTTTTGCTTACCTTCCATGTAAGTTTTGAATAAAATGTGTTTATAAACAGTTTCAGAAGCATGTTTAAGACATGACACTTGACATCCAAGGCGGTGCTGAGACTGCTACGTTAGAAAGTGAGTTTTTGAACAAAACTGAGATCTCTTTGCCCTAATTTCTTTCTGAGCGGAAGACGAGCCTCATGTTTGCAACAGTAGTTTATTTTGAGCTTCTGTTCCCAAAGTTCTGAAGGATAACTTAACAGCTCTGTGTGAACAAATCTGAAATACAGGAATAATAAATGACCACAAACCACAGTTTTGTACTAGGCTGTGCTGCTTGCCTCAGCTCGGAGCTACCTGGTGATGGAGCCGATTATTTTAACTGGCCTTTGCAGCTATAATTCCTTTGATTCTGTTGTAGGGACTAAAATATGATACGGAGACTTTTATTTATACGTCCTATCCCTGTTTCTTGACTTTTTCTCTTTCCTTGTTATTCAGCTTCCTGTGGCAGTGAGATAATACACTTCTCCAGACCAGTAAGATTATTTTAGACTATTTTTGGTCACTTTACACATTTTAAAGAATGCAAAAAGCACTAGCTGACAGCTGTTAGGGACTTGAATGTTATTGTAAAGCAGCTGTTTTCATTTATAGAAAAAGTATTAGTCTTTCTCCAAACTGAACAGAATACTAAGTTAATAACTCTTGCTCTAACCTACGGAAAATACAGGTCATGTCTGTGAAATGTTGGCAGAAGGTATTGTTTACAACAATTAAACTTGTATAGCATTTTGTTCTTAAAAGGATCGAGCGTTTCTGGTTCAGGGATGTTTGCAGTTTGAAGCAGCTATTAAATAATAATCAGTAGCATGTTCACCCTGCAAAGAATTTCTACTTGCAATCAGACAAGATTAATCAGACAAGGCTTCTCTGTTCACCAGAAATCTCAAATGGAGAGAGGCTGACATGGACCAGAAACAGGCAGCGCTATTCCAACATTTCAGCGTTTTACATTGTTTAGTTTTGTCTCTCATTTCCTTCCAAGAACATTCGGTTTTATATACTGACATCAATGCTTAATTTGTTTGAAAACAAAGCCTCTGCACACATTCTTATTTACTTTGCATTAGTATTTATAGTCCATTCAGTCAAGCTCTGGAGGAAAAGGCAACCACCATCCCAGAGAATATATTTGTTGAAGAGCAAAAGGAATGAGAGCGCTCAAAGGCGAGGAAGATAACTTTCAAGTGTACATATAGTTCCTGCACATATTTAATTTGAGAATTACCATGGCATCAAGATACACAAAGTATCAAGAATGAAGTCATCATTTTTCTTATGTTCTTAAAATTGTAAGCCACGCAAACATATTTTATAGAAAATATTGAATGCAGGCTCTAGTGCAGGTATAAAAAGCCTGGTAAGATCTACTTGCCGACTGCACATCGCGGGATGCTGTCAGACCCCGTCTCAGCTGTGCTGCAGTATCTGAGCATAAGGGTCTCCGGATTTTGTCTTGGAAAAACTGCGCTTTCCTTGGTCCAACTGAGTGCCTTCCGAAAAAGTAGGCTTTAAAACGTGCATCTACCGTAACCTAAATTCCTAGGCTGACTGGGTAACGCGTAAGTATTGGTAAAAGTAAGACCAGCAGAAATACACACCAGACTGATTATGCAGGAAAACCATTTAGCAGTAAATCAAGTTATGTTGAAAATGCTATTTTACATTTATGCAACATGATCTGTATGACCTATAAAACTTTCTCTGCAACGCATGCGGGGGGGATTTTAAAAGCATGCCTAACATCTAGCTTTGTCAGAAGATTCTTACTGATTTCTAGGGAACTGAATTATACCGAGTACTAAAACACCCAAATTCTCACCTTCTAAAAAGGGTTTTCAAGAGTTCATATTATATCAGTCCAAAATCCAGACAGCACCACATCTGACATTTTCACTGAGAAATTCGGGAAGAAGGAGAAGTTCTTACGCTCGTGATTTCAAGCATGTACTTCCCTTTCTGCAGATCTGCCACAGTGCAGACCAGTTTTATATTTAAACCATCAGCTGCTGGAGTGCTCACGATGTTCAAAAACATTCCCAAAGAGATCTAGACATGCAGGTTTACACTAAGCCATCCTTAAACTGCCTGTGGATGTCGGGGTTCTGCACAGGGCTTTGTCCCAGCACCCAGCGCTGCCCGGCCAGCGGGATGCGCACGGAAGGTCCCCGCAGCACTGAAGGGACCCCGTCTCCCCCCGTGGGTAGGGCATCACCCCAGCCTCTCTCCCCTTCTCTCCCATTTCGGCTACTTGGAGAAAATTCTCTTGCATGAGAGATGTCACCGAGCCTCCCTCAAGGTGGTCCATCGCTGGGTTGGACCAGTCTCCTCTGGGAGCTCATTCTGCAACCAAGAGTGTTTTATTTCCAGCTCCCACGTAAAATATGCATGTGCGATACATGCTGCTGAGCACGCAATAGGTTAAACAAATTGATGATAAAGTATTCTTCTTAGTTATTTTTCATTACCATAGGAAAACATCAATTACATTTTCTATTTTATGAGTGTACACAAGGGAATCCATTACAATAACAGAGAGGTTATGTGACTGGTTTTGCTGCCTCTTTCCTAAGCAAAAAGAACAGTTAGTTTTTGAAGACAATGAAACCAGCCCAGAGAAAGGAAGGCTCACCAGCATATCTGCACAGACAGCTCCTATCCTGATTTATCCAGCCTGACTCCAACTAATTAAACATCTGCCTCAACAATTTCCTCTGCAGATTTATCTTCTCCAGTATGCAGCACTGACTGGTTGTTACAGGCTTTTCCCTAACTTGCAGCCAGACCCATCTCCTCCTTCCAGTTGCTTATTTGGGGCCGTGGCACGAGACGGTACAGAACCCCCATTGCCCCCTGCGCTGCCTGCGGTGGGACGGGTCCCCGGGCTCCCAAAGCACCGCCACAGAATAACTGTGTCCTCTATCAATGACTTGGGGGCTGCGGCTCCCTCGGCTCTCACACACACAAGTTATTTTGCCACCCGCGTTTCCTGTTGATTGATTCAAAAATGATTATTTAAAAATGGTCAGAGTTCCTACATCTAAGGCAAAAGCCTTTTGACACTAAGGAATGTGAAACAGTTCAAATAGTTTGCAATAATTTTATCTGACATCACATCTAAATAGAGCCAGGCGCAATATTGCTTCCATTTTTTTCATCCCGCTTTCTATGAAACAAAGGTCGTATCCCACTTCTCTCTCCTTCTCCTGACCTATATCTTCCTGCAGCAAATAATCTTCGGCTTGGAGTTAAACTGCAGGCAAAAGCCTTTACTCAGCTTCAGTCTTTTCAACGAAAGTGATTTTGAAATAAACACTTTGGTATTTTTTACGGAGGTAGTTCACGCCACAGCTATGCGAATGCCGGGGCACGTGCTGAAACAGAACATGACGGGGAGCTTTGCGTGTCACCGTCAGCCCCATGCCCGGGGGGCGGGGGGGGCTGGCAGCTGCATGGGCCCTAATGGCACTTTTAAACAAAAGTCAAAACCAGAGAAGCTCAGAAGGTCATCGGCTCACAGAGGTGACCGCGGCGTGGGGGTTTTCAGGCACTTGCAACCCAAAAGCTTCTTGTAAAACCTACTTGTAAGCTGCAGGCTACTGGCTGCATAAAATAATTAGAGAAAACTGGCCCAGTGTTTTAGCCCTGGTCATGCTGGAACAGACCCTTCCGGACTACACAGAAATTCTTCAATTTCTTCCTTACCCAAAACAGCCAACCAAGGTTTGCATTTTCCTACAGACATAGGACCAATTTGAAAAATGTCACGTAAGTCAGTGGCGAAAAACGGTCAGAAAGCAATTTCTTATACAAGTACTTGAGAACAGCATAAGCTGTAAATGTAATAAATTCATTTGTCCTGTGAAGACTGGTCTGGAGGCACATTGAAAATGTGCGGAAAAGTTCATAGGCATTTCAGTTCTATCAAACTGTTACCAAAGCTTTAAATAAACATGTTAAGTCTATTTTTGGTTAGTACTTTCTGAAAATCAGAGCAATCAACTTAAAAGGAAGCACTGCTGAATGAGAAGAAATGCTTTTCCTAAATTACGTCTTCATTTTTCATTCAGAACTTTGACATCCCAAGCCGCTGCTTAATAATGCCTTGCACTGCGAGGGCGCGGGACCGCACCGCGCCAACACTCTGATCTTAAATTCCATTTCTCTGGGCATCTCCCAGGGACAGCAAGGGGCGCATCCACTCCAAACAGGAAGAACCTGGTGGTGGATGAAGAACGGTGACAAAATCTTTTACCACGCCCGCCCCGGTCCCTCCATGCCGCCCGTGGTGGCACCCCGAGTGCCCCCCTGTCCCCAGCCCCATGGCCACCCGCAGGGCCAGGGCTGCGGAGCCGTTTGGGATGCAGAGGGCAGCGGGCAGGAGGCTCCCTCTGCGCCGGCACCCACAATCTTCCCTGGTTTAAAGATAACAGGCAAGACCCCCCAAAACACCCCTGCGCCCCCAAAGTCTGCTGACTGATGAATCACAGCTTCGGGTACTGGAAGCAATTGGGAATAAGGGAAGTTTTGTAGAGGGGATGATAGTTCTAATAAAAAAGTTCAATTAATGATTTGCCAATTTAATACATAAATACCTGATCTGAGAAGTCCCTTCACCCATGTGGCAGTATTACGTGGCAATTTCAGTAATGCATTGAGTGTTCGCCGACATTTAAAAAATAAAACACAAATTAAATTATTTTTTTTATGAAATCCAGTAATATGGGAATTCAAGCAGAACCCTTTCCCTAGAGTGATCATTCCTCTCACAGTGACTCCAGTTCAGGAGGCTTACAACTGCAGGGCCTAATTCTGGAGGTATCTACACACAAGCTCCACCTGAAATGTGCAAGCACCACTGGCTACTTCAAGAAATCCAATTATGTGTTCAAAAATAAATATTCCTATAAGTAACCAAAAGGTTTTCAGTCGTGCCTTCTACTGTGGTTATACCCGCAGCAGGGATGACGGTCATATCTCAAACAGGTGACATGTCACATGGATAATTTATAAAAACTAAATTTAAATGATTTCTTATATAATTAAAAAACCCCCAAATGACACATACATGCTTGACATGTATGCTTGACACATATGTGACACATACACCCTGTTACTAGAAAGGTTTCTGAGCAGGAGTGCCGAGACAGTAGAAATGAATGTCTTAGCTGAAGGAATAAATGACAGGTCCGTTCCATTTCTAAACTACTGAGCGAAAGTAACAAAATAAAAGCAAAACCAAATTGCAAATGGGCAAAGAGTAAAACATCTGTTACACGGAAGAGGAAAGCAGTTTAAAGACTGAGCTAAGTGAATCCTTTAGCCACCTCCCTTCAGGGAAGAGAAATCTGACCCCAGGAAATAAATAAAAGTCACCCAAAAAGTGAACAAAAGAGGTGTTTGAAAAAACAGAACACCATTCATCGCAGCTAACGACTTGTTCATTATGAGTGATGATGGATAAAGACTTCTCACGCTGAGATGAAATCAAGATTTATATGCATTGTTTCCTCTCCCAACTTGTGGGAAGATCATCATCATTTAATTCTATCTCTGCGGCCAGTGATGGGCATCCAGAGAGCTGGTTATCACACGGCGCAGTCAGCTGGCAAGAGCCGCAGCGTGCAGTTGGCACATCTGGACGGAGCCGCCACAGCCCAGGGTGAACAATGACTCCTGGCCAGCGGCCAAATTGCTGCAGACGCTGGCGGGTCTCATCTACAACCACCCCTACCAGCATCTCTCTCTTCCCCCTCCACCTCCCGCCCCGGCTTTTTTTTTTTTTTTTCCTTCTTTTCTTTTTTTTTTTTCCTTTTTTTTTTTTTTTTTTTACGAGAATCAGATTTTCATTGCTTCATTCAATTGCTCTCCTCTGCCATTTTTTACAGCTCTTATCGTTCCCTTGGAATATGGCCTTGAGACAGCTCATCCGTGTCCTTCACTGTGTTATCTCTTCTAACTTTTATTAAAACTTCAGCTCTCATCTGAAGATAGCTAATTAAATCCATGACAGATTATATACTCGTTTAAAAACTGCACTGAACTACTTTTTCTAAAGAGAACAGGGTTTATTTTCTTTTCCCATAGTTAAAACTAAGGGTATATAAGGAGGTTTCATTCATTTACAAAGACAAGATCCTTATCTTTAACTCGTATATAGATAGGTTTATATTAAAGTTCCTTTGTTGCGTGACAGGACTCAGTGCAATTTCTCACAGTAATTATTTCTTGTTGCTGGGAAGATCTCTCAGCCTTATACTTTTGAAATATATACACTAACATATATGTGAATGCATATTTACACCCTGGAAACGCATTGCTTTAAAAAATAAATGCAAGTACTGTAAATTTTCTTTTTTTAAACGTTGATATGTCTTAACTATAAAAGTACTACTTTGACAACACTGCAGGAAGTAAATTTTTCTTTTCCTCTACAACTAACGATGAATCCTTTAAATTACTTAAAATCACAGTAAGCGTCATTTTCTTACACAAATTAAAAGCGCACAAATTCTATCGAGGACTGGTCTGACTGTACTTCCACCCATCATCTCAAATTCCCACTAGCCGGGCTGGAATGCAAACGGCTTTGTTACCATAAATAGGTGCAGCAGTGGCTATCCCGCTCTGCAGCAGACACTACGCGGCTCCGCCACGCTCGGCTTTCTGCCCGCATCTAGAACACAAACCCGTGCACAGAATGGCTCCCGAGCCGCGCTGGAAATCACGGTGGGAACTGAAAAAAATCGAGCTTCTTTCACAACAGTTAAAAAGCGACATAAAGTATGCTCACGGAAAAAACACCTTACCCTCTAGAAAATACGATAAATAACCCACCTGAGCCTCTCTGTGATCCCTTCCTTCTCTTTAAGGCCTTTTGTAAGATATCCTTCATGGTGACCTTCATACTGTCCACCTGAATAAGTGAGAATCCATGAGCAGCATTTCTGCAAGACAGATGCACATGCATTTTTACAAAATGATCATCACCAGGCAGCTCACTGCAATTACCGTTAGTTTAAGCAAAGGACCGTTAGCACAACAACGGACTAAGCTGTGCTACGAAAGTAAGTTACAAGGAGAAACCGAGCAAACTCCCTTAGGAAGGCACAGACAAAAATGGAGAAAATGGATTGAGATTCAGGGTGTAAGGATTCTACTAATTTATCTTTATTTCTGATGAATTTGTGTTCATCATTAAAAAAGAAAAACGAACAAATGTCCCTGCCGAGCTCCTCAACTACTCACTATTAAATATCTGCCCAGCGTTTCCCAGTGCATACAAGAGAAACGGTTTGCAGTGCCATTTTCATACGTGTCCCGGTGGCAGCCATAACAAATCATTAAGGAGAAGTGGGAGAACAACACTCGGAGCAATAACAGCAGCTTTTCAGCACTGCTGACGTATAGCACGATTTCAAGTGTAAGTAAGGTGCTTTCTTTGGGCACGTTTTTGTGACCATCATGGCACAAAATCCCCCAGGGAGGTTTCGGACAGGGGGTACTCGCCCGCAGGAGAGCCCTCTCAGCATGGGGAGGGTGACGGAAAATACCCCCAGCCAGATAATGAAAGTGACACCACTCGGGGAGCAGAGATGACAATACAATACCAGAGATACCGCAGTAATATCTCAGTGAATTTTGCCCCTTAGACCTTGCAGTCAATCTCTGCTCGTGTCAGTAGATGTCACTGCAGACAGTGAGCGCAGGAATTCGCTGGGCACCACCGGGAGATCTGCGCTGCTCGGGAAAAGCTGTTCTGCAAAGCTCCTCAGACAGGAGGAGGAGCTCTGGATCTGGCAAGCAGGAATTTTAATCAGGGAGTAGAGCTCTGTATGAACATCACAGCTGGAATATTTTTAAAAGCAACTGGCAGTCAAAAGCAATCCAAGCAACACAATTACATCATTAAAAACAAGACAGTATTACATGTCACTTTAAGACACAGACTTGGGAATACAAGTTGGAGTTCAGATGGCAGCAGAAGTGGCATCCCTCACCCCGCTGCCACACAGCCTCCAGGAGTAATCACCATCTCCAGCCGCTCCCGGCCACTAGCTGCGGTGGCCAGTGAACCCCCTGGCTGGGCACACGCTGGTCCCCGACTCGCTGTCCGGCAGCTATCGGACAGCAGGCACAGCCCGTCCCCTCCTGCCCCCTCCCCGCACACAGCTCTCAGCTCAGCATCCCCTGCCCAGGGTGGCTGGACCTGCCTGAAGGGATGGTCAAGAACTCCTCAACGGGGGCTCGCTCCCGCGTTACACACAATCCCAGTGCCTGCGGGGCTGTCAGCCAGGTGGGGTGGCTCTGGCCACGGCACCCCCGGCCCCTCGCCCCACAAGTGCTGGTCCAACCCGGCGCTCCCTCCCCAGCAGCGGTGAGTCAGTCTCATCTGAATTTCATTCTCTCTTCCCTTTGTTCCTGGCAAAATGAAACTGCCTAAAAGCCCCAAATTTATGTTCTCTAGACCATTTATTATTTATAACTCTATCTTACTCGTCTTCAAACCAAATATTCCCAGCCTTTTCACGCATCTACTTTTTACCCTCTGGATTTCTGCCACGTGTTTAACAGAGAAGGAGCAGAACTGAGCCCGCTGCTCCACATGAGGGAGTGCCATCCACCGCTGCAGCGGCGAGGCTGCCACCTCGGCACAGCCCGAGCACTCCGGGGCGTTGAGTACCACCGTACAGCGAGCTGAGCCCCTCCTAGCTCCACACAGCAAGCTGAGTCCTTCCCAACTCCACACAGAGAGCTGAGCCCTTCCCAAACTCTCCACTGAGGGGCAAGTCATCCCTTGAGCTCCTACAGAGCCCACCAACGCGCACGGGCACCACACAACGTCTCGCCCCCCGGCTCGCTCACCTCACTTCCCACACTCACCTGCTGAGCCGAATTCGGACTTTTTAAAGTGAAAAACCTCTTATACAATTATATTATCATTAGAAAATGGAAACTACCTTTGCTCTTCTAGTTAAATGACCTGATGTTTGGGTGTGAAGTGCTACAGGAAAAGCTTTGCACACTGGACCCTGCCATCATAACACCGATTTGAAAGACATCTGGTGCCTTCAGGTAATTCACAGAATGCCCTGCAAGACCAAAAGCAGGTCTCCAGAGAACTGCAACCAAACTACAGCAAAAGAAATTAAAATACTGCAGAAAAAAACCAATCAGCAAAGGTGAAGAAAAGTCTTCCAAAGCCTTCTATGGCCAAAATGACTGGAGTCACAATTTTATTTTTTTTCCCTTTAGTACAGAATGTTTTTCAAACGTGTTTTCCCACCAAGAGAGTGGGGCTCACAGTGCAGACCAGCCACCGACGGCGGCCGAGCCCGGCTGCCCCAGCGCGGGGCTGCCCCAGCACCAAACCAGGACCTCCCAAAAACGCAACATCCTCTTTCGATTCCCGGCACTTGAGCTGCTGAAGAGCACACGCTGCTGCCGATCCCGCGCGTGTTTCAGGCCGTCCCGACTCGGTCGATTCTCTCCATCGAGCAGCTGGCCTGAGAACTGTCAGACTAATTTTCCTGACACTCTATTACTAACTCATGCCTGAGCCACAGCCATTCTTTGCCTCAGAAGCTGGATCTCATCCCAGAACAATCTTTAAAAGTTTATTTTACTGATCAAAGCAAAATAAGAAAAACCTCTGTGTTTTACTATATTTAGTGTGCTATCCAGTAAGCGAGACTTTGGCAAGAGCAGTGAAATGTAAAGCACAGCCCGCCTTGTAAACTTTGGGATGTTTGCTCTGGAGCGGAGCCAGCGGGGCTGGAACGCCCATCCCGGTTCAGGCGCAGGATTCTGCCCTGCCCCTGCCCCCGTGCCCCGACCCCGCGGCGCTGGGTTTCTCTGACAGTGCACCACAGAACCTCGGTAACAACATTTTAGCACTCGGGACCCCACAAATCTGGGCCAAGAGTGCATTTAAGCCCAGACGAGCCTCTGCGTGACCCGGGGTGAGCCCGGAGCATGCAGAGGACGAGCCCCGTGCCATCCCTGGCGCTGCTGAGCCGGCCGGGAGCCCGCAGCCACCCTCCGCACCGCGTCCCCTCACCAGCATCCATCTCCGACACCCGCCCTGGTGGGAAATCAGCACCGTGAGGTTCTTCTGGAAGAAATACACCCCCACCTCACCGTGCCAGCTCCCAGCCACGCTCCGCATCCATAATGTGCGTGAACTGTCCTCGCTCAACCCAATTCCAGCATATCCTTAATTACAATTATAAATTATGTGTTTTAACTTCCTCTGCTAACGTGTGATACCTTTATTTTAAGTCAACACATTAGAAACCGGGACAGACAAGCAGATGCTATTCAGATCAATTAAAACTGCTGCTTACAAATTGGAAGCCAAAGAAATTCCTTAGCTTGTATTTTCTGTCATTTTGCAAAAACATACCTGGGTGACAAGGTTAAATCAAGCAAAGGAAATCCCTGGCACTTATCATCCACAGGCATTACTGATAAATTGTGCAGTGGAGGAATAAAGGATTACCTTCTGTATTTTTTCATTACACTTTTCTTTTGTTACAGAATACATAAATCCATTGTGGCACAATGTAATATGTATCATCGTGCTACACCTGTGGACGTTTCATAACGGCTGCCATGTCTGTGCAGTCAGGAATGATAAGTGAACCACCCGTGAATGTTAATGATAGTGATCATTCTGCGGTAACTTGGCTTTCCATCTTCTTTTACAGCCTGAGCGCCGGAGCCAGGGTGGCAAGGTTCAGGAGAGGAAAAAGAAAACAAGAGCAGAGGCGCGAGCGTCGGCGGGCTGACGCCGGGTGCTGCCGGGGGGAAGGCACGGAAACAGGCAGCGTCCTCCGCTCCGTGGGCTCCGTTTGCGTAAACAAAACAAAACCCCAACACTTAAAGGACAAAAGGCTTCTGTTCTGAATGAGAAACAAACTTTTCCAAAAGCTGCCTTTCCAATCTGGACCACTTTTGTTTTAAATTTTAAATTTTTCTTTTTTTTTTTTTTTAAATGCTGAAGTGGAATTTATAGCACTTAAGAGCTTGATGCAAAAAATGGTTGGCATGGTTGAAGTGTGTGTGAATGACTAATAACGATTTCCACTTGATCAGCACAAAGTCAAAGTTACGACTAAAAATCCCAGTTGACTCAACATACTTCACTTAAGCCGGGTAATTTTTAAGATAAAGTGCACGGTGATATGACCCGGAATAACTATGCCAGCCACAGTTTTCATTCGGAGCCTAAACGATCTTGCTTTTGTGCATCTCAGGTTCGCCTTGGATAACTCCGTGCGCACGGGGTTAATTGGCTGCATTTTGACACTGCTCGAACCCACCGTTAGACACAAGTCTCACAAGTCGGTTCCTGCGCTGGCTCCTTTCTTGGGGTTCGACTTTCCTGGAGCCCGCCGCCTTAACGTCAGCATCTACGCTGACCTTCTAAAATTTGCATTTTATGAATATTCTAAAACATACTTTGTAGATTACCTACACCCACGTAAGAACTGATGGCAGGCCGTTCCGGGGGTGCTTCTGTAATCTAAGTAAAAAACACATTTCAAAGCTTCGAACTGACTTTGTAAACGTACTATGAAAGCCTGATATTTTGAAAGTGTTTCAAACCTTAATCTATCAGGAATAGCAGAGCTGCTGCTTTGAAAAACATATATATAATAGTCAAAGAAATTTGAACATAATATCAAAATGGAAAAAAGTGCCACAGAGCAGAGGAACAGTATGCCAAATTTCATCTATGAGCCAACTGGCAGCCGAGCCACAACTCCGAGAAACACCATCAGATCGAGTATGTCAAGTCGTGATAATAAAATTTCCAAGGGAAAAAACCCTAATGATAGCACAGATTTATTTTAAGCTCCCTTCGTTCAGAGTCTTTCAGGTATTACTTCATCATCTCGAGAAGTCTGCATTTACATGAATGCGGGGCTTTGTTTGACTCCTCCTGACAAATCGCACTCGACATCAAAGAGGGCTGTTTGCGAATGCCGGGTTTGACATTGGACAAAGTACTGCTCTCCACAACAGACATTTTCCAAAAACATAACTCGCTAGACTAATGGGCAGTTAGAAGCCAGAATGACTGCCCTCCGTCTTCTCCTTGTGTAACTTTGCCAGAGTCCTTGGAACTTGCCAAATTCGGTCATGCCTGCTTAGCTTGCTCGACTGATTGTGCCAGAAAAGAAAATAAGACACAGATGTATTTGAGCTCTTTGAGATGCCAGTAAGAGAGACAGCTAATGGCTTCATTTCGACCCTCCCCTACCAGCTGGGCACAGGTGGGGGGATAATGAGGTCCCTCTCCCTAATCAAACTCAATTATTTACTACTCTATATAGCCACAAAGACATTCACATTCAGCTCGGAATATAAAACGCACCGTGGGCTACTTCCAACCACCGCCACTGGGTATTTATAACTAACTCAAGTGGCCAAGAGTTTGCCTTGGCAGGGGTTTAAGTGTGTGAAGTTCTGCAAACTGTTTCTGCTCAAACATGTCCTGCTGAAACGGGGTCCCCGGCGAGGTTCCGTAGCTGTCAGCTCGGAAACTGCACAACATCTGCAAATACAGCCAATGTGCAGGACGGGTGAGATCTGAAATAAACCACCGTGCTTCAGCGTGAAGCTTCTCAGAAGCACCAACTTTTTTCAACAGTGATTCAATATTAATAAACATTACAAGTCACAAGCCTGACATGGCAGCAGCTGAAATACTTCAGCGTGAGGAGGGAGAAGAGAGATGCAAAATATAAAAACAAAATTACATGCACTAGTAGGATGACAGGGAAGGAAGAAGATGTAGAATTTACAACAAATCCCTACAAAAATCAGACAGCACGCACATTTAAACTCACAGTACTAACAATCTTTTGATCAAGTGATGATCAAGTAATTCTCTATTCTAGGGGACACACTAAAAAACCTAATTTAAATCTCACTATTTATGAGTTACTATTTACACAGGAAGTACAAGCAATTTCAAAGGAACATGTGGACACAGAAAAAGCTCTCTCAGAAAAGCACTACCTCTTATGATGAGTTGTCCTGTTTCTAACCAGCAGGATTTCCCAAGTTAGAAGGAAGGTCCTCGCATAAGCACAAATTAGGTTAAAGCAAAAGATTTCACATTTCTTTTGCAGGATTTGCAGCTGGACCTTGACCCTGCCATGGCCACCAGGCAGAGAACCCTGGCCAGGGCAGGACCCTGCTGAGGTCTCTGGGCTCCACAGGGCAGCACCAGTTCCACCTCCTCCAAGCCATCCTCCAAAACCTGGGACCACACGTGGTCACTGCAGTTAAATACTACCCTCTATTTGAGGGGAGTTTGGGCAACGGGGATTTAGGTAGGAGGCAACTGAGAAAGAAAAGGGGACTTTCTCCAGATGAGAAACCACCAACAATTTCGAATCTTCTAATGAGACAGGCTTCTTAACTCGTCTACCTGCAATAAACACTTGTGATCTTTTTTGATTACATGGAATTAGAATAGAAGCTTCTATATACCTGCTGGAATTTTGCTGGGGATACTGATAACACAGGATTATCTTAAAGACAAAACAATCACAGAATCATAAAATTAAAAAAATCAAATTCCTGGCAATAGCATTGACTGTAGAGAAATGCATGCAGGTGAAAGAGAGATCCCCTCTTCCAGGTAAAACACGCAGCATTCTCCAGTCAGGTGGAAGGAACTCAACATTCTGCATTTCCACAGAAGGAAAAGCCAGTTGCCTGGCTCAGCCGTGGGACCAGAACCTGCACAAACCAAAACGGACCCTGCAATACGACTGGGAAGACTGCTTCATGTCCTCCCCGCACCGGCTCCCCCACGACGCACCCAGCTCAGCACAGCTGAGCATGTTTACCTCAAATAACTTATTTGTAAATGCTGTTGACAGAATATTTTATTTTCCAATGACCTAATACAGTGGAATGGGCCTTTGGGAAATACTTGTGGGATTTCTGAAAATTTCTTTCAGTAGGATGCTTTAGAACGTCTCTAAGAAACACGGTCCACAATAAAGAGTATAAAAATGTAATTAAATAGCTCAGAATTTTTTTAAAAGTCTGATTATTCAAAACCAGAGGCAGCTGTATGATTATGAAGTTTAAGTAGTCCGTTATAAATTAAAGAAATGTCCAACAGCCAGGAAAACCCTATTAGCATTTTCATTTCAAGACATCCAAACATTAAATATTTCTGCCAAGTAAGAAGTGACTTACGCTGCTAGTATTTTGCCACAGTAATTAAGGCCTTCTGATGGTTTACAAGATTTTTCACTCACAAGTAAAGAAAAATAAAAGTGTCCAAGCACAGTATATATCACTAAAACCCTAATCCGCTGATAACGATACAGCCAATTCCTCTTGAGCTACAAACCAGAGAGCTCCAAGTTGCAGTGGCGCGTGGGATCGTCTTCTTCAAAACTCTTCTGGACTTGGAATGGGACTGGATATACCACTCAAACTGGCATGCTCATGTACTGCTCATTCCTCTCCTCAATCCCTGCATTCTTATTAGCGCACTCTGCAAGTATTTGTATTTAAAATTACTTGCTTTTCAGTCCACTAACCCGTCTTAAAATGCAAACTTACTACTTTGTCTACCAGGCTTTGAAAGCAGATTTGGAAGTCTCTCATCTGTGGAATAGCCAAACACCATGCGTAGACCTTTTTTTCCTGCTAAAATTCAATAAATTTTTCCAAAATAATTAAAAAGTCAATAGCAAAATCAGTTCTTAATACCTGTTGAAAAGGGCTCTGGATATCCAGATATCTGGATATCCAACATGACTGGCTTTATAATTTTAACTCTCTGAAGCTATTATATACGTTATTTCATTTATTATTCAGAACATATTTTTCCTAAATAAGCAGCACATCTGGAGCAAAATGAAGACTATGAGCTCAGACTTTGTGTAAAGTCCAAATATTTACTAGCGGGAGTGCAACAGTTCAACGTTCCCCACTAACCCCACGCAGAAGGGCTGATCTTCTCCCCGTAGTGCTGGGCTCGCGCCGATGGGCTCACCCCGGTTGCTGCCGCCAGCACCGACCCTTCTCCCTGCCCCGTGACACCCCCGGAGAACCAGCACCCGCGGCCCTGCATCTCCCTACACTCAGAAGGAGCAGCAGAGCGAAGACGCGGAGGTGGCGCGGAGACACGGCTGTTTCCCGGGGGTGGAGACAGTCAGCCCCGTACTCACATGCGAACAAAGAGCGACTGTTTGGCTGCCAGGCCGGGAGAGGAGTACTTTTCAACCAGCGCCAGGGTGCTGAAGCCAAACTTGTGAATGGGCTCGTTGGAATCCAAGGGTGGAAAATCTGTGTCAACCTCCCCGTCGTCCTCAGCAATATGGAGGCAGTAGGCATTGACGTTGTCACTGAAACACAGACAAACCAAGTGCATTCAGGGGGGAAGCAGGCAACCGCTTCGGTTCAGCCGATCAATACCAGTCGCTAAACGCTGTAGAAAACCAATCAGCAGCCACGCCGGTTACCGGAGTAATACACCTCAAAGCCACTGACGGCATGAATATAAATATGTCCCAAAGTCCCAACATCCCTCACAACCATAAGCAGGTGGTAACAGAAAAACCCCCAAACCTCAGCACAAAGCCGTGAGCCTTACGTCATCGCTAGCGGAACTGCAAGCAAGGGAGTGACAGTGACCAAAATACACCAAAGTCCATAAAAGTTTCATGACTTCATAAAGCTGGAAGCAGTATTTCTCCATTTATGAAACTACCTTTTAGAATTAAAGACAAACGAGCAGTGTCTGTTTTTTCATAGCTCAAGCAACTGCGGAAGAGTTTACTGAGTGTGCGCTGGCAAAGCTGAGCGGGGGCGGGTGGGAAAACGGCGTAAGGAACTATGGGAAAAGTTAAAAATCTGTTCAACATAGTGGCAATGACTAGTAGAAAAGCTACCTTTTCTAAAGATCTAAGTTGTCCAATCGCTAAAAAAAGATAAAAATTAATACAGACTAACAAGTAGAACTAAAGAAAATACGAAAGAAAAACCTGAGCTTCTTTCTTTCCACAAACAAAAGCCCATAGGGAAATAACTATCTATACATACCAGAATGTTAATCATCTTTTCAAATGCTAGTATTTAAATTATCATGCTAAAAATAAGTATTCTTTCTTATTGTAAATGTGCCAGCATTCAAGCATTTTCCACAGCCATGAAGTATAGCTTGAGTGTTCACGTGGCAGTGTGTTTCTAAACTCTGCAGTTTAAATTTGGAGTTTTAATTGCATGATTGATGCTTAAATTAATTAATTGCAAAGTGTATGCTAATTGTTTAATTGGTCGCTTGATCTATATAGATCATTTTTTGAATTAAATGAGTTGATTTACAAAGTTTATTGATTGGATGTGACAATGAATTATTTCGCTGACTACCTGATTTGCAATTTTCTCAATTAATTCACAAACCTTTGGTTGCAACTGTGCTTTATTGAGAGTGCTTAGTCCAGGTGATCTATACGCACCTTGTCACAACTAAGACATTTATTATCTAAAACAGGTAATAATGATGCATTACTATTAATGGAAGCTGTAAATTTGCTAACAAAAAGGTAATCCAGCAAGGTTTGTCACTATGAATTTTGAAAATTCTGCAATACTATTAAAGAAACTTTCATGGGTCTCTGGCCTGCTATGAAGGACTGGAACATTGCTGTGGAATTAATTTTTAACTTCTTCAAGGGTGCTTAAGGGCCTTGTAGGGAGCTGGTGGAGGCAGCGCTGGGCAGGGAATTCCCACAGCAGCCGCCGAGCTGGGCTGGCCCCCGAGGGCTGCGGGGCTCCCCGGGAACAGGCTAAACAAAAAGGCTGTGAAGAGTATAGATACGGCTGAGCCTGCTCGCGTCGTGGGAAATGCCTGGCATGGTTTTCAGGTCCTTCTCCCATTCTATTTAGCTTCTCCATTGCGTCTACTTCAGCACAACTCAGAAGTGGCCCCAGGCTAAGGGACTTCCCAGCCTGAGGGGTCACCCCACGCCCACTGTCCCACGGCTCGCGCCGTGCCTTGCACTGCCCATTTGCTAACCTACTCCTTTGACGGAATTCTCCCCTGTGCACCTGGTGCGCACTTAGAGCCCTGTACAAATAAAGTTAACATTTTCATCTGGTACTTGGTGCATTTGCATAATTCTCCCTGAAGCCAGAGGAACACACAGACATGCGGCAACAGAACACACTCAGTGCGCTCTCAAAGCAATCCAAGTGCCGAAAAAAAATGTGGTGGTGACAACTCCCCTTCCACCGATCATACTGCAAATACACAACGTCAGTTACATCCCAGAAATTAAAGGGGTTACAAACGGCTTCAAACATGAAGTGGGTTCCTGAACACTAACACAGATTAAGTCACAATCTCCTGAAAAAACAAGTCCAACAGTAAAACTGTTCTGCATGTTGAACCTCCACCAGTGCGAGAGCAAAGTCCTGAACTTTAGGCTTCAAAATTACCAGGTGCAAAGTCTTGAGAATCCGAGTCTGCTATGGACAGAACGTTAAGTACAAGAACTGACAGATGTAATGGCATTCTTAACTTCAAAAACCAGGAAGTTTATTTGAATTTTGCATCTCACTATTAATTTATTCCTAGAAAGGGATTTTATTTTTTGCAGGTGGAATCATTACAGCACATCTGTCAGGGGCTGGCAAGAGAATGGTCCGCTGGGTTACGACCAAAGTTCGTACCTAAGAGGCCAGGAACAGGGATGCTACCACTGTCAGTGGTTCCTCAGATCAAGACACTGAAGAGAGACAAATATAATACAATTATAATAAAAAAAGGCAGCCTAACAAAATACAAAATGTTCTCAAGCTGTCAACTAGTACTCACTCATTTCAGACTCTTACATCTACCTTTTAGGAAAAAGAATTAGGCAGTAATATATTCTTTTCCTAAAGGCAGAGGGGCTGTTTCTCTTAATTACAAAGTCTACAACCTCCTCATTATTCTCAAATTGTGTTACTAGTAGGTATATTTGTCATTCTGCATGCATTGTCTATCAGATTGGAAGCATTCTCTATATGTATTTTAGTGCAGTGTCACAACGATCCTGATTTTTCCTTTTTATACTCTAAACTGACTAAATCGGGAACAAATAGCAAACGTAGAATGTGCAACCTACACAAGCGCTCTCCTTCTCTGCAAATGATGGGAATTAGTCTACAGTTAAATGAATCCTTGCTACAGGACAGGCAGTCAGCAGTGCCAAAAAAAAGATGATGGAGAGATGAGAAATAATGAAGAACTCCACAAGAAAACAAACTTCTTGTAATCTTGAGGCTCTGCCCCTTCCTCTGAGCATTTGCACCCGGATTCTCAGTTGCTGCTGTTGGACTGTTCTTGGGAACTCATGCCTCCAGTATTTATTTTAGTATTTCTGTCCTGAGGTTTGATTACATCAGACAGCCCCCTTGGTCGTGATCACTCTTTGACACATCATAACATCTTATCCTTCAAGGCAGACAGAGAAATTAATTTCCCCCCACTGCTGACGTTTGCCGCGGGCAATGATGTTTCATGGAACACCTCTGCTCGTGGTTTGAGGTGTGCTGGGCTCCTGAAAAATATACGTGTGTCCAAAGATTGACATTAGTGGTATCTTGCTCGTTAAAAAATATGCTAATTGTACTCAAAGGACACTTTTTTGAACTGATGATATAATGAACAGAAATTAATAACAGCAAATGAAATGGCACCATCTGCAAATAATTTTGTATTTCTTCTCCAGTGTAAAAAAAATGCCAAATCAAACTGAAGTATTTAACCTCTGAAACATCTCATCTGTTTGTTGAGAAGAGCTGAGGAAACCCCATATCCAAGGCAACGATATCCACGAAACCGTCTGCAGGAGGGGCTGCTCTTCTGGGCCGTCCCGTGCCTGCGGAGCAGACACCAACCAGCCCCAAAGCTGAGGTCAGGTGCCCCCTCAGCACCCCCCTGCCCCCTGCAGCTGGGCCCCGGCAGCAGAGACGGCTACCGAGCCCTCAAACGCTTCTGAAAAATGCTGAAAGAGAAAACTATAAAATTCAGTACCAAAAAACCCCATGTACCAGATATTCCAGGAAAAACAACAACAAAATGAAAACTGGCTCCTATAGGAAAAAAAACCAAGCAAAACTGTGAACCTTCTTTGCACCAGAAAAGTCACCCGCTAGTATCTGTTACGAATAACTGCCTAACAAACTATTTTAAGTTCTTATTTTATGGTCTATGACCCAGCAAAAGCTGAAGTATTTTACAGAACTGTTTTAAAACAGAAGTCGCTCAGACGAGTGTCCCTGAAGAACCTGTTTGACACACCCTGGGTCACCTCCCGTGATAAAGTACCGGCTCTCACCAAACAACACAAGTTCCCCAGCGCAGCAAATCCAACCCCTTTTTCAGCCCCAGAAATCTTAGGGGCAGAGCTCTTTCCCAGTGAAGGCGTAGGCCATGATTACCAAAGGTACTGAAAAATCCATCGATTAACTAAAGCTGAAATTTCTGAGGACGACACAGACGCTGCTCTTTACGGCAAAGAGCCAACGTGACTCAGGGCTGTGTCTTGTAGAAATTATAAAGTATGGCATGATAGAGGTTTTTGAATGCAAGAATGCAATTTTATCCACAATTTAGAAGAAAAATGGTATTTATTTTGTTTTTGGGATCCTTACTAGCATATCTTTATTTTAGCGCTATCTCCAGGATGATAGCCTGGAAAGAAAAGCACCTTTAGCCCCTCTGCCTGTGAATTCTTAGAAAACCAGATTTATTTTAACCCGTGCATAATGAATTAAAGTCGTTATGTCAGCAAAATGCCAACAGAAAGCAAGTTAAGTGATAACGCTGAAGTTTCATGACAGAACTCTGACTTGTTTCCAGGCATCGTCACAATGCTACAATCTATTCTGTGGGCTCCGGAGAACAGGAACAGGATTTTGAGACACACCGTCACCCAGCTCAGCGATTCCTCCCTCCGCGGCTCTCCAGGAGGAGCCGGCTCTGTGCCGAGAGAAGAGTCAGAGTCTGGGCACCTTCCCTCGGCATGAACACGAGAGGGAGTTACGGATGAGTTCCGGATTTTATTTGACATCCTTGTGATCTCAGCCATTAAGAACACCACCAAAAAATAGATGGGACATAAAATAAAAAATGTCTCCGTGACACCAAAAGAGACAAGATTTATATTATTTTTACACAGAGCATTTTGAAATTATGATTCATTTACAAATCCACGGTTTCATATGCTTATCATTATACAGTACCCGGTACTTTAATTGAAAGAGAAATGGCTATAGATGCACGTGTCCTGCTCAAAAGGAAATACTGATAAATGTGCAGGTGGTTTCTCTAAGATTTATCTATAAAAACATTGACATGGAAATCCATTTCATTATGCAAAAAGGCTGCAGAGGAGAAAATTAGAGATCAAGAGGTAGTAAAGAAAGAACATTACTTCAGTTTTGGTTCCCGTCCCTCACTTGTATATTGCCAGCATATTAGTCCAATCAGGTCATGCACCTTGGCATTTGCTATCGTCACAACTGTCATGGGCTGCAGTTTGTCTTGGCTTGTGTGCAGTGGGAGGTAGACATCAATTTTTTTGGTTGCCGTTGTACCAACATGACCCTGTCGAGAAAATATATTTCATTAGAATGTATAAAAGAAAAAGTATGACAGCGCTAATACAAAATCTGGAACGGGTGGAATTCTTTTCAGCAGAAAGATTAAAATACACTGCTACGACTTGAAATCAGAAGCATGAACGTTTAAGTTCCAATTCTTTTACTGCTGTTTAATGTATCTGTAAAAATTATATGAAATATTTGGCAATGATTTCACAGATTTCCATAAGAAGCCTGAGCTTCATTGAAGATCCCATGTTCTTGCAGGATTTTGCCGTCAGCATTTAATGCTAGCATTACCCTCGTGTCTACGCTTCTGCTTTCCTCTGCAGTCCCTTTTCACCACGCGCAAAGCCCACCTGCCTCAGGAGCAGAGCCACCATCCTCCTGCCGTGCCTTATCCCTACGGCTGGCACGGCCCCGCTGCCGCCTGGCGCGGGGGCACCCACAGAGCCCATCTCAGCACCCGTTACTCCGGGACACGTGGGCGCTGCCAGCGCTGCTCGCTTTCCAGTGTTCTCCTGCCCTCCAGCGTTAGCGGGGGACTCCTCTACCTCCTCCCCTCCCTCTGCCCCAGAACCAGAGGGGCCCACACTGACACCGGTCGCAGGGGGTACGCGCAGGGAACTTGCAGTGTTTGCAGAAGGGTAATCGCAGGGAACTCGCGGCGTACGCAGACGGGAGATGAACCTGGCTGGCATGTTGCCACCAGAAGGAGGGGAATGGAGCCCTCCACAGCCGGCAGCGTCTGCGCGCAGAAACAGCTGAGACCTACACTTGTACCCTACAGACACCAACCACGCAGTTACGGGGCTCAGGTCACAGCCGGACAGACACCGCCGGCTGCTTGGCCAAGGGACATCAAACCAGTAACCCGGGTAGAGAACTGGGCAATGCATGTCAGTCCTACATGGGCGTTACAACGATGTTTAAAAAGAAACCTTAGGCTTGGCCTTGGTTTGCCAAGAGAAGAACAAAATCACACACACAACTGAGCCATTAACCTATTTTGAACTATTTGAAGACAACCAAGGAGGATTAACTAATACTGGTTTTTATTGGAACTTACTGTATTAAAAAAAATATCTATTTGGCACTGTGGAGATTAACAATTAAATAAAAGCTAAAATACATAGCAACGTAAAGACCTATAAAATTTGCATTACAAGAAAAAAATGTTTAATCTACTACGGAGAGAAGTGCATTTTTACACCAGTAATCTTTTAAACAGACAAAAGATTGTACATCCTGATCCCCTCTTCAAAAGCACCCCTGATGTAACCATCTATCTCTATCTATCTCTATACGTATATGGGCCTTCAGAGAAGAGAGTATTATTCGAATTAATCACTCGGAATTCCAAGTAACAGAATAAAAGGATTCAATACTATAAATCTACGACGAGAGTATAAAACAGGGAGTTAAATGCCATGTGCTAATTTCAATATATCGTTAAAAACCATTTGATCCATCAGTGTGATTATAAATTAGAGAAATAATAGGAATTTAAAGATTAAAGTTATCCATACTAGCATAGCTAAAAGTATTATTAAAATCCATCCAAATACAATGAAATTGTTTTTTAAGAAAGCATTTTTATAGTGCAGACACCTCCTCTTCCCATGTTTTTAAGGTAAGAAGAAACTGGTTTTACCCCCTTTAACGGCAATGTTGTATTTGTAACAGAATACGGGACACGCCATCGCCGTGTTCGGATAAGCCTTAACAAGCCTTTGGGTGAGCCAGTGGGCCTGGGACTCCCCGGACACCATCCAGCCCACGGCCCTACCTCTCCAAGGGAATCGTTAACACAACGCAACTACAACCGCTGGAAAAATAAGGGTCTTTCCTTCCTTCTTGCTTTCTCCTCTTGCTTTCCTACATACAGGACTTATTTTTAAGGGGAATTAAGCCAGTATCAGGTAATGAGTCACCAGCGTCAACGTCTGTCCCTGTCCCTGCCCAGGCACAGACAGCAGCCGGGGGTCGCCGGGACGTGCGCGAGGCCGGGAGCGTCGCTCAGGCCACGGCCAGGGACGCCAGCCACAACAGACCCAGAGCTCAACTGTGTGTGCATGTGAACAAGTAAATAGGAGTTATCAAGGAAATTAATGTGACTCCTTGGCACGCGAAGTTAGTTACATATTTAAATCCAAGGATGGCAGCATCATAAGTAATGCTTAGGCCTGATAATGGAAAATCCAAGAAAAATTGACAACCAGATGTGAGAGTCGCCGCCAAGGTTACAAGCGCTGTAGACAGCATAAAACCAGGGAACGGCCAAACGTGCCAAGAACTGTGACTAATCACCAAAAAGACCAGATTATTCCATTAGCCACTATGACAAGTACAGACTGTTTTATAAACTCATAATCCAATAAACACATGTATTTATAAAATAAACACATCCTAGGGACCCTGATCTCACAATTATCAGAAATAAGATGGTATCTTTCCTTGTGCTACCTTTCGCAGTGCTTCTCTCTCCTTTGCCCTACACCGTGCTGTTGCCTTGGGTTGTTTTTAAAAAAAATTTTCTTTGTTTTTCCCCATCTCTAAATTTCCTCTACCACCTCCAGTCTATTTTTACCATCTTGCTTGTCCAAACTCCCTCCATTACCGATATCCTTGTTCTCCTGCTCACAAACACTCCGCATGAACCCCAAGATGAGACGTGACATAGACCGAGGGTAATTCATAGACATTTTGGGATTCCAGCTGCTCTCTGAGCGCGGGGAGCGATACCAACAGCAGTAGTACTGGGAAATGGCTCAAAAGCATCCCGATTACACTTAAGACCTCTAAAAAATACTTTGCGAGTGAAATACTTCTATTAATTAAAAGTGCTGTAAAACTGACTGCCACAAGATATTAGAGAGGCTGAAACCTGAGATTTGGAAGCTGATTAGACTTTCCGCTGGTAACGAGAACATTCAGTGCCACGTGGGGCAGGAAACATTGGCGTGGCCTGGAAACACGTGGGTCGAGGCTTTGACCGATCAACCACCAAGTCAAGGGGTCCGGGGGAATCTCCACTGCCTTTGTCACAAATTGCTGATATTGGCTCTGAACCAGCACTACAAATCCAAAGCGTCAGGTACCTGTCTACAGGACGGAACGAATGCATATTCTTAGTCTGGTCCTGTAAATATTAATGGTGTGGGAAGTCCCACGGAGCTCAATTACTTGCCTGTGCAAAGCTCATTAGGGAAGGATTTGTGGGTGGTGGGACCGAGTAAAAGGCATCCAATTACTCGTCTCAGTGGCCAAGAGGCAAAGACCTCGCCACGCTGGATTTCACAAGTAATAACTCGTGGGCTTTGCGTGGTGCTCGTAGTCACTTCTTCAGGAGGAATCATTCAGAACCAGATTACAGACTCTACTGGAAGCAAAATTACTTTTTTTCTCCCAACTAAAAACTGTATTCCAACCATCAGTGCTGAGGAGACCCAGAAGATAAAGTACAATTACCTATATTCAAAAAGGCAGCATCAAACTTTATTAATAGATTCTGTATAAAATTCAATGGAAAATCTATTCAGGGCCAGGGGCCTTACCATTTGGAGTTTCCTTAATAGCCTCCAATAAATCTGGGAAGCATAAAGGGGCTGTTAAATTAACATTTTCCTGATCTGTCACCTGTGGTATAGTTAATTTGTCAAAAAATTCTTTTAGCTTGTCACTGGACACTGTATATTCTGACAAATGAAGTCTGGAATAAAATTGACAAAATATCTCGTTAATTTTCTAGGAAATCACAAATCTGATTCCATTAAGCTTTTATTGTTAGAAATGTTATATTCCACCAATCCTTTAAGGAAGTGAGGAGTAACTGGATACACAGAAAACATACAATAAATCACAGAAAATTTTCTTAGTATTTTTATTAATGGATTCTCTGTAGGCTACCTAGTGCTCTCCTACAGTCTGATCTTACGGAAATTTCCGTTTGCTATTTCCATTGCATTTTCATCTCACTCAGAGCAAAGATGATGTTTCACCATCTGCAACTCACTGGCGGAGTCACGGCGCGGTGCAGCACGCGCAGCCTGGAAGAGGCCAAAAACCAGGAATGCTATTTCCCAAATCGTTGCTAATGTGCTGTGCACATAAACGAATCACTTAATTTCTTTATATTTCTGTTTTCTCTGTCCCTGTCATCAGAATTCTCGGTGGCTGGCACATCATAGTTCTTTGGCACATTCCAGCTTTTCTTTTCTGCTGCTGTTCAAGAGCCGCACAGAATCATGTCTATTATTTGACATTGCTGAAAAGTTCGGTCTGCCGAATTCACAAACTTTCTGCTTTCTATTTTTAATAGTTTCTTCTGAAGGAATAACTTGGTATTTAAGACTATTGCTCCTGGGAATCCATGCTTCTCCCGTTATCTAAAATAGAGACAGACTAGCATAGTAGTATTTGGTGATATAGAACGGTAGTCGGGCTAATTCCAAGAACACAAGTAGCACCACCAGCACGTACATGTGTTGTGGGACCTGCAGACACAAGAGGACGAGTGAAGGATACGACAGGCAACTCAAACGATGAATTTTCGTGGGTTTTCTAGGATTGTATTTGCGAGCTGTGGCGTTTAGTTATATAAATACTGGTTACTACAACAATGACAGGAAAACCACACGTAGAATGATCTTCATTGGCTATGTATAACTTTAGAAATGTCTGTATCATTAAATAATGTTTTGTAATAAAATACGCTTTAAATATAAACACAGGATGTTAAATTAAAAAAGAAAAAAAATACATATTTAAACTCTATAAATTCTTTCAACCCAAGAAGTCTTTCTAAGATTTAAAATCAACTTTTAATCAAAGTCCATGGGAAAATATATACCTCCCTCCGATCCCAGAAGATGTAGATCTTGAGCAGATTATCACGGGGGCACTAATACTCTTCCCCGCGACAGAGGAAGTTCGGTACCGCCTGTCCTCCCCGGGACACCTCACTCCCCAGCAGAGCTCGGCAGAACCTGCCTAACGGGCAGCTAACGAACTAGTCATGGAGAAAAATGTGTGCGCTGGATCCCGCGCACTTCTCATTTGCTTCACCGCACACCACAGTAGAAAATTAAAAGAAAGCCCATAAACATTTCTCAGAGAAAAAGTGATTAATTTTCAACAATAATAATTTACTGCATCTTCCTGTACAATAGAGTTCTGTGCCTAAATGTTATATCACTTTAAGATTAGATGCTCTAATGATATAACGCAAAGATTTTACTGAATCATTATTTAGTGGGAGTCATAAAAACCTCTTAAAATTAATCTTTCATGCACATCTAGCTTATCCAAAGTTAGCATTTAATTAGATGGCCTTGGCACAAATGAGCTTACTACTTTATTTGCTCAATCAGTATATGTCTCTTCAGTAATTATAATTAATTTAAGTCATTGACTCACCTCCCAGCAAACAATGCTAAACATTACACAAAATGGAAACAAATGCTTATCCTTTTCCAAATGTAAAATGTCTCCTCACTTTTAAACTCAGGGAAATGTTTTTTGTTTCAGGTGACAGGGCGTTTAATATACTCCGCGATCCAGCAGTCACCTCTTAACCATAACTTACTCACGCAGGTATTTAACCAGCAGATAGAAAATACATGAAGGGGAAAAAATTGAAATCTATTAACTCAGCATTTACAACACAAACAAAAGTTCTAACAGATTAGAGCACAGATGTTTATGGCAATGCGAAGGACTACATTTTTCTAAGACAACCATTGAAAAGCATCGTTTTCTAAGCTCTTGATGTAAAAAAAAAATAAAAATAAATTATTCCTTCATCCAAATATGTGGGAATAGAACAGTCAGTCATATTCACTCATAAGCAAAACAGCTTTTGAGGGGCTGAGTAGAAAAAGAAGGGTCATCTGAAAAAAAAAATAATTTTTTTTTAAATTTTTTTTTAGATTAGATGATCAAATACCTTAAAAGCTTTCAACAAGCATGTGGCAGAAGCCCTCGCACTGCAGCGCAACACAACGGCACCGCCGGCACACGGTTGAGCGCAGAGAGGCTGGCGGCCGGGCAGGACGAGGAACACGCTGCTCGGCCCCGGCCCCGCAGCGGAACGCGGAGCTGCCACTGGCAGAATTTGTGCGGTGAGCACAACAGCATCGAACGTAATACCACGGTTAAATATTTATAACATAGTCTGTTCTTTTCATTTCCACAGTGTTATAACAGATCTGGAGGAAATGCCTGTTCAGCTGCGTATTACACTAATACTCAGAGCACGAGGGTAACTCCGTCCGTACAAAAGTCCAGGGTAGATCCACCCTTGTGTTACTCCCCAAGGCACCATACCACACCCGCTATGGCAAAATAGGAATGATGTTTATTCTACCAGGTGGCTAAGCCAGGACTGTATTTGTCGTTACTACAGCCATACGACTGCTTCTGTTATTCTTAAGTCATTTCTAGAAAACGCCACCAGTGAGGCACTGGGACAATGACTCCAGAGCGGCGGAGGCGAGCAGGCTGCGCTCGGCACGCGTCCCCGT
Source organism: Chroicocephalus ridibundus (assembly GCF_963924245.1). NCBI lineage: Eukaryota > Metazoa > Chordata > Aves > Charadriiformes > Laridae > Chroicocephalus > Chroicocephalus ridibundus. Next base: position 7,988,729 of record NC_086298.1, on the reverse strand, counting down.
CCCCATGCTCCCCGTCCTCACACGTCCCTGTCCTCATGCCCCCCTCCGTCCTCACACCCCCCCATCCTCACACGTCCCCCCATCCTCTCGCCTTCTCCATGAAGCTTCAAAGTTGTTCCTTTCTGAGGAGCGGGTTCTCCTTTGCATCCCCCTCGCTTGGGCTGCAGAGTTGGCAGATCACAATGTAAAATTCCATTAACATTGTTAAATACTTAATTTATCTTATTCGCACTGTCACTATTCATAAAAATTTAACCCAGTAATTTCCTGTTACACAAAGCATAACAAAGTATGAATATTTAACTACAAGGTAAATAACACACTATTATTTTTTATTCTAAATTGTTGACTTCACTTAGCATGTCTGCTTTGTATAGCACCACACTATTTTTCAATTAAAGGTCCAGATGTTTCAAAGGCTCCAGTAGGCAGCAGCAGTTATGAGAAATGTGTTATCTGCATTGCAATGATCACTACAACATCAGCTCCAGGCTGCATTAACATGCTCATGTTTTATTCCAGCCCCCCTCCTAATGTACCAGTTAATTATACAACACACAGCTGAGAAACATAACCTCCAGAGCTGGACAGTTTCCTTCCACGCTTCCACCTGAACAAATTTTTATACGCACCTCAAAACTATGATTTACATATATAACCACACCACCAAGTATCCCAAATTACTGCCTGTCCTCTCTTGGCATTCACTCCCACAATTAATAAAAATATGCAAGTCCTGAGCAAAGAGTAAGACACGTAATTCTTGTAACAGCGTATTTCCATCATATTAACACGCATTCATCCATACAACTCACTTTGGATTAAAAACTGCTTTACTTAAAAGTGCTATGAACATGATTTCTTGTTACTGCTCTTTTTCCGACAAATGTTATCTGGAAGGCGGGAGGAGCCCCCAGTCCGTCCCCTTTGCCGCTTGGCCTCCTTCGCTTTCACACAGGTCCCAGTTTGTAGAGAACTGGTCCCAGTGCATCTCCCATGGACGGGAGACCGACCTGCTCTGTGGCACGTGGCCGGAGGGAGCGCAGCTCCCACGCCCTCCCCACACACAGGGACCCGCAACCGCCTGCCCCCGGGGCTGGACATCCCCCCCCGGCCCCCACAAGCCAGCCCGGTGTTACACCCCGACCGGGGGTTACACCCCGACCGGTTCGGTTCCAATGCTCCTGCTGGAGAAGGGAAACACACGTTCAGATTTATCAAACTACAACTGCTACAGCTGCAACCAAAAAGCATTCATTACACGAAACCATCCTTGGGTTCCATGTAGCGGAGAGAAGGAATGGCCTACTTTAGAAGAATTATTTATATTTTACTTAGTAATAAACATTACAATTTAATACCAAGGAATAGAGTTATTCTTTGTAATAACAAAATGCAACGAAAACTTACAATTAAAACTACACCATAAACATCATTTGTATGTTAAGAAATACTCCACGATATATTTTAACGAACAGATGCTATACAAAAGATAAATGTTTTCAGAAATATTCAATCCTTAAACAGATCAGCCTCTAATCCTCTGCTTCTGTTGCATAAAGCAGACAGCTTAAGTTCCTCGAGGACATTAGCCAACCTTAGGTGGAACATTTTTAATACATCACCGTGTCACTTTTTAATGTGCCACAATCTATTAACCACATGGCAAACTAACAGGGATTTTTAAAATATGGGTTTTATAGCTTTGTGCTGGTGATTAATTAAATAAATAGCCAGCGTTTCACAAATCATCCCTCTAATTAGTCTAAACCAGACACTTTGCATTCGCTGGCATCGTTGCCATCTGAAGCTCACAGAAGGGCAGAGCGCTGCGAGGAGGAGCGCGGGCGCCGCGGCGCGCGGGCAGCGCAGCCCGGCTGGCAGGGCACCGCGTGCCCCGGCAGAGCCGCCTCCGCGCAGGTGCTGCACGCAGCTGGAACCGCACTCCCGCTGCCCGGGAAAGATGGTCTGCGCAATTACCCTCCCTCGTCCTGAAGGGAACGGTCGAGACAACAAAGGAAACGGAGCCCTATCTGGAATTTGACCTGAAGTAGCAAAGTTGGACGTTGCAGAAAATGAACAAATATTGAAGGCAGATGCTAGAAAAAAATTTACGAGCTAAATGATACATTTTCTGTCAAAACATTTCAAAGTTGAAGCTACAACTAATTACATGCAGTCCATTCAAAGAAGCCAAGCAAGGCTTATCATTAAAATGACTCAATTATTCTTAAAAAGAAGGAGAAAATCATCTGTAAAACCTGCCTGAAATCTCATCATTTTTACTGTGCCTATCTAGATAGATCATTTCCCCCAGAGCTCAAATTAAACTCTTAATAGTTAATATGTTCAAGTTTTACTACAGGTTTTTCTCCAAATTATTATTAACTGGAATTTCCTATCTAGGAAGGTTTTTATATGGAAATATGTTCTGCAGTGTTTAGTGACACTATCACAACAGCTTTTCCCCCCTCAATTTAAAAACCATCAGAGAGACGGAAAATGATGTAGCAGCCAGGCTGCTGGTGACACGGGATTTGATTTCCTCTACCAGGTGATTCCTTCTCAGCATCAGTCACTGAACTTGCCCCTGACACCGAAGTTCCCTTGACCTCAGGAAGATTTGGCAGTGCTCAAAGCCCACGTCACACCCCGCTGGGACGGGGACGTTGCTTGGGTCCCCCGGCAGTGGTGGGACGTGCCATGCCCATGCTGCGATGTCTGCCCAGAGCCCCGACCCCAAACCACCGCCAGAACCGCGGAGCTGCTCGCCACGCGTGATGCCAACCTGCACCTTACTCCATCCCACCTCGGTACTATGAGCTACACGTCACGGGATTAAAAGGCGCAGCCTTGAGAAAATGATCTGTGATAAATAGTGCCAGGGCTGGGTTACACCAAGAAAAATTATGTAGAATTTGACTTGGTTATATTACTTGTCAGTGAGATATATTCATTTAATCAAACTAAATTTAAACAACTGTGATGCCAGCAATATGGTCAAGGTTTTTGTACTGCAAAAATTGATTAACAAAAGAATAAACGCCTTAGTGCTCTGTTAAATGAAACTATTTGCTCTTCTTGGAAAAAGAACAGAATCCAATTAAAAAAACCAAACAACTAAACCCTCTTCAGTGCGGGATGTCTGGCCGCCTCCTTCAGTTCGATAACTTCTCTTCAGAGTTTAAGAGTTTTCGGACTCTTTTCAGAGCAATACCGGGGTCGACCGCCAAACTGCATCCAGTGCCCAGCACCGAGCGGTGCCCCAGAGCAAGGCACCTGAGAGAAATGATCTTAGCATACACAACAAAGAATCGCAAGGCCTGAGACTTAATGCCACCCTTTCCTAGCAGTCAAAAAAAAAAAAAAAAAAAAAAAAAATCCTCAAAACCTGCAACACAAGTTCAGGCCTGGGATTTCTCCTTTCAAGAAATGTGAAGTTCTAATTTGCTGCACTGACGCAGCCTGGCAGATCTCCGGCGGCGGACTTGTCTCTGTTTTTACCAGCAGCGTGGCTGCAAAAAGAACTGACTGGCTGTGAAAATTTGATACCGCTTCTTTTGGAAAATATTATTTACATTACATATAAACATGCACTGAAATTCTACATAGAATATGTAGAGAATATGAATAGGTTTTCCCTATTATTGTGCCCTCAAAATTACTTTTATAAATATATTTTACACAGCATATAATATACATCCCGAAACAACACAAATGACTCATAGACTTCGAGCTGAGAAAAAAACCTGGACTCCCGGCTTCCTGCAGGATTAACATTCTGTGATACGTTTCAGAAGACTGGCCTGATAATTCCAGTATGGCTCAAATCTCTCTGATAATTATACCCTATCCCCATGAATTTTCTTTACACTTTTATCTGGATGCAGAAAAGACCTTTCTTCCTGCCCACAAGTACTTCGACTCGAAACCGCCGTGTTTCTCTCCAAAATCGCTCCTTTACAGAGCGTGCCACACGAGGCCCGGCCCCAGCTGACGCCATGCAAAGGCTGGGTTCTTGCTTGAGGTCATTTTGAGCCAAAAGCCATTTAAATCAGTTATTTAAAAAAAAAACAAAAACAAAAAAACCAAAGACAAACACGTTCCCTATGTGGTAGGGAATCTATATCAGCATTCCAGATGACCACAACCGCGAAGAAGGAAGCCCAGGACTAATAATATTGACTTTTCAACTCTAACATTACACCTCTGTCCCCAATGCGCAGGAGGTGCTGGTCCACCACTTCTCCACCCACCCACCACAACGCACCAGTTTGAGAAAAGGCCGTGTCCTGCCCAGCTCGGACAGACACCTGTCGTTTTGGTGGTTCTACTCCAAAGTTCAGCCTCAGGTGGGACTACTCCAAAGTTCAGCCTTAGGAAGCTTTTGCCCTTAAAGTCTTGCACATGCTAGTTCAAGCAAGCTGAATTGATGCAGGATTAAAACCTGTTCTCCTGCAGGTGACACTACCAAAAAACCCCCAACCCCCCCACTGTGAAACGCGAGACCCAGTAAATGCTCCACAGCACTTTCTGACATCAAGTGTTTTCAGTATTGTTTTCCTCAGGACATAGGCCCCTATCAGCCTAAGGCATGATAAATTCAGTCTCAACAGAGAGCTAAGAAACTTTTCTGTTAGTA